>NC_090326.1:92080263-92405961 GCF_035084215.1 Heptranchias perlo
AGAGACCCACATTGGGGCGGAGCCCTTCCACTGCCCCATCTGTGGGAAGGGTTTTAGCAACCCGTCCAGCCCTCGCTGGTTGATAGTGAGGAGGAAAGCTGTAGACTGCAGGAAGATATCAATGGACTGGTCAGATGGGCAGAAAAGTGGCAAGTGGAATTCAATCCGACGAAGTGTGAGGTAATGCATTTGGGGAGAGCAAACAAGGCAAGGGAATTCACAATAAATGGGAGGATACTGAGAGGTGTAGAGGAAGTGAGGGACCTTGGAGTGCATGTCCACAGATCCCTGAAGTTGCAGGTGGTTAAGAAAGCATATGAAGTTAAGGTGGTTAAGAAAGCATATGAAATGCTTTCCTTTATTGGCCAAGGCATAGAATATAAAAGCAGTGATGTTATGCTGGAACTGTATAAAACACTAGTTAGGCCACAGCTCGAGTATTGCGCACAATTCTGGTCGCCACATTACAGGAAGGATGTAATTGCACTAGAGAGGGTGCAGAGGAGATTTAGGAGGGTGTTGCCAGGACTGGAGAATTTTAGCTATGATGACAGATTGGATCGGCTGAGGTTGTTTTCCTCGGAACAGAGGAGGTTGAGGTGTACAAAATTATGAGTGGTCTAGATAAAGTGAATAGGAAGGACCTATTTCCCTTAGTGGAGGGGTCAATAACCGGGGGGCATAGATTTAAAGTGATTGGTAGAAGGATGAGAGCGGAAATTACGGTGGTGGGGGCCGGAACTCACTGCCTGTGAGGTAGAGGCAGAAACCCTCAACTCATTTAAAAAATACCTGGATGTGCACCTGAAGAGCCGCGATTTGCAGGGCTATGGACCAAATGCAGGAAAGTGGAATTAGGCTGGGTGGCTTGTTTCTCAGCCGGCGCAGACACGATGAGTTGAATGGCATCCTGTGCCGTAATTTTTCTATGATTCTATCCTGTGGCCTCTTTGAGATTGCCACTTAGTGACAATTTTACTTTGGAAGCAGTTTTTGTGCTGTGGACCAATGCCCACTAAGAAGTGGATGCATGCTGAACCTATATGAACAAACTTTTTCAAAAAAACAAATATAATTTGAAATAGTTGAAAAACTGATAACCTCCTAATGTAGCTGCAAGTGTCTCCAGGTTATTGCACCGACAGATGTGATAGTGAATATGTCGTTGCACCACATGCTGCGTAGTGAGCAGGCTCTGGCTGTAGGTGGGTGGGGTGAGCAACTACCATATGCTCAGCTTGCTCACCTGAAGGACGAAGGTCGTGATGGGGTAGCAGGATGCTGCACTGCTTGTTTTTGTTTACATTTTACATTTTTAATTGGCAGATTGTTTGGAATAGAAATATAAATTTTAATATTTGCAATTCATTTAAAGACACAATGCTTCAATCAGGATGAGAGCTAAAACTGTTGCAACAATGGACCAGGCAGGTCTGCAGTACTCTCGAGCTGCTGTTGATGATTGACCAGCAAGTTTGCCTTATTCATCTGGGGGTCGGGGTCGGGGTCAGGGTTGGGGGGATGGGGGTCGGGGTTGGGGGGGGGATTTATCACTGGATTTGGGATTCTTCCCACGTGTGTCGAAAACTTAATTACCTATTATACACAATGCATTAACTTCAAACACTTAATTCAGACAAGTAAGAATTTATTAAGAAACTTGTACAAGTTGGAAGCTGTGTCCAAGCAATGGTTGGAACCACCTCTTCGATTCAAACAAAGAAACGTTTATCTTTTTATACACTTGGTTCAGAAATGTCTGTCTATCATTGAATATGGGCGTACATGTACACTCTCAGTGGTCAAGTGGTTAGTCAATCAAAAATAGGGAACCTCCTCCTCTGGACTCCATAGCTTATTCCTGCTTTGGCACGTAGGCTTTGCAGGCATGAGAGAACACTAACTCCCTAAATTCTGAAGCTAGCTGATCACAGGGATGAAGTCAGTATCAACGCTACATGGCCTCTTCAAGAACTGTATTCTCATTATATTATAAGCCAGCATGTCCTTATCTACAGGGGGGAGGGAGGGAGGCCAGACTATACAAGGCACCTGCACAGCCTTAATTATCAACATACTAAGGACAATTGTGTCTTTCTGTGAGTGTGTGTGAAATTGTAACTACCCCGTGTATGGGAGTCAAGGAGTTAACATTGGTCAAATATCCATCATGCTTTTCTCTTTTTTTTTGGTCAAGTAACTGTTCATGTATTTCTACATTAATGTGGTCTTTATAGTTTTCCATATTTATAGTTTTCCACACGTGCTCCAAATAATCCAGCAAACCAATGCCACAACAGCTAAGGTGGTCCTTGCTCCACAAGCAGTAACAAGTTTAACCAGCTAGTATCATAGGTAAACTTGTTACTGATTGTTTACCCATGATATTAGCTGGTTAAAGAAGTGTCCTTATGCATGGGAAGGGGTCGTTAATCTTAACTCTTGACAATCTGCACCTAAATTTCTGGGGTTTGTCCCCACAAGGGAGAGATTGTACACTTCATATCAGGTAAAACAGTAACAATTTATGTGGATTTCTCAGTAGTTTGGTTTGGAGACTCCTAATATAACGGTGGGCTTCTGTGGAGGTCAGACATCTGGCTGACCAAAAGAAAACACTAATACTTATCTGATGTAACACTATCAGGACTCTTAGTAACTCCTCCTTCAAGCCCTTTTTTTTTCTTTTGGTGTAAACTTGTCTTATCTCTCCCCAAATGCTGACATGCTAAATGTTTCCAGCATTTTCTGTTTTTCGTGCCATGTCAAAGCAGCTTTGTAGAGGACAGCCACAAATCTCCCATTGCTGGAGTGGGCAGACTCTGACATGGAAAGGGAATTCCTTAAAGTCCAGTAATCTCTCTTGTTTTTCTATTGATGTCATTAGCACTTCCTGATTAAGCAAAAGTATTCAAATCATTGACAAATAGGATGTTGATGGTTTACCTCTGTTATAGTAGTCACTGCACTTTAACAAGGTTTTTGAAATTAGATGTCTTACTGTTCACATTTACGATGTACCGTGCTACAATTATTCAAAAACAAATCCACGTACGACAGTATCTAAAGCAAAATACTGCGGATGCTGGAAATCTGAAATAAAAACAGAAAATGCTGGAAATACTCAGCAAGTCAGGCAGCATCTTAGGAATCATGGGAACATAGGAACAGGAGAAGGCCATTCAGCCTGCTCTGCCATTTGATAAGATCATGGCTGATCTGTGATCTAACTCCATATACCTGCCTTTGGCCCATATCCCTTAATACTTTTGGTTGCCAAAAAGCTATCTATCTCACATTTAAATTTAGCAATTGAGCTAGTATCAATTGCCGTTTGCGGAAGAGAGTTCCAAACTTCTACAACCCTTTGTGTGTAGAAATGTTTTCTAATCTCGCTCCTGAAAGGTCTGGCTCTAATTTTTAGACTGTGCCCCCCTACTCCTAAAATCCCCAACCAGCGGAAATAGTTTCGCTCTATCCACCCTATCTGTTCCCCTTAATATCTTATAAACTTCGATCAGATCACTCCTTAACCTTCGAAACTCCAGAGAATACAACCCCAATTTGTGTAATTTTCTTCAGTTCAGGTCTTTGAACTGAAATGTTAACTCTGTTTCTTTCTGCACAGATGCTGCCTGACTTGCTGAGTATTTCCAGCATTTTCTGTTTTTATTCCATGCACAACAGCAGGTTACTTACATTAAAAGCTGCCTTTAAAGTGAAGTATTATGGATATGATAGAATTCAATTTGTGGCATGGTGTGTGGCCGTCTACCAATTTGACGCCAGCACAAAGTTTGCCAGAAGTGCAGTGCATTTGTCACAATTTCAAAATTCATGCTGTAGCACACTGAATGCAATGCTGTTTTACAATATTATGCATCAGATTGCTATTTGATGCTTGTGACACATGCATTTCAAACGCAGTACTGGGTGAGACACAAGGTAGCTTGATAAAGTGGTCACTCAGGTGAGGAATGGAATTGGTGACTATCAAAAAGTCTAGCTGTGTATGTGAGAGAGGAGGGGAAGGGAAAAGAGCCTCATTTGTGGGTCTCTCTCTCTGGAGGCTATGTGTAGAGGAAGGCTATGAGGTATGCAAAAGACTACAGTTAGAACCAGGTGTTTTTAAATAAATGATGCTGTGTTACTGGTATTCCAAAGAACTATGTTGAAATACCTTTTTTAAATTGTAATTGTAGTTGTATTTTTTTAAATTGAGGTGGATTGCCATGAGGAAAATGGAACAGTTTCAACCTTTTGCACTCTCGTTTTGAGGTCCTCAATTGGATTAAGAATAACTGTCTCTAACTTACTCTGTTTCAGAATAGCCCCTTTGCCCATGTCAGCAAGACTGTCCAATATTTTCCTTACCCATTTTAGGTACACCAGGAATGCATTTTGGGAAATTGCCCATGGTTTTTCTTTGCTTTCATTTTAAGAAGCAGCAAATTTGCCCTTAATTGCTTTATGGCAGGAATATTAAGACAGCAACTGCTAACTATGGGGAAAGCGGTGGGGGGAGAAACTGAAAGCGAAAAAGAGGCTGTGGAACCATTGGAGAGGAAGCTGATAAGTAGGAATGTGGTGGGAAGGAGGTGCCTGATGGTCTGAAAGAGGCTAGGGGAAATTTGGGTTCGCCTCTCCCACAAGGTTGTTGGAACCCAATTTTCTTCAATAATGGCAGATCCCAGCAACCTCCTTCCAATAATTCTGAACTCTGTCCCAGAATGCTTTCCAATCCTGATGGAGCCCAGGATTCCCCTGCCCTCTCTCCCAGATCCTGGGATCCTTTGTCAATGCTCGCAAGGCTCACAGAATCATACCTTTCAGCCAACGTCCCAGACTCTTCCATCACCATCCCTGGGTATGTCCTGCAGGGCAGACCCACCAGAGGTGGTGGTACAGTGATATACAGTCAGGAGGGAGTGGCCCTGGGAGTCCTCAACATTGACTCCGGACCCCATGAAATCTCACGGCATCAGGTCAAACATGGCCAAAGAAACCTCCTGCTGATTACCACCTACCGCCTTCCCTTAGCTGATGAATTAGTCCTCCTCCATGTTGAGCACCACTTGGAGGAAGCACTGAGGGTAGCAAGGGCCAGAATTTACTCAGGATGGGGGACTTGAATGTCCATCACCAAGAGTGGCTCGGTAGCACCACAACTGACCGAGCTGGCCGAGTCCTGAAGGACATAGCTGCCAGACTGGGCCTGCGGCAGGTGGTGAGCGAACCAACACGAGGGAAAAACATACTTGACCTCGTCCTCACCAATCTACCTGTTGCAGATGAATCTGTCCATGACAATATTGGTAGGAGTGACCACCGCACAGTCCTTGTGGAGACCACGTCCCGTCTTCGCACTGAGGACACCATCCAACGTGTTGTGTGGCACTACCACCGTGCTAAATGGGATAGATTCAGAACAGATCTAGCTGCTTAAAACTGGGCATCCATGAGGCGCTGTGGGCCATCAGCAGCAGCAGAATTGTATTCCAGCACAATCTGTAACCTCATGGCCCGGCATATTCCTCACTCTACCATTACCAACAAGCCAGGGGATCAACCCTGAAGAGTGCAGAAGAGCATGCCGGGAGCAGCACCAGGCATACCTAAAAATGAGGTGCCAACCTGGTGAAGCTCCGATATCCCCACCATCACAGAAGCCACTTTTCAGCCAATTCGATTCACTCCACAGTAGGGATTACAGTGGCAGTAGGGATTGTGGATGCTTTGGTGATAGTTTTCCAAAATTCCCTGGACTGAGGAGAGGTCCCGTCAGATTGGAAAACTGCTAATGTAACACCGTTATTTAAAGAGGGTAGTAGGCAGAAGGCTGGAAATTATAGACCAGTTAGCCTAACATCTGTGGTGGGTAAAATTTTGGAGTCTATTATTAAGGAGACAGTAACGGAACATTTAGATAAGCATAATTTAATAGGACAAAGTCAGCATGGCTTTATGAAGGGGAAGTCATGTCTGACAAATTTGCTTGAGTTCTTTGAGGATATAACGTACAGGGTGGATAAAGGGGAACCAGTGGACGTAGTGTATTTAGACTTCCAGAAGGCATTCGACAAGGTGCCACATAAAAGATTATTACTTAAGATAAAAAAATCACGGGATTGGGGGTAATATTCGGGCATGGGTGGAGGATTGGTTATCGAACAGGAGGCAGAGAGTTGGGATAAATGGTTCATTCTCGGACTGGCAACCAGTAACCAGTGGTGTTCCACAGGGGTCGGTGCTGGGTCCCCAACTCTTTACAATCTATATTAACGATTTGGAGGAGGGGACCGAGTGCAACATATCAAAATCTGCAGATGATACAAAGGTGGGAGTGAAAGTAGAGAGTGAGGAGGACATAAAAAACCTGCAGGGGGATATAGACAGGCTGGGTGAGTGGGCGGAGATTTGGCAGATGCAATATAATATTGGAAAATGTGAGGTTATGCACTTTGGCAGGAAAAATCAGAGAGCAAGTTATTTTCTTAATGGCGAGAGACTGGAAAGTACTGCAGTACAAAGGGATCTGGGGGTCCCAGTGCAAGAAAATCAAAAAGTTGGTATGCAGGTGCAGCAGGTGATCAAGAAAGCCAACGGAATGTTGGCTTTTATTGCTAGGGGGATAGAATATAAAAACAGGGAGCTATTGCTGCAGTTATATAAGGTATTGGTGAGACCGCACCTGGAATACTGCATACAGTTTTGGTGTCCACACTTAAGAAAAGACATACTTGCTCTCGAGGCAGTAGAAAGAAGGTTCACTCGGTTAATCCCGGGGATGAGGGGGTGGACATATGAGGAGAGGTTGAGTAGATTGGGACTCTACTCATTGGAGTTCAGAAGAATCAGAGGCGATCTTATTGAAACATATAAGATTGTGAAGGGGCTTGATCGGGTGGATGCAGTAAGGATGTTCCCAAAGATGGGTGAAACTAGAACGAGGGGGCATCATCTTAGAATAAGGGGCTGCTCTTTCAAAACTGAGATGAGGAGAAACTTCTTCACTCAGAGGGTGGTAGGTCTGTGGAATTTGCTGCCCCAGGAAGCTGTGGAAGCTACATCACTAGATAAATTTAAAACAGAAATAGACAGTTTCCTAGAAGTAAAGGGAATTAGGGGTTATGGGAGCGGGCAGGAAATTGGACATGAAGCTGAGTTCGGATCGGTCAATGCCCTGTGGGTGGCGGAGAGGGCCCAGGGGCTGAGTGGCCGGGTCCTGCTCCTATTTCTTGTGTTCTTTAGATTTGTGGATGGGATCAGATCAGCCATGAACTTATTGAATGGCGGAGCAGGCTCGAGGGGCCGATTGGCCTACTCCTGCTCCTATTTCTTATGTTCTTATGTTCCACGTGATATCAAGAAACGACTGAGTGCACTGGATACAGCAAAGGCTATGGGCCCAGACAACATCCTGGCTGTAGTGCTGAAGACTTGTGCTCCAGAACTAGCCGTGCCTCTAGCCAAACTGTTCCAGTACAGATACAACACTGGCATCTACCCGACAATGTGGAAAATTGCCCAGTCCACAATTGTCCTGTCCACAAAAAGCAGGACAAATCCAATCCGGCCAACTACTGCCCCATCAGTCTACTCTCAATCATCAGCAAAGTGATGGAAGGTGTCGTCGACAGTGCTATCAAGCGGCACTTACTCTCCAATAACCTGCTCATCGATACTCAGTTTGGGTTCCGCCAGGACCACTCGGCTCCAGACCTCATTACAGCCTTGGTCCAAACATGGACAAAAGAGCTGAATTCCAGAGGTGAAGTGAGAGTGACTGCCCTTGAAATCAAGGCAGCATTTGACCAAGTGTGGCACCAAGGAGCCCTAGTAAAATTGAAGTCAATGGGAATCAGGGGGAAAACTCTCCAGTGGTTGGAGTCATACCTGGCACAAAGGAAGATGGTAGTGGTTGTTGGAGGCCAATCATCTCAGCCCCAGGACATTGCTGCAGGAGTTCCTCAGGGCTGTGTCCTAGGCCCAACCATCTTCAGCTTTTTTTTTATTTGTTCATGGGATGTGGGCGTCGCTGGCGAGGCCAGCATTTATTGCCCATCCCTAATTGCCCTTGAGAAGGTGGTGGTGAGCCGCCTTCTTGAACCGCTGCAGTCCGTGTGGTGAAGGTTCTCCCACAGTGCACAGCTGCTTCATCAATGACCTTCCCTCCATCATAAGGTCAGAAATGGGGATGTTCACTGTTGATTGCACAGTGTACAGTTCCATTCGCAATCCCTCAGATAATGAAGCAGTCCAGGCCCGCATGCAGCAAGACCTGGACAACATCCACGCTTGGGCTGATAAGTGGCAAGTAACATTCGCGCCAGACAAGTGCCAGGCAATGACCATCTCCAGCAAGAGAGAGTCTAACCACCTCCCCTTGATATTCAACGACATTACCATCGCCGAATCCCCCACCATCAACATCCTGGGGGTCACCATTGACCAGAAACTTAACTGGACCACCACATAAATACTGTGGCTACAAGAGCAGGTCAGAGGCTGGGTATTCTGCGGCGAGTGACTCACCTCCTGCCTCCCCAAAGCCTTTCCACCATCTACAAGGCACAAGTCAGGAGTGTGATGGAATACTCTCCACTTGCCTGGATGAGTGCAGCTCCAACAACACTCAAGAAGCTCGACAGCATTCCAGGACAAAGCAGCCCGCTTGATTGGTACCCCATCCACCGCCCTATACATTCACTCCCTCCACCACCGGCGCACTGTGGCTGCAGTGTGTACCATCCACAGGATGCACTGCAGCAACTCGCCAAGGCTTCTTCGACAGCACCTCCCATACCCGCAACCTCTACCACCTAGAAGGACAAGGGCAGCAAGCACATGGGAACACCAGCACCTGCACGTTCCTCTCCAAGTCACACACTATCCCGACTTGGAAATATGTCGCCATTCCTTCATCGTCGCTGGGTCAAAATCCTGGAATTCCCTTCCTAACAGCACTGTGGGAGAACCTTCACCACATGGACTGCAGCGGTTCAAGAAGGCGGCTCACCACCACCTTCTCAAGGGCATTTAGGGATGGGCATTTAGGCATTTAGGTTGCGGGTATGGCCTTGCCAGCGATGCCCACATCCCATGAATGAATTTTTTAAAAAACAAACCCCTAAGACAGCATTCCCAGTGGTTCAAGATTGCAGGAACTATCCCAGTGTTCCCAGAAGTTTCATAAGAACATAAGAAATAGGAGCAGGAGTAGGCCAATCGGCCCCTTGAGCCTGCTCCGCCATTCAATAAGATCATGGCTGATCTGATCCTAACCTCAAATCTAAATTCATGTCCAATTTCCTGCCCGCTCCCCGTAACCCCTAATTCCCTTTACTTCTAGGAAACTGTCTATTTCTGTTTTAAATTTATTTAATGATGTAGCTTCCACAGCTTCCTGGGGCAGCAAATTCCACAGACCTACTACCCTCTGAGTGAAGAAGTTTCTCCTCATCTCAGTTTTGAAAGAGCAGCCCCTTATTCTAAGATTATGCCCCCTAGTTCTAGTTTCACCCATCCTTGGGAACATCCTTACCGCATCCACCCGATCAAGCCCCTTCACAATCTTGTATGTTTCAATAAGGTCGCCTCTCATTCTTCTGAACTCCAATGAGTAGAGTCCCAATCTCCTCAACCTCTCCTCATATGTCCGCCCCCTCACCCCCGGGATTAACCGAGTGAACCTTCTTTGTACTGCCTCGAGAGCAAGTATGTCTTTTCTTAAGTATGGAGACCAAAACTGTATGCAGTATTCCAGGTGCGGTCTCACCAATACCTTTCCTCTCTACTGGTCCTGGAATCCTCTTCCCAGTACTTGCACACCAGGCCAATTTCCCAGTGCTCTTGGTGGCTACTTCCTAATGCTGATATCTCTGTATCCCTGGTAAAACCACTTGGCATAACACCCATGGTTTTATAAAACTCCTGACCCATTGTATTAAGAGGAATATACTAAATTTGGTTATTTTACACTGTAGGAGTTAATGTAACGGCATGCATCTTTTAAGCCCTAAACTTTTCTATATGCATTCAGCTAGCATCACCACTAATCTAATCATTAAGTTTAAAATATAGAGAATTCAAATCGTTTGCAAGTTGGAATAATATATTGCATTTATCCATAACACTTGAAAATGGTTTGAAATATGATCGTCTCTTAAACTAATGGACTGATGGATTCGGAACCATAAGTACATTATAAGAATGCTGTTTGCTGCAAATGTGTAACAGATGTTGGATTGTACAATCTTTCAAGTACCATAATTACCTGCTGCGTGATTATACTACTTGATAAATGTAACTACAATTTAATATTTGGTGGCTGTATAATAAAAAAAAAATGAAATGAGTGGAGGAAAAGATTCCAGCAAAGTCTTAAAATGAGATTGCACAACAGTTCCGGATTATTTCATTTCTTTTCCTTCCTTATAAGGTCTCCAGTTCACAAAATATTTCTTGACCAAGGCAGTGGATAGGTGACAATTACATCCACTGCTAATTTCACTATTAAGCCAGCTACTAATGGCTGTGCAAGTGCAGCCTTTGTGCCTCACCCTCTTCCCCATTCCCAAGGCAAAGTACCTGGTTTCTCCTTGGTCCTTTTTTTGGCAACCAGGTCCACTAGTGAGAATAAAGATAAATTTACATTCTACTACTTTGTGGCATACACATTACAGTGGTAATGTGCCACAATACTGCCCTGATAGCAATTTTGATCTTTGCCATGTGTGTATACGTTTTTATAAAGGAACTAAAATGGTTACTCCTTGTAATAATAACAAAAAAAATTGTGAACCTGTTTAAAAAATACTACGATATTAGGACTAAATTTTAATATTGTTATACTAAGAAAAAATTATTTGTTGCAGGGTGAAGGACGTCGATAGATTTAAGGATTTGTTGTCTCGACTTCATTTTGTACCGATTCCTGTCTATGCTCTGGGAAACTGGATACCTGCTATCTTCTATTCCTGGAGATGTCAAGGGCACAACTGTGGGCTCTCTCAAGCTGTTTTCACTTCACCAGGTATAACCAATGGTTTTCAAAGTGGAATGTTTAGTGCTTGGAGTTAACGTTTGTCTCATGCACATAAGTTGAATCTTAAACCCACTGGCATTGAATCTAATTGATATAACCTTTTCATAGCGTTATTGCTGAATACAAAGTAAGTAAAGAAATATTCAAAACAACAGTATTTTAAAAAACTACTGTGACTATTAGCTTTAGGAAAGTCACCAGGCCCACATGGTGTTCATCCCAGAATACTAAAGAAGGTTGATGAGAAGCTAACTGAGGCACTAACCGTGATTTTCCAGAAACTTTTGGAAATGGAAGTACTGCCAATTGTTTGTAGGATAGTACATGTTTACACCCATGTTCAGGAAAGGAGAAAGGGGAAACTACTTTTCCCTTGCTTTCTATAGTGAATTTGCAGAATAGTATCAAAGTACATCATAGAGAAACATCAGTACCTTTCAATGTCACAAAGCAAAACCTCATCCCAAACAATACCATTAGCGCAGAATTTTTATCCAATGATTTAAGCTGTATAAAAGGTTTTTTTTGAGTTTTTAATGTTTTTTCTACTGACCGTGTTTCACAGCTGTTTTGTAATTTTCTTCTTGGTTGACATGTAACTCAAATTGTCACAGTACACACCTGGGAATTGTAGGTTCACAAAAACAAGGTGAGTAAAAAGAAAGAACTCGCAATTATATACCACCTTTCATGACCTCAGGATGACCCAAAGTGTTTCACAATCACTGACTGACTTATTTTTGAAGTGCAGTGATGTCATTTTGTGGCAAATACAGGAGTGAATTTGTGCTCAGCAAGGTCCAACAAGTTGAAAATGAATGAATGACCAGCTATTTTTATTGTGCTGTTGGTTGAGGGAAGAATGTTAACTAGGACACCAGGAGCACTCTCTGCTCTTCTCCAAATGGGGAATCTTTTATGTTTACCTGAGCAGACAGGCAGGGCCTCGACTTAACATTTAATGTGAAAGATGGCATCTGTGGGAATTCAGAGAACAGTACTGCACTGAAGTGTCCACCTATATTATGTACTTATCTGTAGTGGGCGGGAACCAACACCACCTGCTTAAGAAGTGAACACTACGAACTGAGCTAAACTGATCCAAACCACAGCTAACTTTGCTTTTCCCTGCCACTTGTTCATGTAACAGTGGTGTGGTTTTCATTGGCCAACTGCTTTTCTAGCACATCCTTCTCATTTGAACATCTTACTTTCTTCCACCTGCCTCCTTTACAACATTTGTTGTCTAACACCTCCTAAATCCCTGGTGATTTACTCGCTGCGATCTCCTTATTCACTTTACATTAAATGACTCCTCATCCTCGGTGGATTCAACCTTCAGCTAAATTTGCCCCCACCCCACCTGCTTTTTTTTGTCTTTTCTGGCCCCACTCAATTTCATTCTGCACATCAGCTCCACATCTATATGCATGGCCACCCTCTCAACCTTACAACAAAAGTTTCAAATTAGTTTCAGCAATTTGACTCAGATTCATGGTTGTTATTGATTACAGACTGCTGGATTTGAAAAATAAATTGGTGTTTTTCAGGTGCTTGCTCATGAATGGACCTGGTTTATGATTATTTTGCATTTAGTCATTAATGTTGTGTTTGTGCCAATCAGTGCATTTAACTGAACAGACAGTGATTGTTTGAGCCAATCACAATATGTTGCCCCTTAGAAGCGTGATGCTTTTGAGGCTACATTTTTAGAAGTGACAACTTTGAGAGGTGCAATGTTATCGAGGCACACCATAGGAGTTAAAATTGTAATTCATTCTTACGGATATATACAGATGCATCTCTCCCTCTCCAAGGGAAAGTGGGTAGTTGGATCCAAAATTGGCTCAGTGGCAGGAAGGAAAGGGTAATGGTTAACGGGTGTTTTTGCGACTGGAAGGCTGTTTCCAGTGGGGTCTCACAAGGCTCAGTAGTAGGTCCTTGCTTTTTGGACTTGAATTTGGGGGGCTTGATCAAGAAGTTTGCAGATGGTACAAAAATTGGCCGTGTGGTTGATAGTGAGGAGGAAAGCTGTAGACTGCAGGAAGATATCAAATGACTGGTCAGGTGGACAGAAAAGTGGCAAATGGAATTCAATCCCGAGAAATGTGAGGTAATGCATTCAGGGAGGGCAAACACAATAAATGGGAGGATACTGAGAGGTGTAAAGGAACAAAGGGACCTTGGAGTGCATGTCCACAGATCCCTGAAGGTAGCAGGACAGGTAGATAAGGTGGTTAAAAAGGCATACGGGATACTTTCCTTTATTAGCCGAGGCATAGAATATAAGAGCAGGGAGCTAGAACTGTGTAAAAGATTGATTAGGCCATAGCTTGAGTCCTGCGTACTGTTCTGGCCACCACATTGCAGGTAAGATGTGATTGCACTAGAGAGAGTACAGAGGAGATTTACAAGGATGTTGCCAGGATTGGAGAATTCTAGCTATGAGAAAAGATTGGATCGGCTGGGGTTGTTTTCTTTAGAACAAAGGAGGCTGAGAGGAGATGTAATTGAGGTATATAAAATTATGACGGGATTTGATAGGGTGGACAGGGAGGACCTATTTCCCTTAGCAGGGGGGTCAGTGACCAGGGGGCATAGATTTAAAGTAATTGGTAGAAGGATTAGAGGGGAGCTGAGAAGAATTTTTTTCACCCAGAGGGTGGTGGGGGTCTGGAACTCACTGCCTGAAAGGGTTGTAGAGGCAGAAACCCTCAGCTCATTTAAAAAGTACTTGGATGTGCACTTGAAGTGTGGTAACCTACAGGGCTACAGACCAAGTGCTGGAAAGTGGGATTAAGCTGGATAGGTCTTTTTCGGACTGCATGGACATGATGGGCCGAATGACCCCCTTCTGTGCCATAACTTTCCATGATTAAGCATACCCTGGGTGGACCGCAGAGGGGAAAATCTGGCAGGGAGGATTTAATTTCATGAGTTACAATGAATATATTCATAGAAATTCTTATCAAGTGTTTCAAAATGTAGAATTTGTTTTATACTGTGTGTGTGTGTGTGTGTGTGTGTGTGTGTTTGTGTTTGTGTGTATGAGAATTTAAAAATCAATTTAACTTAATTCACTAATTTTGTTCTGGAGCTATGGGAAAGCCGTGATTATCATAGGATAGAACAGTCTGGATGCCTCTACAATCTGAGTATTTTGTTTTAATTATATGTGTGAGGGTGGAAAATAGAATTTCTCTCCAGATTTGTAGTGTAATTTTGAAGTTCAAATTATAAATGAATGAGGAACACTGCAGTTGGATTAATATCCTGAGACATTAGGGATAAGTGGAATGTAACAGGGACTCTATGGTATTTGAGAGAAATTTTAGAATGGGAGAATGAGAAGTAAACTCATTAATTCAGATACTACTGAGACAAAAGATATGAAGCAGATGGTCGTGCTTTAATTATTAATGCCTTTCCCTTTGCCAGATTACATTTGGGTTCATAATAGCAAGATGATTGCTGCTAAGTAATGATTTTATCCACGCTGTTGGCTAGAGACCGTTTCAGGAGAATTTTGTCCTGTGAAAATGGATGCACATTTTTCTGTAAATGTACAAGTAACTGCAATCACCTTAATTTTGTTGTAAGACCAATGGTAAGATGACTTTTACAGAGGGGCCACTGGACAGCCTAATTTTACAATGTGTATACAGAGTGCTGTAAATATAATGGTACAGTATTGGTAATTTTTCAGTATTTAAAAATGTATATCCAGTTTTCTGATGGTACACCAGCATTGCCCTCTTCTTCCTCCACATCTGGAAAAAAATCTACAGTTCAAAACATATGAATAACTGCAATTTGATCTGAGATCTAAGTGGTTGCCTCAACCTGTCTGTATCCTTTGACACGGGTTGACTACACCATCCTTCAATGCCTCTCCTCCATCATCCAGCTTGGTGGGACTGTCCTTGCCTGGTCCCATTTTTATCTTTCCAGTCGTAGCCACAGAATCACCTGTAATGGCTTCTCTTCCCGCTCTTGCACCGTTACCTCCGGAGTCCCCCAAGGATCTATCCTTGGCCCCCTCCTATTTCTCATCTACATGCCGCCCCTCGGCGACATCATCCGAAAACACAACGCCAGATTGCACATGTATGCTGATGACACCCAGCTCTACCTCACCAATAATAGTCAGCTGAGGTATTTAAACTCATTAACTGATTATGTCAAACTTTTGCCACACATTGGCATTGAATTCATGAGTGACCAACCAACCAAATGGATCTGTGTCACTAAATTCCATAACAATATATATTTTATTGCAGAATTTGAAATGCCTGTGGTTGACAAACGACTGGATGCCAGATACGATTGGATAATGAAAAGCTGGAGATCAGTACCTTATATTCTGAGGGATGGTGGTGACGGGTGTAATATTTCCTCCGAAGTAAAAGGTGCTGTGGCTTTGGTCTCTGACAAAGGGAACTGTTCCTACTTTACAAAGGTACTGCTTAAAATGATTTCTTCTTGTAAGATCCTTTTATAGAGTGTGTTTGTGTCCCCTACTGTATCCCTGGGCACAAAGCAAAGCCTTTTAATTACTTTGAGTAACTCAAGATCTGCTTTTTAATGGAATAATGGTTAGCTTGGCATTGACTGACATTAGCTATGCAGCAATTCTGATAAATTTAAGCCAGTAGTTCCAAATTATATTTTACATGATTTATAGTAGCCTGTTAACTGATGTGATGATTCTTAAATCAAATAAAGGCCAGTAGTAATGATTACATATTGCAAATGTGCAGGCAGGGTGTTGCAATGATTAACTCCAGTTTTAATTACAGAACAGAATAAATTGTTCACAAAAACATAGTGCTGTAATTATAAATCTAATGGCAGAACAAAATTTATGTTTATCCTTTTAATGTTAAAAAATATACAAGAACAGTTGAAGATTTTGCCAGTGTCGGTTCTGCTGACTTTTTGTGGGGTTTTTTAAACCTTCTTACTGTAGATTATTTTGTCTCATATTTCGAATCACTCACATGCAAGAGTCCCAACTCTCCAAGCCTTGAAGAGCATCTATCCTTGCCTTGAAGTCTAGGAAAGGTTTCGGTAATGTGTCTGTTTGGTAATTGCTGTTATGTACTGGATTGTCTTGTGCCTTAATAAGGACTCCCTCCAGACTTCAAAGGCAATAGAGCCTGGCTCATTTGAAGTTCAAAATATGAAGCAAATTTATTAAATAAACAATGAACAAGTGAATAGTGTGACTACAGTATACAATTATATGTTTACAGTGGAACATTTTTATCAACCTCCTTGAATCGATAAATGAACAAACTCTAAGATACTGGCCTAGAAATTCGGTCATGCAACACCCATCTCAGCCTCCAATATGGTGGACAGGAAGTGCATTCTCATTATTGGGAAATGAACTGCCCGCCATACTGGTAAAGGTCAAAAAATTGCCGTGCAATGCCCACGTTTGAAACAGGCATTAGGCCCTTTGCATGTGCAAATAAGGAGCCAATCGTCTGTTTGAGCTCCCCGCACCCTGGCAGCTGGTACCAGCCGCGCTCCAAAAAACCAGGCCTATCAGAATAGGTTAGCTGGTAACCAACAAGGTAAGTTTTTACAATATACTTACCTGAATGTGGAGCAGGGTAGCAGGACTACTCCTCCTGACCCCACATTCAAAGAACGCAGGCTGCTGCCAGACACCAATTTCCAAAGCTGCTGAAAACAGCAGCCAGGAGACGCCCAGCAGGATATTTTTTAGTTTCCTTGTGGGCCAGGAGGAGCAGGAGCGCTTTTCTGGGCCCCTCAAGGAAACCTAGGGCCAACCACGCCCTGGGCTTTCCTTGACAGGGATCACTCTCCCGGAGTTCTCCGATAGATTTACCTTGTGCAGGGGACATAGATCATTGAAGTGTCATGAACAGGTGCAGAAAATAATCAAGAAGGCAAATGGAATGCTGGCCTTTATATCTAGAGGACTGGAGTACAAGGGGGCAGATGTTATGCTGCAGCTACACAAAACCCTGGTTAGACCGCACCTGGAGTACTGTGAGCAGTTCTGGGCACCGCACCTTCGGAAGGACATATTGGCCTTGGAGGGAGTGCAGCGTAGGTTTACTAGAATGATACCCGGACTTCAAGGGTTAAGTTACGAGGAGAGATTACACAAATTGGGGTTGTATTCTCTGGAGTTTTGAAGGTTAAGGGGTGATCCGATCGAAGTTTATTAGATATTAAGGGGAACAGATTGGGTGGATAGAGAGAAACTATTTCCACTGGTTGGGGATTTTAGGAGTAGGGGGCACAGTCTAAAAATTAGAGCCAGACCTTTCAGGAGCGAGATTAGAAAACATTTCCACACACAAAGGGTTGTAGAAGTTTGGAACTCTCTTCCGCAAACGGCAATTGATATTAGCTCAATTGCTAAATTTAAATGTGAGATAGATAGCTCTTTGGCAACCAAAGGTATATGGAGTTAGATCACAGATCAGCCATGATCTTATCAAATGGCGGAGCAGGCACGAGGGGCTGAATGGCCTACTCCTGTTCCTATGTTCCTCCCATGGGCCTTCAGCGGCGGTCTCCTACTGCCCGAATTCCCACTCCCGCTCCCATGCACTGCCCAGGCAGTGATTCCTGCCGGGTTTGGGCAGGAGTTGAATCTTGCATATGTAAATGAGGGTTGACAGCTAAAACCTCTCTGGGCCTCCGTGACCGAGCTTGTAGCACGCCTTAGCACCCCCACGCAGCGATCCTGCCTCGAGTCAAAATCAAGGCCATAGTATTTCTTCTTCAGCCAGGAATTCCAAAGTGACACTGTTTCTTCTGGGATTTCTCTCTGTGCCAATTCTGAGAGAAATCTAACTTTTCCACTTTACCCGTAGGATAGCTCCAATTATCTCTCGGTTCAAATAGGGCCTGGAAGAGAGCAAACCGGATCACCCTGTGTTTTGGATAATTGAGCTCTGAGATTCAAAAAGAATTTGTGAGTTGAAAGGGGATCTGGCCCAGGTGGATTGGAATCAAAGATTGGCAGGTGACATAGTAAATGAGCAGTGGGAGGCCTTCAAAGAGGAGATGTTCGAGTACAGACTAGACACATTCGCATGAGGGGGAAAGGAAGGCCATCCAAAGTTAGAGCTCCCTGGATGAATAGAGATTAAAATAAAACAGAAGAAGGAGGCTTATGATGAAGTGTCGTGGTTAATAATAAATTAGAGAACCAAGCTGAATACAGAGGAGAAATTATAAAGTAAATAGGAAGGGCAAAGAGAATGTAAGGGAATAGATTAGCAGGTAACATAAAAGCAAAGCCAAAAGTCTTTTACAAACATATAAATAGTAAAAGGCTAGTCGAAGGAAGGGTGGGACCAATTAGGGACCAAAAAGAAGATCTTCTAGTGGAGGCAGAGGGTATGACTGAAATACTAAATCAGTACTTTGCATCTGTCTTTACTAAAGAAGAGGATGCTGCTAATGTCACAGTAAAGGAGGAGGAAGTAGAGAAATGCACTGCCTGATAAGGTTGTGGAAGCAGATTCAGTAATAACTTTCAAAAGGGAATTGGATAAATACTTGAAGGGGGAAAATTTGCAGGGCTATGGGGAAAGGGCAGGGGAGTGGGACTAATTGAATAGCTCTTTCAAAGAGCTGGCACAGGCATGATGGGCCGAATGGTCTCCTTTGCTGTATCATTCTATGATGTTGACATCGTCTTTGCTTCAATCACTAACTCTGATAGTGCGTTCCACAGCCTCACAACGATCTGTGTGAAATTGTTTCTCCTGCTCCCTGTTCTAAATCTCTTGCATTTATTCTTACATCTCTGTCCCCTTGTTATACACCCTCAAATCACTGGAAAGTCTGTTTCTGTCTACTCTGTCCCATTCCTTCATAATTTTAAACACCTGTATCAAATCACCCCATAAACTCCTCTCATAACAAAAACAGTCCCAGTTTTTTATGTCTTTATATGTATTTCCTCATACTAGACAGCATCCTAGTTAATCTGCGCTGGGCAGTATCTCAGAGCGGTTGGAAGTAGATAGTGATGTCCCCCAGGATTCTGTTCTGAGACTGCTTGTAAAAGCTATGTACATATATAATTTGTATATAAGGTTACAGGGAGTGTACCCTTTCTTATTGCTTCAATATCCTTTCTGTGGAGCACACTGAACTCCAACTGTGGTCTTACTAAGGTTTTATATAGGTTAACCATTACATATAACTTTTATATTATATACCTCTTGCCATAAAACGTAGTATTCAGTTAGATTTCTTTATGGCTTTACCATTTCAGGTGTTACTTTAATGTCTTGTGAACCTAAATCCCCCAAATCCCTCAAATCCCCCTGCTGTTCCACATCATGCAACCATTCCCTATTTAAAGTAGAATTATTGCTTTTTTTTATTAACATTGAATTCCCTTGGCCGCTTATTTGCCCATTTCTCCAGCTTATCAATTTCCCTTGCAGCTTCCTTTCATCCTCATAATTATTTAGTGTGCGACCTATTTTCATGTCCTCTACAAATTCAGACACCACTCCCACCAGCCCTATGTCCAAATCATTGATGTACACAGTGAACAGAAGCAGACCCAGAACAGAACCCCGTGGGACACTTATCTACTTTCAACCACTCTGAAAAGCTGCTCTTAACCTCCACTCTGTTTCGTCCCTTCTAACCAGTTTTTAATTCAATTTGCTAACCTTTCCCTAATAACCCCTTAATCTTCTCCAGTAGTCTTTTGTGTACTAATTATCAAAGGCTTTCTGAAAATCCATGTACACCATATCCACCGCATTTTCCCTATCCATCATACCTGTCACCTCCTCAAAGAACACTATTAGGTTTGCCTAGCATGATCCTCCTTTCTGAAATCTATGTTGGCTGCTTCTAATTATTTTCTCTTCATCTTTAATTAAAGATTCCCAAATTTTCTCTAGCACAGATGTTTAAGCAACTAGCCTACAATTACCCAGGTTATCTCTCTTTTTGAAAATGGTTATTATATTGGATACTCTCCAGTCCTTTGACAACATCTACTCTCAATAGAACCCTGAATCCTCTGGGGATCCTCTGGGGAAGAGTGATCATAATATGATAGAATTTCACATTGAGTTCGAGAGTGACGTACTTAAGTCCGAAACTGGAATCTTAAACTTAAACAAAGCCAATTACATAAGTATGAGGGGCGAGTCAGCTAAGGCTGATTGGGAAATTAGATTAAAGGATATGATGGTAGATAAGCAATGGCAAACATTTAAAGAAATATTTCATAATTGTCAATGAGTATACATTCCATTGAGGAATAAAAATTCCACAGGAAAAGTGATCCATCCGTGGCTAACTAAAGAAGTTAAGGGTAGTATTAGATTAAAAGAAGAGGCTTATAATGTTGCCAAGGAGAGTAATAAGCCTGAGGATTGGGAGAGTTTTAGAAACCAGCAAAAGATGAGCAAAAATTGATAGGGGGAAAAAATACAATATGAGAGTAAACTAGCAAGTAATATGAGAGTAAACTAGCAAGAAACAGATATATAAAAACAAATTGTAAGAGCTTCTACAAGTACATAAAAAGGACGAGGGTAGCGAAAGCAAACACGGGTCCCTTAGAGGTCGAGTCAGGAGAAATTATAATGAGGAATAAGGAAATGGCAGAGATGTTAAACAAATATTTTGTATCTGTCTTCACAGTGGAAGACACAAAAACATACCAGAAATAATGGGGAACCCAGTGTCTAATGAGAGTGAGGAACTTAAAGTAATTGATATCAGTGAAGAAAAAGTACTGGAGAAATTAATGGGACTAAAAGCCGACAAATCCCCTGGTCCTGATGGCCTATATTCTAGGATTCTAAAAGAGGTGGCTGCAGAGGTGGTGCTTTGGTTGTGATCTTCCAAAATTCCCTGGATTCTAGAGCGGTCCCAGTGGATTGGAAGGTAGCAAATGCAACACCACTATTCAAGAAAGGAGGGAGAGGGAAAGCGGGAAACTACAGACCAGTTAGCCTGACATCAGTAATTGGGAAAATGCTGGAGTCTATTATTAAGGACATGGTAACAGGGCACTTAGAAAATCATAATATGATTAGCCAGAATCAACATGGTTTTATGAAAGGAAATCGTGTTTGACAAATCTATTAGAGCTTTTTGAGGATATAAATTGCAGAGTAGATGATGTGCTTAAGTCTCGAGTGGGGCTTAAACCCACAACCTTCTGACTCAGAGACGAAAGTGCTACCACTGAGCCAAGGCTAACACCATTTGTTTAGCCATGCATTGAACTCCCTAACCTTCATTACCTTCCCTATTCTAGCATGTGGCTTGGGGAGTAAACCAGCGATTGCCACCGTTGAAGTTGTGCTCCTAAATCTGCTTTCTAATCTCCTAAACTTCTTTTGCAAGACTTCAGGCTTTTCCTTTCTATATTGTTGGCTCCCACCTGGACCACAATGACTGGGTGCTTTCCCTCCCTTTCCGTAATCTTTTCCAGTCTTTCTGAAATGTCCCTTACCCTTGCACCTAGGAGGCCACACAACATCTCAAAATTGATCTGGACTGCAAAGGATAGCGTTCACCTCTGTAACTATTGAGTCCCCTATCACTACTGCATTCCTAACCGAATTGCTAATCTTCCTCCCCCACCCAAGTCAATTCATGATTTTTTTTGGAGCCATTTGATATTCCTGACCAGAGTCCTCATTCTCCCCACAGGAAGCAAGTACTGCAAGTTTGTTCGACATGGTAATTTCCTCTGGGCATTCCTGCTCAAGCTTGTCCCCTCTCACTTTTCCTGACCTGTGGATAGTCACCGCTCCTTCCTCTACCACTGCCACTCAGTACTGTGACTACCGTCTGAAACTCTTGCTCCAAAAACCTTCCTCGCTCCCTGAAGGCCATCATGTTCAGTCCTGTCACAAACTCTTAATTCTCGCCATCGATTCCATTTCCATCCGCAGCTACTGTATCAGGTGGAACCAGACTGTCCGCTACCGTAATGTCCTATTTGACCCCAAACTGATCTTCTGACCCCATATCCTCATCAGTAAGACCGCCAACTTCCACCTCCATAATGTCGCCCACTCCTGCCTCAGCCTGTCTGCTGCTGAAACTCCCATCCATGCTTTTGTCACCTCCTGACTTAACTATTCCAATACTGTCCTGTCCGGCCTCCCACCTTCCACCTTCCGTAAACTTCAGCTTATCCAAAACTCTATTGTCCATATGCTATCCTGCACCAAGTCCTGTTCACCCATCACCCCTTTGCTTCGATGACCTACATTGGCTTCCAGTCCCCCAATGTCTCAAATTTAAAATTCTCATCCTTGTGTTTAAAACCCTTCATGGCCTTGCCTCTCCCTATCTTTATGACCTCCTCCAGCCCTACAACCCTCCAAGAGCTCTGCGTTCCTCCAACTCTAGCCTCCGGTCCATCCCCCCAACTCCCTTCTCCCCATTGGCGGCCATATCATCAGCTGTCATGATCTGGAATTCCCTCCCTAAACATTTGACAAATAATTTTTTTTCTGTGTGGCCCAATCATCCCCCTATAAGATACCTACAATGGAGGTGGGATTTTAATAGGGATCCAGGCCTGAACCCCCAAGTGTGCCTCACCTGTGGTGCTGAGCAGACCTGTATTTTGGGTTAATCCTGGTGTCTAAGTCACTTGTCAGTAAGTGTTTACCAAACAATAAGATATGCAGTTGAACTGGCAAGAGGCCAGCCTCATGTAACTTGTCTTCTCTTTCTTCCCTGCACATGTGAAAGTGTATAGCCTCCATACAGAAGTTGCCCCTGATGACATAGATAATGTTAAGAGTTTGCGATATGGGGATTCACCAGTGCAAACCAAAGTTTTGTCATTTCACAGAACAATGGCCCAAACCTTGCTGGAGGGGGCGTCTCGCTGTCTGCACCGTTAGCTAGACTTTTTCCTGCATCCTTCAGCTTGAAAATTTCTTGCCCTGTAAATTGCTGGAAGTGTAAGTTGATAACGAGGGTAACAGGGCATCTGGGACTTTAGTGAACAATGGAACCAGCAGTCTATCTCCTTAACCAATGAGATTTAAGGATTGAGAAAGAAACAGAGCAAAGACAGAGAAGGAGGGTGAATTAGAGTCAAATCAGGTATCGAGATAGAAGGAAAGATTGGA
Organism: Heptranchias perlo; assembly: GCF_035084215.1. NCBI lineage: Eukaryota > Metazoa > Chordata > Chondrichthyes > Hexanchiformes > Hexanchidae > Heptranchias > Heptranchias perlo. The sequence goes on from NC_090326.1 coordinate 92,103,445, forward strand.
TTGAGAGAGAGAGAGACAAAAAGGAAACGCAAGAAAAAAAATTAAAAATGTAATATTTAACTTTTTAAAAATCTCTAACAAGAATTTACTACATACAGCAATAAGACTCAACTGTTTGAATAGTTCCCTTTCTGGGCTGGAGAGGTTGATTGGCATTGCATTAACGATTATCACGTGGTTAAAAGTGTACTTACTGTAGCGAGTTTAATGTGAAAATCCATCAAGTTCATAAAAATAATGGGGAGGTTGGAATCGAGCTGTTGTTTTCGCGAGGCTAACGGCGGAGTGGCGTAAATCGACCAGCAAGTTATGGCGAATCGCAACTCCTGGCGTATCTCTTCTTTGCCTGAACTTGCTGGCCAATTTGGGCATTAATAACGGGTATGTCGTGAAATCGCCATTATTTTTCCAGCATGATTTGGGCCATTGCGTTAGTGCTCAGTGCACTGAGTGATTGATTTAAATTAATTTGAAATAAAATTGAGTGGAGTAATGATACAAAAATCAAACAGAAAATTACATAAACAATATTATGTTTGCTGTACTATTTAGTACAAACCGTCAGGAATTTCAGCTCATTGTAATGTTTATCTTTTTTGTTTTGTTTTTCCTATTTGTTTTTTCTCTGTTTACTCCTGAAGGGTAATGATTCATGTTGGGATACAGTTTCACTGGTGATCATGGCGATCCAAGAGCCATTCTTGGAAGCAGGACAATGAGATTTGTAGGCTGTTCAGCTATGAGGTCATCACAACATCAAATCTGTTTCTCTCCTAACATATTGCCCAAGGATGCATGCCATTCCAGGGTGAATAGCAATCAGACTTGGGATCTAATTTCACCTACTCCCTTGCCCAGTACTGGTGAGATGAGTTGTTGTTGGCCCTACCGCTGCTTGACTGTGATTGGCAAACTAAGTATAAACTATTCAACACATTAGTCTTTATGGCTTTAGTGCAGACCAGTTATTTTTTGGTACTGGATTTCCATCTGTTTAGGTTTTTGTCTTCCAGAGAACAAGACCTGTCTGATTGCTGTCAGGTTGACTCAGTTTTCTCTTTGTCTTTGTGACAAAAACATAGCCTTCTTAAAAATATTAGAAACTCAGTTTAGGTTTGATGAATGGATAGAAAAATTTTGAGCAGGTATTAGGCTCTAGTCTTCTATAATGGATTCAGTATAATCCATTTTTGTTGAATTGATATATCTGTATAACAAAAATCCTCCATCAGCCTTTAAACCTATCTCCATTTTCTCCTGAGATAATGGAGATGGATTTAAGGGCTGATGGAAGGTTTTTGTTGCACAGATTTTGAAAACCTACTTGGTATCGTTGATGACGAAGATCAAAATTTCACAATTAAAAAAGGAAATGTTTAGCAGTAATATGCAACAAATGCTACCATTTGAATGAGACTTATCTTTAAAATTCATTACGAGGCCAATATAAATATGACCAGACAGTAATGACTATAAGCAAGTGAGAATACTTCTCAAACATAGCTTAGTAAGTTCTAATAATATCTGTATATGCTTTGTTTTGTTGTGGTCTTGTTTTGAAAATGCATCATCTATTTTTAAATAACTTCATGTCTTTGAGTTAGAAGTTTCTCCCCTTCGGGCGAAATTTTCAACTTTGATTGTGTAAAGTGGGTGGTAGTGGATCGGCTGCCCGTTATACACTCCACCCAATTTTAACAATGGAAAATAAAATTGAGTAGGGTGTAAAATGGGCAGCTGACCTGATCCTGTCAGTATCAGTGTCAAATGATGCAGTTAAAAAATTGGCGTCATTTTTGTCTCTACCGGCATTCCACTGCCAGTTCATCAACCCGCCCAAATGGGTGATACAAGTCCGGAGGGGGCCATTTCCAGCAGTATTTAGAGGGATCCTTAGCTGCAGTCAGGGAAGATGGGACTGGCACTCATTTTTACTGCAGTTGCGCTATAAACTGCTGCTACCTTTCGCTCCTGAAGCTTCCATCTTTCCCATTTAAGGTGCTGCCACAGCCCCATCAAGATCTGCCGCACTGCCGGATTTCCTATCCTCTCAAATGGCAAGCTGCCTATAAAGAATGTGATTAGCGCTGGCAACTCACCGATTTAATGTTAATGAGGCCTGACCACAAAAAATGATTGGGCCTCCCTGCCAACTGTGTCAGGTGGGTAGAGTGGAAGCCCTACCCACTGTCCATCCGATATACACCCAAATCGAAAATTGTCCCCCAAATGTAGAGAACTCAGTCAGTAAAATTAGTAGGAATACATTAGTTTGTCTGCATGCTGCTTATGAGAGACAGAGTTACACGTGAGAATATTGTCTTCACAAGTTTCCACAGGCAGGAGAAATGGGTGTGCAACTTTGTAGCTGGTAGTCTGTGCAGAATTTTATATTGGTGCCCAAAGTTGAGTGCGACTTTCATGCTCCTGGCATAAACCAGGAGTTTTATTTTAAGTAGTTATCAATTCTTGAAGTGCTGCTCCAGTCATAAACTTTGAGGGGCTAACTGATAGCCCAGCAATAACTCTCCAAAGCTAGAGAAATTGAACTATGGAGTGGAGTAAGCCATTCTTGTCAGCTTCACTCATCTATATATCTATTATTGTATTCTAGGTATTTTTTTTCAGTGTTTTTTTTATCTGTTTCTTTACAGATTAACAATATGGAAAATTCTAGGGCAGTAGGGGTCCTAATTTATGTAAGGCTCGGCAGAGCACTTCAGGATATGAACTGTAAGGGAGCAGAATGCTTTACCGCCATAAACATACCAGCCTCAATAATGCATTTTCAGAAAGACGTGGTTGATGCAGTAAGGTAAGCTTTCAATTATTTTTCCCTTGCCCTCTTCATGTTGTAGGTTAGAGTTACACTGATTCAATGTGGTTACTGATTTTATACAGTGGTTGCAGGTGTATTCCTGGAGCGGTCTGGTATCAGACTCTCTCAGGACCACTTTTCAATTAGGATTCATTTTATGCAAGTTCTACCAATCTATACACACGTTTCCACTTTTGCCTCATATGGCACTGCTTAATAGATCTTAAAATCATGTCAAACCATTTCTGCTAAATAAACCCATAGAGCAAACTTTTTAAAGAGACTACCAAACTGGTAATAAAATTCTGAAGTTCTTCACACGTGCAAAGCATTTACAAGCATTATTAAATTTATCAAGGTTACTGATATAAAGTATAGCTTTTGAAACTGCACTAGCGTGATGCTACTTGATGATCATAAGATAATTGGACACTCTTCAATGCCCTTAAACTTCTCCAGAAGCTTTTTACTGGAGGATTTTTGAATACCAATGGACAGTGCTACCTATTCCAGTTGCTACCATTACATTAAGGGAACTGCTTTTGAGTAATGCAATGTGGAGTCAGTCCCAGATATTTGCTTTCTGTGGGTCTCTGTACAAAAGTGGAGCCCAACATCTATGAAAACTGGCTCCCTAATCCTAATGTAAAATGTAGAAGAGTGCCATATGGAGCTGAAACCTGAAACTGGATGCAATATAAATGCAAGTTTAAAAGCACCTGAATATGCAGTTGCGTGTTTTAATTCATCTTCCTCGCATTGTCAAGCTTACTTATGCTTCTATACTTGCACTTTGCATAAGAATTGTTTAAAAATGACTGAAGTCAACTTGAAAGGAAAAAATTTGCAGGGCTACGGGGAAAGGGCGGGTGAGTGGGACTAGCTGGATTGCTCTTGCAGAGAGCTGGCACAGACTTGATGGGCTGAATGGCCTCCTTATCTGCTGTAACCATTCTATGATTCTATGCCTTTGACACCTCCAGAAGTGACTATTTCAATACTCATGGCTGGCCTCCCATCCAAAATTTTGCTGCCGTATCCTTTCATCCCCTTAACCCTGACCTTGCTGACCTACATTAGCTCCCGGTTCCCCAACACCTGAAATTTAAAATTCTCATCCTGTTTTTTTAATCACGGCCTTGCCCCTCCCAATCTCTGTAACCTCCTCCAACCCTAAACCGCTCTACTTCTCCACCTCTGTCTCTTCCTTCGTGGCCCTTCTTAAAACCCCTGAACAAGATTTTGGTCACCTCGCCTAATATGTCCTTCTTTGTCACGGCACCCATTTTTGTCTGATTATACTCCTGTAAAGTGCCTTGGGATATTCTTCTATGTTAAAGGTATTATATAAAAGCGTTCATGTATATACATCTAATTAAAGATTTGGGCCCTCTTTTTTGTTCCCCTGTGTCCGCCTATTCCTAGTTTCTGGTTCACGTGTCTCTCCCTGGGTATCTGTGTCTATATCTACCTGTTGACTGCCTTCTCCCCTATGACCTGTCTCATTTGAGATCCTGTTTCCTCCCCACCCTCTTCTCCCACCTGTCTAGTTGAAATGGTTTTCTATTGCTGTCTCAATGTCACTCACAAGTCCTTTGTCCCTACTTGGTTTAAATGCAGCCCATCTCTCCTATACCAGTCCATTTTACTCTGGAAGATTCCCAGTTATTTTTAAAGATTGCATTGTTGTTCCCACACCATGCTGCCAGCCACTTGTTTAACCTCAATTCTTTAGTGAACCCCCCCTCCTTTGCCAAATGGTTTGAAGTAATCAGAGAACATTGTGCTGTATTCTCTTTCTTTGAGTTTTGAGCCAATCCTGATTTATGGGGCTTTTAAGAACTCTATTATTTCTCCCTATGTCATTTGCACCCATGTGGGTCTCTACCTATTCCCTTCAGTCCCCCATCTAACCATTCCTTAATGTGTACTGCTGTAGCTCCAGGTAGACAGCTCTCCATCCTTAAGTATTGTCTTTACAACACACATGGTTATCCATTTTCCTGAGCAAACAATCCCCTACGACACCAATCTAACTGACCTGCAAACTGCATCTTTGTCCAGGCTGTACTCTCTGGTTTTCTAGCTATCTTTACTTCTGGGACCGTATATTTTTCTGTAATGTTTACAATATCAAGGCTATTCTTTACAGTCAGTGCTTATGACACCTGTGAGATTTCCCAGGACATTTGCAGAGAACCAATATAATGTGATCCATTCATGCCTCAGTATAATAATTGGGCAGACCATTGGCACATTTAGGAGCCTGGATTGATCTCGAGGCGCCCTGCAATATAGTCCTACTACAGTCTCAGGTGTCATGATTGCTTCATGCTGCAGAACTTCCCTTACAAAGAGGCCTCGTGGAGGTCCCGGTAGAGGAATGGAAAGAAAGAGGAGCAACAGCAGCCTCAAGAGGATGCAGAGGACAATCCGGTGCTGAGTGCAAGGGACACTTGTGCATTCTCACGTATGAGAGCTTCTCTTCATTATCAGATTTGTTCAATACATTAACAGTCCTGTATACCTCTACCCACTCCCCTCCACTAATATGTTTTCATCTAGTGGGCTGTGAGACCTGGGAACCGTGGGGAGGATGGGACTACTACTGGGGGGTGGGGGGGGACTATTGTACCCTTGAAATTTAAATGAGAAGAACTGTTTCAGTTTGTTCAAGCAGTTCAGCTCTTTGAAGCAATGTTTACTCATCACTTACTAAGTTGAGGATCTTTTAAGGACTTTTCAAGGATAAAAAAAAACCTTTTACTTCCATAAGGAGAAAAATTAATCCTAAAATTGAATTTTGAAGAGTATACTTTGTGCAATAAAGAATGAGTCATTGAGGAGCTGCAAAGGTCTTAAAAGATCAGTTTCAAAAAGTAAACAGAGAAGTTAACAATAAAGGAAGCTATTGAATTACATTTATAACTGCCCGCAATGGCACAAATGCTATCACGAATGGACATATTACAACATCTGTGCAGAAGGTTGTTCAAGGATGAACTCTGTTCATGTCTTAATGACACTGCTGGGTGTCCTCAAAAGTGAGTTTTTTCCTGGTGCTATCTACAGAATGACTAACTGCCACTCTGAAAGATGAGCATTGGCAAAATTGACATTATTGTTTAATGGATGAGCAGCTCAAACCTTAAAAAGAGCGATCAACGGTAGAAGAGAGCACTTCTCTATCTGTGATGGAACTTGGGTTGAGAATGATGGACAGCATGGCGTTCATCTTCAGAATTGGACAGTGGGCTAATCATTGTCACTGTCAAGGAAACAGAGTCAGCGACTGCTGAGAAAATTTGAGAACTATATTATTCCATCACCATCTTCTGTAAGGACCACCAGCACTTTAAAAAAAAAATATTACAAATGTTCTTGTCTTGGTAATCCCATCTAAACTAGGCTGGAGAAAATAAGTGGTGAAGATGACTGTAAAAGTTGGTATAGTGAGAGTGGTCAAGAATAATTGGTCTTACTTGTCACAGTCATCAACATCAATGTTGCACAAAGGTCTAACTAATGATGAAATATTGTAGTCCTGTTTGGCAGGATGCTGTGGATCAGAGCTGTCCAAAGATGTTTTGATCAGTAGACTAGCTGACAATGGCATACTACCTGCCATACTCTGTCCATCTACAATATTGGAGAGATTTAAAATAAAAACAGAGAATGCTGGAATCACTCAGGCATCATCTTAGGAGAGAGAAACAGAGTCAACATTTCAGGTTGATGACATTGGAGTTGTGACCTGCTGAGTATTTCCAGCATTTTCTGTTTTTATTTCAGATTTCTAGCATCTGCACTATTTTGCTTTTGTATTGGAGAGATTTAGTTGAGTCCTCTGCCCTCCATAAGATCATGACCAGAGTAACTTCAATGGGAGAAAAGAGAGTTTTTTGCATTCAAAAATTTTCACTTTGTATATGAGAAAGAAAACATTTGAACCACCATACTATTTTCATTAGTCCTAATCCTCAAAGGAAAATTTAGAACCCATGAATATTTTGTGTGCAGCCAAGATTTTCCACGTGAGTGTAATTTATACAAGCCTAAAAGGCCAGCTGGAAAGTAGCATGCTGCCCGAGTCCATCAAGGAACTGACAGAGTGGGACATAATTATTTTCTGGCCTGCACAGCCAAATCGCGCTGGCATGGATGATCCCGCTGGTCGGAAAATCATTCTCTAGAGGGCACCAAAAGGAAGTATTGTATCATGAATGGAGTACTGGCAGAATATGATAGCACTCCATTTTCAAGATTTTTTTGAACATTTTTCCGCAGAATGGATTTGGGAATGAGTTATGTCTAACTGTGTTTAAAAGTAAAAAAGTGAATTTGCATGGGTTTAAAAAGCCACGGCTACAGCACTGAGATGGAGGGGAACTTGAGGTTTAATGAGCCAGGCGTGGAAGAAGTCTTCACAATGACTGATGACATTAAGCAATTCGTTATCTTGTCACAGATGGCAAATATTCTGCCTGTTGTGATGAGGATGATTCTATTCACACGGGCATGGCTTGAAGTGTCTGCTGAGAATATGCTCTTGGGAGAGGTGTAGTCGGTTTGGTAGGCATGCTTCCTGGCGAATCTCTGCATGGGAGAGATGTGTGTTAAATCTGACCCCTCTGCTTTCTGGGGTTAGAATTAACAAAAAGAGGAAAAACTCTTTCAGTCAGGTTTCCAACAAAGGACTGTGAAATGCAATTGTCTAGAAGGAAAGGTGATGCCAAAAATAAGTATGATAGTCCCAGGAAAGGGCAGAACCGTAGTTTATTATTTTTTCCCCCACATTGAATGAAATAAGTGGAATTTGCTTTGGCTGCTACTCTATATGTTCAGCAGCTTAACAATTTATATGTGGCTTTGTCTCACTAATTATTTTTCATTCCATCTTCAGAAAGATTGTGGAAGCGTCTGAGGGCATGTGCGAAAGTCATGATATCTTGATCAGATCATGAGGGGCTCCTATTGTTACATCTCTAGATTAAGTTAATGTATAATTAGGGCACTACGGGCACACTTCTGAATGTGAGATGCTTAGACCAGTACCACTGTACCGAAGAGACTATCTGAAGCAGACAATTGGTAGCAGTTACCTAGGATACTAATTTACACTGGTGATTAAGGCAATTCAAAACATTTAAAATTTACAAGGGAACAGGACAGTAACAGTAATACCTGAAACTGTCGATCAGATCAATAGAGGCAGAAATTTAAAAGGTGGGACAAGTGGCGGAAGAAAAAGTGAGAGAGAGAATTTCAGCTAAAGAAGCAAGAGTTTCAGCTAGAGAAAGAATGAGAGCAATGTAGACAGGAAGAAGAGCAATGCAAAAGGGAGGAAGAACTGGAATTGAGCATTGCAGGTGGGAAGAAGAAAGGGAAAAATGCAAATTTGAGACCAGGAGGGTGAAAGAGTGTCTCCATGCTCTTGAACTGGCAGAGAAACGCATATCGGGGACAAGTCCAGTAAGTGGATTGATGGAATTCAGAACCGACCATATTACTAAATTAAATCTGATTTCAAATTTTAAAAACGGGGTTGATATTGTTAGTTTTATCCAGGCATTTGAATTGTTAGGCGGTCACCACAATTGTGACAAAAATGAATGGGCCAGCGGACTTGTGACTTCACTATTTTCGATGTTTACGATTTAATGCCTGAAGTATACAGGTAATAATTTAAGAAACTAAGGAAGGATCCATTTATAGAGAGGTGGTCATCCATGTTGAAGATACGTGGCTGGAAAGCAAAGGCATAACAGACTATCGAGTTACATCGAAACTACAGCACAGAAACCAGCCATTTGGCCCAACTGGTCTATGCCGGCGTTTATGCTCCACATGAGCCTCCTCCCTCCCTACTTCATCTAACCCTATCAGAATACCCTTCTATTCCTTTCTCCCTCATGTGCTTATCTAGCTTCCCCTTAAGTACATCTATGCTAGTTGCCTCAACTACTCCTTGTGGTAGCCCATTCCACATTCTTACCACTCCTTGGGTAAAGAAGTTTTTCCTGAATTCCCTTTTGGATTTATTAAGAACTATTTTATATTTATGACTTCCAGTTTGGGACTCCACAAGTGGAAATGCTTTCTCTACATCTACCCTATCAAACCCATTCATTATCTTAAAGGTCTCTATCAGATCACCCCTCAGCCTTCTCTTTTCTAGAGAAAAGAGACCCAGCCTGTTCAGCCTTTCCTGATAAGGATATCCTCTCAATTATGGTATCATCCTTGTGAATCTTTTTTGCACCTTGTCCAATGCCTCTATATCCTTTCTATAATATGGAGACCAGAGCTGTGCCTAATACTTCAAATGTGGTCTAACCAAGGTTCTATACAAATTTAACATAACTTCTTTGCTTTTCAATTTTATCCCTCTAGAAATTAACCCTGTTGCTTGATTTGCCGCCTTAATGGCCTTATTAACCTGCGTTGCTACTTTTAGTGATTTGTGTATCTGTACCCCAGATCCCTTTGCTCCTCTATCTGGTTTAGACTTTTATTATCCAAGCAGTATGTGGTCTCCTTTTTCTTCCTACCAAAATGCATCATCTCACACTTACCTATAATAAAATTCATTTGCCAATTATATATCCATTCTGCAAGTTTATTAATGTCCTCTTGCATTTTGACACATTCTTCCTTTGTATTAACTACACACCCCAATTTGGTGTCGTCCGCAAATTTTTAAATTGTACTTCTGATTCCCAATCCAAATCGTTAATGTAAATTGTGAACAACAGTGATCCCAGCACTGATCCCTGTGGAACACACTTCCCATCTTTTGCCAGTCTGAGTAGCCAATGAAGATCTTTGCCATTTGATGCTGGGAGAGAGATTTCTGAAAATAGTTTCAGATGATTTAAGAATCTGGTTACCTGATCAGTAACATAAAACTCTCAAGCAGGTAGGCACATCTGTAGCTCATTTTATGGCCTCAAAAGCACAGGTGAGCCATCACAAATGGGTGAGTAAATGCCTCACACCATCCCACAGAAACTGCTCAGCGAGCCAGCTGCTCAGCCTGCCTCAAGCAAGGCTAGAGGGGAGCAGCCAAGTAGAAGTCATAGATCTGAAAACAGTACAACCAAGGGGGACTAATAACTCCCAGGCAGGAAAGCAGCTTAGCGAGCAGCCGGCTCATCCGGGAGCAACAGCGGGAGACCCAGCCGATTTCAATGGCTCGGCCTCAATAACATGCCCCGTCCGACTTCTCAACCAAAACAGCCGGGAAGCCAGCAGGAAGCAGCTCTGCCTCTATAACCGTGGCTCGAGAGGCCAACGGTTAGGTCTCCTGCTCCATTTTAACTGCCGCCGCCCACTGACTTCAATGGAAAGGAAAATCGAGCGGGGTGTTTAACAGGCGGCTGATCCTTGATGATCAGTTTTTTGCCCTCTGCCAAAGTTGAATATTATCCCCTTTGATGTATAGCTTCTTGCAATGGCTGAGAATGATATTAGCAATATTTTCAGCTTGATTAATGACCACTTTTTAAAAAAAAATTACATGATGCTAAAGACTAGAACTCTGAAGTTATGTCATGGCTTGCTAAAATATGAATGCTTAATGCATCTGAAATTCTTCTGCACTGTTTTAGCAGAGATATTGGCCCAGAATTTGCTGGGAAAATAACAGTGAGTTTAATGTGCATGCCGTTATTAGTATGTAAATCATCCAGCAATTTGTGGTGAGAAAAATATACCGGTGAGTTGCAAATCACCACAAGTTGCTGGATGATTTGCGCCGCTCTGCCATTAGCCTCGCAGTAGCTTGCCGTCAACCTTCCCGTGAGTTCCAAGAAATTGCTGCATTTGAGCAGCAAATACAAATGAAACTCGCCGCAGAAAGTTAGGTCTGGTACTTAACAGAATAAGGACCCTTTTAATGACAAGATTTATGTTCCTGCAATGCCACCCGATCTCTCCAGCCCAGAAAGGGAACAGTTGAAACTGTGGAGTCTCATTCCTGCAGGTGGTAAATTGTTCTTGGAGATTTTTAAAATGTCAATTTTAATTTTTTTTTTAAAAGAGTCTTACTTTTCCTTTCTGTCTTTTTTTTTCTTTCTCTCCTAATCCAATGTTTCTTTCCCTCTCTTTATTTCTCTTTCTGTATCTAATTTGACTCTAATTCACCCTCGTTCCTTCTCCGTCGTTCCTCTTTTTCTTCTTCTCTCCTTAAATCTCATTGGTTGAGGAGATAGACTGTTGGTCCAATCGTTCACCATCGTCCCAGATGCCCCGTTGACCTTGCCGCACCATTACCAGCGATTTGCATGCAAACATTTTTTGAGCTGAAGGATGAGGAAAAAAGTCTAACTAATGGGCCCTGCCCAACAAATTCTGGGCAAACTCATTTGAAATTAAAGGGTTAATGCTTTTGTAAAATAGTAAGAACAAAGTATTTCAGAGGAAGCATTTTATAAAATCATAGAACGATACAACACCGAAGGGGGCCATTCGGCTCATTGTGCCTGTGCCAGCTCTTTGAAAGAGCTATCCAATTAGTCCCTGCTCTTTCTCCATAGATCTGTAATTTTTCTCCCCGCAAGTATTAATCCAATTCATCTTTTGAAAGTTATTATTGAATCTGCTTCCACCACCCTTTCAACCAGTGCATTCCAGATCATAACAACTCGCTGCGTTAAAAAAAAAATGTCCTCATGTCGCCTCTGGTTCTTTTGCGAATCATCTCAAATCTGTGTCCCCTTGTTACTGACCCTTTTGCCATGGAAACAGAGTAAATAAGGAGAAACTATCAAACCATTCATGATTTTGAACACCCCTATCAAATCTCCTGATTACCTTCTAAGGAGAACAGCCCTAGCTTCTCCAGTCTCTCCACATAATTGAAGTCCCTAATCCCTGGTTGCATTCTCATAAATCTCCTCTGCACCCTCTCTAAGGCCTTGACATCCTTCCTAAAGTGTGTTACCCAGAATTGAACACAATACTCTAGCTGAGGCCTAACCAGTGTTTTATAAAGGTTTATTATAACTTCCTTACTTTTGTACTCTGTGCCTCTGTTCATAAAGCCCAGGATCCCATATGCTTTTTAACAGCCTTCTCAACTTGTCCTGCCACCTTCAAAGATTTATGTACATACTCCCCCAAGTCTCTCTGTTCCTGCACTCCCTTTAAAATTGCACCATTTAGTTTATATTGTCTCTTCTCATTCTTCCTACCAAAATGTATTACTTCACAATTTTCTGCGTTAAATTTCATCTGCCACGTGTCTGCCCCCATTTCACCAGTCTGTCTATGTCCTCCTGAAGTTTGTTGCTATCCTCCTTATTGTTTACTACATTTCTGAATTTCGTGTCATCTGCAAACTTTGAAATTATACCCTGTATACCCAAATCCAGGTCATTAATATATATCAAAAAGAGCAGTGGTCCTAATACCGACTCCTGGTCCTAATACCGACCCCTATTTTGTATGCTAGTATTCCAGGCTTAAGTTTTAAATACACTGTTAGTCCTAAGCCCTAATCATAGTGTTATTGTTGTTATTATATCTTTAATGTGTACATAACTAATCAATAAAACCTTAGGACAAAAGAGACAGATCTGTACTAAATAACCCATCAATCAACACAATATTAATTTAATGTGATGTGCCAAAGGGTTTAAAGTCCATTCTGAATGTTCAAATTTAAATAATTGTGAAGTACCATAGATGCCACATGGGAAATGTTTCTGTATGACATATTACCATGTTTTGCCTTTAATCTAATGTTGCACTGTATTTTTTTAACAAGAACTGTGAAGCTTTTTTGAGTTTATGCTAATAGCAATGCTTCAATCATCCATCAATGGCTGAAGTAAATAGACTGAGTGTGCAAGAACAGAATTTGATGGAAATATTAAGACTAATGTTATGAAAATTGGCACATTATTTGGTGACAGAAAATTTTTATTTGTGAGCTTGCTATGTTGGAAGAGTGTTTTGATTATTATTTCCAGGTCTGTTGGAGTTCCAGAACTTATGAGGGTACTAAATATTGCTAAACTCTTTTCCTGTTCAATATGCAGGCCCAGGCATTGCACAGGAAACAATTTATACGTTAACTGCTGTTCTATTTATTCAGTCGCTTATCTGTAAGGATATAGATGTTTATATAAAAATAAGACGAGAAATTTTTCCATCAAACAACTAACATCTTCAGACAACTTTGAATGTGCTGGTATAATAAGCAAATATTCTACTGGAATGATGTGTGTGTTGTTTATAGTTAATTGTGAATGGAAAAGTTGGCACTGAAAATATGCCATTACTCAAAATATGTGGAGGACAAAAGGTGGATCAATCAACATATTTGACAAATCATGCATCAGTATAAAGGGCTGCAGTTTATATAGTGAAGTATCTTTATTATCAAGTTTATCAATTTGTCAGCAGTTAATGATGTTAAGCAGACTCTGATGTAACACAAATAAAAACATAAAATGCTGGAAATACATCAGATCCATGAGCATTTGAAAAGAGAAAAAAATAAATTAACGTTTCAACCCTCAGAACTGGCAACGGTTCTCTACCCGAAATATTAACCTATCTTATTCTCTTGTTCTCTCTTCAAATGCTGTGTATTTCTAGCACTTTCTGTTCTTATTTCAGATTTTCAGAATTTACAGTTTTGTCTGATTACCTTTGATGTTGCACAGATTGTAGATGCAAATAAAAGTAAGGGAAAGTAAGTAGACAAGTCACTCCACCAGCTCAACAAGGAGACAGAATGGAGAGGAAAGAGGATGCTTACCCATCTTGCAGTGTAACTTACCCCCAAAAAATGAATCCTGAGCTTTTCTATGAGCGAAGATTTGAATTCAAATGATTATTCATAATTTATGAACTTATCCATGCCTGTGGTATCTCACTTCACTGCTGGATATGATTTAATTGTAACTGGCACACTCATTAAGAAATTCAGCTCATTAAGAAATCTAACTTGATAAAAGTTGGACGTATAACCATCTGTCCCTGTCAATTTACCTCTCAGTTTTACTTTAAAACTTGGCTCTTTTATTATCAGGCCATTTAGATTTTTACTATGAGATGGCTTCTTCCTTTTGATTGATGTTACGCCTCTGTCAGGAAAACAAGCACTTAAAGCTAGGGGCATCCTCACTATTTTCTGAAACCAGGGCAAAGTAAAGGTTGTTTTCTACATTTACCATCTTACTACCATTTGCTACATTTTACCAAATGAATAAAATTGCTACAGAATCAGCTTTTTCTGCTGGATACATACGTAATTACATCTTAAACAATACATCCCTCCTTTCCTTCAAGAGCTGAATGTTCGCACATGACAAAACATAATTGCAAAAAGCTGAATTCTACTTAGTAGAAAGTAATTAATTTTTGTGTGTAATACACATAGATCTCCCATGACATTCCTTGGAATTGGAAGGCTGGGTTGTGGGACTGGGGAATGGTTTATTATTTGGTAAAGTAGGGAAAATGTAAATTAGTTTAATCTTTTCTAAGTTATACTCTTAGCCCTCATTATAAAAACCTGCCTCGTAAACTGAGCCTGTTCAATATTCTAGGTAAAGAGTCGCTGCCCTTCTTGTGAGGCATGCAGAGATTTATTTATTTAACTGAGATATGTTAGGGGGACAAATTTATTTGTTAATTTATCTACTTGCAACAATTAGGGAAAACACTATTTTCCATGAACCAATCAAAAAATTATTCACTGAGCATGATTTTAACATGGAGGCGGGAAGGGACCGGTGGGTAAGACAATTGGCCGTGAAACCCGGATCTGCAATCGTGACCTTAAGGTCAATAAATTTTACTTCTGGGCTTCGGGCCTGGCAGTCAGCCTGATTGACAGGATAGAAGAAGTGGAGAAGAGGGAGGATGGGATCGTGGTCCGTGGAGGCCATGGATTGGGGCTGGGGGTTGATGTCAGGAGGAAATCGGTGGGGGGGGAGCTGATGCCAGGAAGAGATTGGAGGTTGGGGGGAGTCCATCATGGGGGGGGGTGTCCAGCATTGAGGGGGTGGGGTGGGGTATCGGCTAATTGCAGGGTTATGTCGCACCAGGTGAGCTTGTTGGGCCTGGAAGAAGCATTCCTGCACCTCCAGGCCCACAAGCAGTGCAATAAAGGCACTCACCTCATGAATCCGGCCCTTCCCGCCTGCTTTTACCTGATGTGAAATGGAAGCGGTGGGAAACCCAAACAGATAAGGTTAAAGTTATTTTACTTTTGTAATAAACAAAACTTAAGATACCTCAACTATTTCAAAGAGGTACATGGCCCCTTTAAGTATTGGCCCGCCGGCTTTAAGTGGGGGCAGGACTTCTGGGTGTCTGTTGCGCGTGCATCCAAACATGGAAGTGGGTGCGTTGGAGCCAGGAAGCGGTCCCGCTCTGAAAATCCACTATTTTTACTGCCCACCCTTCCCCAACCCACTTCTTGGGTGTTAAAATTACCCCCACTGTCTCTGAGGAGAACTCTTACCAATCCTTTCAACAACGAACCTCCCATTAGCTGTGAGTAGTCCTATTATTGAGTTCTGTGTTGACAGTAAATGCAAAACGTACTAGCACACAGATATGTAGCAAGTTATCTATTCCTTAGTGGATTAGAATTGTTTCCAATCTGTTAGGTCTGTGTTCGTTGGTTTCTAATTCACTCCTGGCTTTACTTTATTTCCATTATCCTCAGATTTGCATCAGTTAAATTAGGCTCAAATTTCTTGCAATGAGATGCATTTTGTGATAATATAACCATCTCTCTTTTGCAGCTATGGCTGACCCCTTCTTGTATTTCACAGTATACCTTTGTTCTGTGCATGAGGAGCATAAATGTCCTTGCTTAATTTTTCACAAATACTTTATCACCTCCCTTTTGAACAGGCCTTATTTCATCAGCATATTGTCATTTTGTTATTTGACTGTCCTTTTGGATCTGATCATTCTGCTATGATGTGTGGTCAAATGATCTGTATTTTCTGATTGCCTAAAGCTGAAATCATTTTATCACTGGTCCTGGTGTGTGGAATGGTGTGATAATTTCTCAAAAGCTTCACAATTCTTGTTTCCAAAATTTCCCTTCAGTTTGAGTGGCACAGACTGTCTTTTGAAGAATCCATATGATTCTTTTTACTCCTCCGTTGGCTTTGGCCAGTATGTTATTTCCTTTGACAAAATCCAGAATGTATTCTGAAAGTTATTAAAATTCTGCACTGTTAAATGGCAGACCATTATCAGTGTTGACAATTTCTGGTGTTCCATGATTGTAAAATCTTTGGCATGTATGGTGCTGTGGATTAAGCAGATATAGATTTGAGAAATTCAGCACCAGGAAACCTTGACTAATCATTCTGCCATGGTACATATGGAAATCCAGGCATTACAAGTGGCTCTTGTTGGCTTTAGACTTGTACTGCCTGGGAATCCATGCAGAACTTAACAGCATCCTCAGCTTTATTGTCAGTGCCAGGGAAGCAAGGTTTTTCATGTAGTCACAACTATTTTCCTGATTTCTTGGTGATCACTGTGTACGAGACTTACTGTATGTTCTTGTAGCAATTCAATTATGATAGTTCTGTTGCTTTTGCGAACAACTCCATCATCATTTACTGATTTTTTGTTTCTTTGCAAAGTACTTTGTGTGCTTCTTTTATCTCATACTATTTACACATTCAATATCAATGTTTCATAGCTTATAATGTAGTAGCTCTGTTTCTTGTCTGAAGCCACAACTTTAAGAAGAAAAGTTTTGTTTTTTTACAATGAGAAGTCGTGAAGCTGCATGTACCAAGGTTGTGTTGTCCGCTAAAAATGTCCTACTGAAGGAGCAAAATACAGTTGTTAAAAGAAATCCCTGAATTTATCGAAGCAAGAGCATTCAGAAATTTCCTGATTGCTTGGAAAAAAAACTGGCTAACATTTTTAAAAAAGCATTGTACTAATTTGTTAATGAATGTGCTAATCAATGAGCTCCAATTGAAGCTCTTTCTGACACTACTGAAAATTCTTATCGTAGATCAAGGCTTTAGTTGCACCACCGCAAATCCCTACCTGTTTCTTTTCAAGCTATTGGCAGATATCTATGGGCCAGAATTTGCTGTCAAAATAACGGCAAGTCTAATGGCGTTTGCCATTATTTGTGGGTAAATGATACAGCAACTCGCCAATCTCGCTAAAAGAAGTCACAATAAGAATAAAACCGGACGGACCACCCGGCATCGGACGACTAGGCACCTGACACGACAAAGGCAAACCAAGCCCAGTCGACCCTGCAAAGTCCTCCTCACTAACATCTGGGGACTTGTGCCAAAATTGGGAGAGCTGTCCCACAGACTAGTCAAGCAACAGCCTGACATAGCCATACTCACAGAATCATACCTTTCAGCCAACGTCCCAGACTCTTCCATCACCATCCCTGGGTATGTCCTGTCCCACCGGCAGGACAGACCCACCAGAGGTGGCGGTACAGTGATATCCAGTCAGGAGGGAGTGGCCCTGGGAGTCCTCAACATTCACTCTGGACCCCATGAAATCTCATGGGCAAGGAAACCTCCTGCTGATTACCATCTACCGTCCTCCTTCAGCTGATGAATCAGTCCTCCTCCATGTTGAACACCACTTGGAGGAAGCACTGAGGGTAGCAAGGGCACAGAATGTACTCTGGGTGGGGGACTTCTATGTCCATCACCAAGAGTGGCTCGGTAGCACCACCACTGACCGAGCTGGCCGAGTCCTGAAGGACATAGCTGCTAGACTGGGTCTGCGGCAGGTGGTGAGCGAACCAGCACGAGGGAAAAATTTACTTGACCTCGTCCTCACCAATCTACCTGTCGCAGATGCATCTGTCCATGACAGTATTGGTAGGAATGACCACTGCACAGCCCTCGTGGAGATGAAGTACCGTCTTCGCACTGAGGACACCATTCAACGTGTTGTGTGGCACTACCACCGTGCTAAATGGGATAGATTCAGAACAGATCTAGCAGCTCAAAACTGGGCATCCATGAGGCGCTGTGGGCCATCAGCAGCAGCACAATTGTATTCCAGCACAATCTGTAACCTCATGGCCCGGCATATTCCTCACTCTACCATTACCAACAAGCCAGGGGATCAACCCTGGTTCAATGAGGAGTGTAGAAGAGCATGCCAGGAGCAGCACCATGCATACCTAAAAATGAGGTGCCAACCTGGTGAAGCTACAACTCAGGACTACATGCATGCTAAACAGCGGAAGCAACATGCTATAGACAGAGCTAAGCGATTCCACAACCAACGGATCAGATCAAAATTCTGCAGTCCTGCCACATCCAGTCATGAATGGTGGTGGACAATTAACCAACTAACGGGAGGAGGAGGCTCAGTAAACATTCCCATCCTCAACGATGGTGGAGTCCAGCATGTGAGTGCAAAAGACAAGGCTGAAGCGTTTGCAACCATCTTCAGCCAGAAGTGCCGAGTGGATGATCCATCTCGGCAGCCTCCCGATATCCCCACCATCACAGAAGCCAGTCTTCAGCCAATTCGATTCACTCTACGTGATATCAAGATACAATTCTGCTGCAGCTGAGTGCACTGGATACAGCAAAGGCTATGGGCCCCGACAACATCCCGGCTGTAGTGCTGAAGACTTGTGCTCCAGAACTAGCTGCGCCTCTCGCCAAGCTGTTCCAGTACAGTTACAACACTGGCATTTACCCGACAATGTGGAAAATTGCCCAGGTACGTCCTGTCCTTAAAAAGCAGGACAAATCCAATCCGGCCAATTACAGCCCCATCAGTCTACTCTCAATCATCAGCAAAGTGATGGAAGGTGTCGTCGACAGTGCTATCAAGCGGCACTTACTCACCAATAACCTGCTCATCGATACTCAGTTTGGGTTCCGCCAGGACCACTCGGCTCCAGACCTCATTACAGCCATGGTCCAAACATGGACAAAAGAGCTAAATTCCCGAGGTGAGGTGAGAGTGACTGCCCTTGACATCAAGGCAGCATTTGACCGAGTGTGGCACCAAGGAGCCCTAGTAAAATTGAAATCAATGGGAATCAGGGGGAAAACTCTCCAGTGGCTGGAGTCATACCTAGCACAAAGGAAGATGGTAGTGGTTGTTGGTGGCCAATCATCTCAGCCCCAGGACATTGCTGCAGGAGTTCCTCAAGGCAGTGTCCTAGGCCCAACCATCTTCAGCTGCTTCATCAAGGATCTTCCCTCCATCATAAGGTCAGAAATGGGGATGTCCGCTGATGATGAAGCAGTCCGAGCCCACATGCAGCAAGACCAGGACAACATCCAGGCTTGGGCTGATAAGTGACAAGTAACATTCGCGCCTGATAAGTGCCAGGCAATGACCATCTCCAACAGGAGAGTGAGTCTAACCACCTCCCCTTGACATTCAATGGCATTACCATCACCGAATCCCCCAGCATCAACATCCTGGGGGTCACCATTGACCAGAAACTTAACTGGACCAGCCATATAAATACTGTGGCTACACGAGCAGGTCAGAGGCTGGGTATTCTGCGGCGAGTGACTCACCTCCTGACTCCCCAAAGCCTTTCCACCATCTACAAGGCACAAGTCAGGAGTGTGATGGAATACTCTCCACTTGCATGGATAAGTGCAGCTCTAACAACACTCAAGAAGCTCGACACCATCCAGGACAAAGCAGCCCGCTTGATTGGCACCCCATCCACCACCCTAAACATTCACTCCCTTCACCACCGGCGCACTGTGGCTGCAGTGTGTACCATCCACAGGATGCACTGCAGCAACTCGCCAAGGCTTCTTCGACAGCACCTCCTAAACCCGCGACCTCTACCACCTAGAAGGACAAGAGCAGCAGGTACATGGGAACAACACCACCTGCACGTTCCCCCTCCAAGTTGCACACCATCCCGACTTGGAAATATATCACCGTTCCTTCATCGTCGCTGGGTCAAAATCCTGGAACTCCCTTCCTAACAGTACTGTGGGAGAACCTTCACCACACGGACTGCAGCGGTTCAAGAAGGCGGCTCACCACCACCTTCTCAAGGGCAATTAGGGATGGGCAATAAATGCCGGCCTCGCCAGCGACGCCCACATCCCATGAACGAATAAAAAAAAACTTCAGGCAAGGAAGGGATATATGCACGGTTAAATTTGAATATCCAAAAATTGCTATCTGCCTTGCGCCGCTTGCCATTATCTTCGCGAAAATGGCATTTCACTGTCTGCCTCCCCATTGACATGCATTGAATGTCATGAAGTTGCTGTACTTTCACAGTAGATACAAACTGAACCCGCTGCAGATATTTAGGGCTAGTAATTGGTAGTGTTAGAACCCTTTTAACAATGTAATAATTGTTAATTACTGCCAATCAACCTCTCTGGCATTGTAAATTAACTATTACAAGTGTGGAGTCTCATTCTTTCAGGATTTGAATTTTTCGGGGAGATTTTAAAAATGTTAAATTTTAAACATTTTTTTCTTACTTTTCCTTTCTGTTTTTTTTTTCTTTCCCTCTCTTTGTATACCTGATTTAGCATTGAATTCACCCCTTTTAATTCACCGTCCTTCTTAGTCCTTCTGCTGTTTATTTCCCAAATCGTAAATCTCATTGGTTAAGGAGGTACCCTGTTGATTGCCCTCTTCACTCAGGTCCCAGATGCCCTGTTTCCCTCGCTGTGCCGTTAGCAGCTCGCACTTTCAGCAACTTACAGAGCAAAATTGTTTTGAGCTGAAGGGTGCAGGGGCAAGTCTAATTAACGGCAGATGCCGTTAGATGCACTGCTACAGCAAAGTCTGGCCCATTACGTTCATTCCTCAGAGAATAGTGTCAATATATGTTGTTCATGTTTCTACCCATTGATTCACTGCAGAAGAGGACATTGCCAATGCAAATCTCGTAATATCACTCCTTGAATGAGCAATTTGACTGACAGGAAGTTATTGCAAGATTTTTCAAGACAAAAGAAAGGCATTATGGGGAGCAGAAGTGTGACATTTTATTAAGTGTGATTTCTATTGTGTGTATATATGCAACACATTTGGCAAACATTACCATTTAGTGTTTTTTAAAGAAATTATGTAATATGTTTCCAACTGTATTGCATACATACAACTTTTGTAATCTGTATACATACATGTAAGGAATCTTACAACACCAGGTTATAGTCCAACAATTTTATTTTAAAATCACAAGCTTTTGGAGATTATCCCCTTCGTCAGGTGAGTGACGAAGGGGATAATCTCCGAAAGCTTGTGATTTTAAAATAAAATTGTTGGACTATAACCTGGTGTTGTAAGATTCCTTACATTTGTCCACCCCAGTCCATCACCGGCATCTCCACATCATGTATACATACAGTCCTGTTGTATGTATTTTATAATGTATTCTTTATATTTTGTTTTACTACTTGTATTTTTGAAAAATTGAAATCCGGAAAAAGGTTTATGAAATTGTCAGCTAAGAATGATCGTAAATCAATTAGCAGATCACCCGTGGTGTTGCTGTCGTCGGATATTTTGGGATATGGAGTACAGTTGTGATGTTTAGCTGGTCCCATTCCAGGTCAGGAGGTAGAGCACAGCCACATGGGGGACAGCGGGGAGCAGAGTACATCATTTTAGAGTTAAAACCTCTTGACTGGGAGCAAAATTACATACATATGAAACATGTAAAAAAGGATAGGAAAAAGCCATCTGGCTCATCCAGCCCACTTGATCTAGCCATGATGCAGCTGGGGTGTCCAGCCTTATGCAATAGTGGGCTGGTTCTATGTAGCACAACCATAGAGTGGACTGCATATGATTAAAACACTTTTGTTTTCAGGCAGAATCATGATTAAATTACCTTGTCCCATAGAACTGCTTTCTTTTCTACTAAAACGTTTGGAAATTTATTGAAGAAACATTAGGAAAATCCAGATGTCTGAAGCCACCATTGAAGTGTCCCCTTTGTCCATTGCACCCACTGCCAATGTGTCGACCTTATTCGCTGCTACCAACAGGTGCATCGTGAAGTGCACAAGGTGGAAGCTTCAGCTTCTTTAAACTCCCCATGGCTGGCTCATTCATTGGTCCGAATGCACCAATCAGAAAGCAACCTACTTTAATCCTCAAGGCCTGGGAAATTTGAACAGCACAGGCAACTTTTTTACCCAGAAGGTGGTAGGGGTCTGGAACTCACTGCCTGAGAGGGTGGTAGAGGCAGAAAGCCTTCAACTCATTTAAAAAGTACCTGGATGTGCACCTGAAGTGCCGTGACCTACAAGGCTACGGGCCATGTGCTAGAAAGTGGGATTAGACTGGGTGGCTCATTTTCGGCCGGCGCAGACACGATGGGCCGAATGGCCTCCTCCTGTGCGATAAATTTTCTATGATTCTATCCCATATCCTTTTTTAAGAGCCTTCTCAACTTGTCCTACCATTTTCAAAGATTTGTGTATGTGCACCCTCAGGTGTCTCTGTTCCTGCACCCCTTTAAAATTGTACCATTTAGTTTATATTGCCCCTTCTCATACTTCCTACCAAAATGTATCACTTCACACTTCTCTCCATTAAATTTCACCTGCCATGTGTCTGTCCATTTCACCAGTCTGTCTATGTCTTCCTGAAGTCTGTTACTATCCTCCACATTGTTTACTATATTTCTGAGTTTTGTGTCATCTGCAGACTTGGGAATACAGGGTATAATTTCAAAGTCCAGGTAATTAATCTATATGAATAAAAGCAGGTAATTAATCTATATCAATGACCCCTGGGGAACACCACTGTATACTTCCATCTAG
The DNA here is from genome assembly GCF_035084215.1 of Heptranchias perlo. Classification (NCBI taxonomy): domain Eukaryota; kingdom Metazoa; phylum Chordata; class Chondrichthyes; order Hexanchiformes; family Hexanchidae; genus Heptranchias; species Heptranchias perlo. The sequence goes on from NC_090326.1 coordinate 92,126,029, forward strand.
TCTGAAAAACAACCGTTCACCACTACTCTCTGCTTTCTGTCCCTTAGCCAATTTTGTATCCACGCTGCCACTGTCCCTTTAATCCCTTGGGCTTTAATTTTGCTAACAAGTCCATTATGTGGTACTTTATCAAATGCCTTTTGAAAGTCCATATACACAACATTAACCGTACTACCCTCATCAACCCGCTCAGTTACTTCATCGAAGAACTCAATCAAGTTTGTCAAACACGATTTTCCTTTAATAAATCCGTGCTGACTTTCATTTATTAGCCCATGCTTTTCCAAGTGCCAAATAATTGTGTCTCTCTCTAGAAGTTCCTTAACACCGACGTTAGGCTGATTGGCCTATAATTGACGGGTTTATCCCTCTCCCCTTTTTTGAACACGGGTGTGACATTTGCAATCCTCAAGTCCTTCGGCACCATCCCCCTATCTAAGGAGGATTGTATGATTGTGTCCGGAGCCTCTGTAATTTCCACCATTGCTGGGTCAAAATCCTGGAACTCCCTACCTAACAGCACTGTGGACTGCAGCGGTTCAAGAAGGTGGCTCATCACCACCTTCTCAAGGGCAATTTGGGATGGGCAATAAATGCAGGCCTTGCCAGTGACGCCCACACCCCATGAACAAATAAAAAAAAACCACAAATGCAAGGAGAAATGGAAATCCACCAGACTGGGAGAGCTATAAAAAGCAATAAAGGATACAAAAAAAAGTAATAAGAGGTGCAAAAAGGGAGTATGAAAAAAAACTTGCAAGGGATATAAATCAAAGCTGACAGTACAAGTTGTTATAAATATATTAAGAGAAAGAAAGTGATAAGTAGGAATGGGGGCCCATTAAAGACAGATGCAGGCGAGATTATAATAAATAATAAGGAAATTGCAGACTTGTTAATACTTTGTATTTGTTTTCACTGTAGAGGATAAGGACAAAATACCAGCGGTACAAACAAACCTTACAATAAGTCAAGGGGAGGAATTTAAAGGATTTAATATAAATAAGAAAATGGTAATAGAAAAAGTAATGGGACAAGATAGACAAATCTCCAGAACCTGATGGTTTCTATCCTAGAGTCATAATTTTCCAAATTCAGAAATTGTGCCTTTGGATTGGAAAATTGCAAATGTCACTGCATTATTTAAGAAGGGAGGGAGGGAGAAAGCAGCAACCTATAGACCTGTCAGTTTAACTTCAGATGTGAGGAAGTAACTGGAATCTATCATCAGGGACAGAGTGAGCACTTGAACAAGCATGAGTTGATCAAAGAGAGTCCGCGTGGATTTGTGAAAAGTAGGCCATATCTGGCTATCCAGTTGAATTTTTTTGAGGTCACTAACATGATGGACAATGGAGTATCTTTGGATTTTGTCTGCAGATTTCCAGGAGGCATTTGATAAGGTTCTGCACAAGAGATTAGCAAAAATAAAATTACATGGAATTGGGACATGGGTTGCTAATTGGTTGGGAGCTAGGAGACAGAGAGTAGGGTTAAAGGGAATGTACTCTGATAGGCAGGATGTGACACATGGTGATTTGTACTGGGGCCTCAGCTTTTCACCATATATATTAATGACTCGGATGAAGGAATAGAGAGTTGAATATCCAAATTTGCAGATGATACTAAATTAGGAGACAGTAAGTTGTGTAGATGGGAACAGGAAGTTACAAAGCAACGTAGACAGATTAAGTGAGTGGGCATAACTGTGGCAGATGGAATTCAATATTGGGAAGTATGAGGTCATCCACTTTGGATCCAAGAAAGACAAATCAAAATATTTTCTTAATGGTGAGGGACTGGGAACTGGAGGAGCAAAGGGATTTGGGTGTTCATGTACACAAATCACTACAACCTAGTGCATAGGTACAACTAATGGAATGTTGGCCTTTATGTCAAGAGGACTGGAATACAAAGAGGAGGAAGATATGCTTCAGTTGTACAGAGCCTTGATCAGACCCCATCTGGAGTACTGTGTTCAGTTTTGGGCACCCCATCTCATGAAGGATATATTGGTCTTGGGCTGGGGGTTACAGCGCAGATTCACCAGAATGGTACCAGCGCTTAAAGGGTTAAATTATGAGAACTGGTTGCATAAAGGAATCAAAACCTGGCTTGAGGTTAGAAGGTTGAGGGGAATCTAATTGAGGTGTTTAAAATGATAATAGGATTCGATAGGGTAGATGTAGAGATGCTATTTCCTCTGGTGGGATAATCCAAAATAAGAAGGCACAATCTTAAAATTAAAGTTAGGCCATTCAGGAGTGCAATCAGGAAGCACATTTTCAAACAAAGGGTAATGGAAATCTGGAATTCTTATCCAAAAAGCTGTGGATGCTGGATCAATTGAAATTTTCAAGATCAATAGATTTTTATCAGGTAAGGATATTAAGGGATATGGATCAAAGGCGGGTAAGTAGAGTTGAGGTGCAGATCAGCCATGATCTAATTGAATGGTGGAACAGGCTCGAGGGACTGAATCCGTTCCTATGTTCCTATGTAACCTGGTACCAGAAGCAATTAGGTGTGCCCAGGCAAGACACCCTTATCACTTCAGGGAGACACTGCAGCATCTGATGAGTGTTTCCATTCACAGTACAGCTTAGATAAGGAACCAAAAGGAACAAGACTGAACTATCAATTTCACTGTGTGGCACTTTTCATCACTGTTTTAACACTCAGCGCTAGCACATCATCGACTGGATCCATTTTAATTGATCAGTTTAGGAGTTTTCATTAGTGAGATTATGGTTAAGTGGGCAATTTCTCTCATGTACAGATAAAAGGTAAACAGCTGTTTTATGTTTAATCCATATAAGTAATGGAAATAGTTCGATAACAGTCACTCATGGTGGATGATGAAGGGCTAAATGATTCGTAACTGTATGAATTCAAATACCCACAATGTACATCAATATTGTTGTACGTTTTTCCACTGAAACTACACAGTGAGAGTATAATGCCTGCATTACAGTTATGATATGAATGCTAAATTCTGCATATTTGAAAGAATTTTTTTTTTTTTAAGTTAAGGATTTGTAAATATCCTGAAAACTGTATGCTACAATTTAAAATGTTGATCCAGATTCTCCTAGCCCCTTTTCCTACTCAATGCTACCTGACTTAGACCTCCACCCCGTCAGACTGGGCTCCACCCCTCAAGGTGTCAGATCCTGTCCCCCGCCCCCCCCCACCAAAAGCTCCTAGATCCTGGTGCTCCAGAATTTTCTCTTCATCTCCGATGCTTCATAACATTAGAGCTTTGTTTTAGGACTTAACTGTCGAATAAATTTATTGCAGAAGTGAATAAATGAGGGTCAAATAACACATACATTAACAGCAAAAATTATACTGTGTAGCTCCTAAAAGAAAAATAACAAAAATTCACAGTCTTTATAATAAATTACTATTCTTTTGAATTAACATTTGCAGGTGATTTTCTGTCACCCGCTTTGTGCTAACACTCAAGACAAATTTATATTCCTTTGTCCACCGTTAAAATAGCAGATAAAGGAATGTCAAATATGTTAAGAATTCATACGCTAATATTACAAACGGTGATTTCTAGGCTATAATGTTTAGAACCTAAAAACTCTGTGCAAATATTATGTCAATACCGTGATGATTTGTTCCTTTCAAACTACATATGAAAGAGTGCAATTATACTGCCATTTTAGTGTTGATACAAGTGGCTTCAGGTGCACATTAACACTAAAAGTGGCAGCATAACTTCAATGTCAGGTCCTGATCTTAGTTCCAAGGGCATGAAAGCCAAGCAGTAGGAGACCCATTCTGGGGACTGTCTCACACAAATTTGAATTCAAAATTCTTTGCAGCACGCCTCTAATCCAAAACAAAGCTGTTTATAAAATGCCCATGCTGTTTTTAGTGTAGGGGAGCAATAAAATGGATGGCTTCCATTTCCCGCTCTGTCCCTGCCAATCTGATCACAATGTAGATTCACATGACCCACATTTTCAATTATGAGTGCAACAAATTATTTAAATCTACTTAAGCTTTGTTGTAAAACTCCATTATGCTTGGAAGCATCGAAATCACTTTGACTGACTATTCAAGGCATCTGTTTCTTTATTCCAATGGCACATCCTATCCACCTCCATCCAGTAGTTCATTAGCAGTAAGCATATGATATTTGTCACAAAACAACCATAGAGCGCGCCCATCAGCTCAACAGACTGATCGGGACCTTCGATCCAGACCTTAAAAACATCCTGCATGCTCTCATCCCACGTACTCCCCGCGTGGGAGACTTCTACTGCCTCCCAAAGATACACAAAGCCAACACACCCGGACGTCCTATCGTATCAGGCAACGGAACCCTGTGTGAAAACCTCTCTGGATACATCGAGGGCATCCTGGGGCCCGTCGTGCAGGAGGCCCCCGGCTTCTGTCGCGACACTACAGACTTTCTACAGAAGCTCGGTGCCCGCGGACCTGTTGAGCCGGGAACACTTCTCACCACGATGGACGTCTCGGCACTATACACCAGTATCCCCCACGATGACGGCATCGCTGCGACAGCATCAATACTCAACATCAACAACAGCCAATCTCCAGACGCCATCCTACAACTCATCCGCTTCATCCTGGATCACAATGTCTTCACCTTCAATAACCAGTTCTTTACCCAAACACACGGAACAGCCATGGGGACCAAATTCGCACCCCAATACGCCAACATTTTCATGCACAAGTTCGAGCAGGACTTCTTCACTGCACAGGACCTCCAACCAACACTGTGCACCAGATACATCGACGACATTTTCTTTCTATGGACCCACGGTGAGGAATCACTAAAGAGACTACACGATAACATCAACAAGTTCCATCCCACCATCAAGCTCACTATGGACTACTCCTCAGAATCAGTTTCTTTCTTGGACACACGAATCTCCATCAAAGACGGGCACCTCAGCACCTCACTCTACCGCAAGCCCACGGACAACCTCACGATGCTCCTATTTGCCTTCATTTAGTACCTTCTCAAACTGACACCATCAGGATGGGGGGGTGCAATATATGTATTCAGCACTACATCTGAGGAGGAGGCACATCACCATCCATGCCAGGCACGGCGTGCAGTTCTAAGAGTTGCAGCTCCACGAGACAGAGGTGTGCCACAGGGATCTGCAGAAAAGCAGAGAAGGGAACAATGGAGGGCCCGACATCGCAGGAGGCACTACCCTCGCGAAAGAGTTTGCAGGCAGAGGCTGAGCTTCCTGGACCTTATTGTAGAACAGTGCCTACACAGGCTCAGAGTGAATTGCCAGGTGGTGGCAGACATCTGCAGGCTCCTCCATGCAGAGCTGCTCCCGACTGGGCTTGTTGGCCATGCATTGCCCGTCACAGTTAAAGTCACCACTGACCTCAACATCTTTGCCTCCGGATCCTTCCACGGCACCACCAGTGACATCACTAGGATCTCTCTGTCGTCCACTCATAAGTGTATATGACAGGTGACGGATGGCTTGTTTGCCAGGGCATCTGACTATGTCAACTTCCCCATCGACGACATCAGCCAGACTAAGAGGGCGGTGGGTTTCCACTCTTTTGCTGGCTTCCCACTGGTGCAGGGTGCAATTGATTGCACACACGTAGCAATCCACATGAGCCAGGATGTTCATCAACTGAAAGGGATATCACTCCATCAAATCGCAGCTGGTTTGTGACCACCGGAAGAAATTTCTGTAGGTGTGTGCCAAATTTCCCAGGCAGCTGCCATGATTCCCTCATTCTGTGTGAATCCAACATCTCGGCCCTCTTCCACGCATAAGACACACTTAAGGAATGGCTCCTAGGAGACAAGGGATACCCCCTACAGACGTGGCTCATGACATCTGTGAGGAAACCCACTTGCGAGGCACAGCAGCAGTACAACGACAGTCACAGCACCACCAGGTCTGTCATTGAGAAGGCATAGGAATGCTGATGATGCGCTTCTGGTGCCTGGAGTGATCTGGGGGAGATCTTCAGTACTCACCGGCGAGTGTGTGTAGAAAAATAAACGTGTGTTCCGTCCTGCATAACATCACTTGGAGGAAGCACTGATGGTAGCAAGCGCACAGAATGTACTCTGGGTGGGGGACTTCAATGTCCATCACCAAGAGTGGCTCGGTAGCGCCACCACTGACCGAGCTGGCTGAGTCCTAAAGGACATAGCTGCCAGACTGGGCCTGCGGCAGGTGGTGAGCGAACCAACACGAGGGAAAAACTTACTTGAATTCGTCCTCACCAATCTACCTGTCGCAAATGCATCTGTCCATTACGGTATTGGTAGGAGTGACCACCGCACAGTTCTCGTGGAGACAAAGTCCCGTCTTTGCACTGAGGGCACCATCCAACGTGTTGTGTGGCAATATCACCGTGCTAAATGGGATAGATTCAGAACAGATCTAGCAGCTCAAAACTGGACGTCCATGAGGTGCTGTGCGCCATCAGCTGCAGCAGAATTGTATTCCAGCACAATCTGTAACCTCATGGCCCGGCATATTCCTCACTCTACCATTACCAACAAGCCAGGGGATCAACCCTGGTTCAATAAGGAATGTAGAAGAGCATGCCAGGAGCAGCACCAGGCGTACCTAAAAATGAGGTGCCAACCTGGTGAAGCTACAACTCAGGACTACATGCATGCTAAACAGCGGAAGCTACATGCTATAGACAGAGCTAATTGATTCCACAACCAACGGATCAGATCAAAGCTCTGCAGTCCTGCCACATCCAGTCGTGAATGGTGGTTGACAATTAAACAACTAACAGGAGGAGGAGGCTCTGTAAACATCCCCATCCTCAATGATGGCGGAGTCCAGCACGTGAGTGCAAAAGACAAAGCTGAAGTGTTTGCAACCATCTTCAGCCAGAAGTGCCAAGTGGATAATCCATCTCGGCCGCCTCCCAATATCCCCACCATCACTGAAGCCAGTCTTCAGCCAATTCGATTCACTCCACGTGATTTCAAGAAACGGCTGAGTGCACTGGATACAGCAAAGGCTACGGGCCCCGACAACATCCCAGCTGTAGTGCTAAAGACTTGTGCTCCAGAACTAGCTACGCCTCTCGCCAAACTGTTCCAGTACAGCTACAACACTGGCATCTACCCAACAATGTGGAAAATTGCCCAGGTATGTCCTGTCCACAAAAAGCAGGATAAATACAATCCGGCCAATTACCGCCCCATCAGTCTGCTCTCAATCATCAGCAAAGTGATGGAAGGTGTCGTCGACAGTGCTATCAAGTGGCACTTACTCACCAATAACCTGCTCACCGATGCTCAGTTTGGGTTCCGCCAGGACCACTCGGCTCCAGACCTCATTACAGCCTTGGACAAAAGAGCTAAATTCCCGAGGTGAGGTGAGAGTGACTGCCCTTGACATCAAGGCAGCATTTGACCGAGTGTGGCACCAAGGAGCCCTAGTAAAATTGAAGTCAATGGGAATCAGCGGGCAAACTCTTCAGTGGCTGGAGTCATACCTAGCACAAAGGAAGATGGTAGTGGTTGTTGGAGGCTAATCATCTCAGCCCCAGGTCATTGCTGCAGGAGTTCCTCAGGGCAGTGTCCTTGGCCCAACCATCTTCAGCTGCTTCATCAATGACCTTCAAGAAGCTCGAATGACCTTCCCTCCCCAAAAGGTCAAAAATGGGGATGTTCACTGATGATTGCACAGTGTTCCGTTCCATTCGCAACCCCTCAGATAATGAAGCAGTCTGAGCCTGAATGCAGCAAGACCTGGAGAACATCCAGGCTTGGGCTGATAAGTGGCAAGTAACATTCGCGCCAGACAAGTGCCGGGCAATGACCATCTCCAACAAGAGAGAGTCTAACCACCTCCCCTTGACATTCAATGGCATTACCATCGCCGAATCCCCCACCATCAACACCCTGGGGGTCACCATTGACCAGAAACTTAACTGGACCAGCCACATAAATACTGTGGCTACAAGAGCAGGTCAGAGGCTGGGTATTCTGCGGTGAGTGACTCACCTCCTGACTCACCCAAGTCTTTCCACCATCTACAAGGCACAAGTCAGGAGTGTGATGGAATACTCTCCACTTGCCTGGATGAATGCAGCTCCAACAACACTCAAGAAGCTCGACACCATCCAGGACAAAGCAGCCCGCTTGATTGGCAACCCATCCACCACCCTAAATTCACCATTCACCAGCACAGATACTCCAACCTCGGTGGGTCCTCATAGTCAATTAGTTGGGTTGGCACCTGGTGAGTCACCACACACAAGTGAGCACGAGCAGACACTGGAGTCCGTGTTGGTGGGTGCACTCCTCTCCATGCTCTGCTCAGCTGGACGCAGGTGCTGAACCCCAGGGGCCATCCTTTAAAAGGAGAATGATCGAGGGACAGCAGCACATTTGCGAGGTCCTGGAACAGGTGCCACACACACACTCCACAATAGTGCAGAGGATGGAGGAGTCCAACTCCTGCATTAGTGGAATGGTGACACAGGTACGGGAGGAAGTGTCTGAGATAGTGTCGCCGGTAACTGTGGAAACGTCTGCGATGGAGAGAAGGCTAGTCTCCATTGAGCTTAATGCACGGCTCACAAATGAGTTCATTCAGGCCCTGACAATGATCGTTCAGACTCAGGGTGAACAACATTCTGCCGCCTTTAACAGGCAGACAGAAACTTTACAACTGGGCTTCCAAGGCATCACACATGTCCTCCAAACTGTTCTCCTGCAGGGTGGTAGGAGTGATGTGAGCCTGGCCCAGGAGAGGGATGATGGCGAAAGGGGACATGGAAGTGGGGACACCACTCAAAGCAGTCCCCCGACGCACCCGTTGCCCCCCTCTCAACCAGTACCCACAATGCTGCCTCCTCTCCAGGTGGTCAAGTCAGCTTCTGCACGGGTGCAGGTGGAGCAGTCTTTGGAGGGGCCCTCACAGGCTCCAAAACCCAGTGGGTGTGGGCTGAAAGCATCTAAGCAGTGCGGGCATGGGCATGGACATGAGCATCCTGCCACTACCTCTGCTGCAGCCACAGGGGATGCACCACGTAGAAGCGGTAGGAAGAGATAGGCTAAGGATTTGTGATCACGAAGAGTATGTACAAGGGTGTCTGACAGATGGTCATGTTTTTCATTTATATTTGGTTTCTGTTAAAGTCATATTAAATGTTACCATTCTCACCATTACTGCCACGTCTTGCCCATTCTTAACTGCCTTTTGTGATAGTGCCCTTTCATGTGCTTCACCATGAACGGCGACACTTGATGCCACCCAGTGGGTCACTTTACAGTGGGTGTATGTGTAGTTGCAGGACTGTTTTGTGCGGGGGGCGGGGGGAGGGGGCTGGTGTTGGCACTGCTCTTTCCAGGTGATCTGAGGACTGGACTCTTCACGCTTTCTGATCTTATGAGAACCGTTCATATATGAGTGACTCTCTGGCCTCACGAGCAGCCAGGTGAGCCACTGCTCTGCCCATGGGTTCGTTCTCCTCCTCCTCCTCCTCCTGCTCCTCCTCAATATGGATGGCAAATGTGGATGGTGGCTGAGGGCATTGGGCCTCCTCAACCGGTACCCCTTTTCTGTAGTGCCATGTTGTGCAGGACACAACACACTACTATATTGTGACCCATTCTCGCTGGTGTGTATTGAAGTGCTCCGCCAGAATGATCGAGGCACCGAAACTGCATCTTCAGCAACCCTATCACATGTGCAATGACCGACTTGGTGGCGTTGTAGCTGTCGTTGTATCGACGCTGTTGCTCGCTGATGGGGTTCCTCAGAGGTGTTATGAGCCACGTGTGCAGGGAGCATCCCTTGACCCCGAGGAGCCAGCCCTTAAGGGTGTTCGGTGCGTTGAAGAGGCCCGGGATGTTGGATTCCCTCAGAATGAAGGAATTGTGGCAGCTGCCAGGGAATCTGGTGTAAAACGTGAAGGAATCTTTTGTGGTGGTCACAAACGAGCTGAGTGTTGATGGAGTGATATCCCTTCGTGTTGATGAACAGTCCTGGCTCATGCGGAGGTGCTCATTTTGCAACATGCATGCAATCGATTGTACCCTGTACCTGTGGGAAACCAGCCACAGTGTGGAATCCCACTGCCCCCTCCGTTTGGCTGAGGTCGATCATGGGGAAGTTGATGTAATGTGAGGCTCTGCGAAAGAAACCATCGGTGACCTGCCTTATGCACTTGTGTGCAGACAACTGAGAGACCCCGGTGATGTCACCGGTGGCACCCTGGAATGATCCGGAGGCGAAGAAGTTGAGGGCAGTGGTCATTTAACTGCAACGTGTAATGAGATGCCACCAGGTGCAGCTCGGCATGAAGAAGGCTGCAGATGTCTGCGACCACCGGACGACTAACTCTCAGCCTCCGTAGCAGTGCTCCTCAGAGAAGTCCAGAAAGCTGAGCCTCGATCTGTGGACCCTCTGACGGGGGTCGTGCCTCCTGCCATGTCGCTCCCTCTATTGTTTCCCTCTGTGCTCTTGTGCAGGTGCCTGTGGCGCAGCACTGTGTTGTGGAGCTCCAAGTGGCGGAAGTGCCTGGCGAGGATGGGGATGTTCCTCGTCCTCGGATGTACTGGTGAATGCAGCCTTCGCGTCCCCCCCCCCCACCCATCCTGGTGGTGTCAGTTTGAGGGGGTCTGAAAAGTCGGTAAATATGTGTAAACAGAACAATTCTGAGTGGAAACCAAGAATTTTCAGTCTAAACTTAAAGATCTCCCAGCCAATAGTTTGTCTGAGAGAACTGATTGCCCTGCTGCAATAACTCACCTTTTATCCCCATCTGTCAAACAGGCATTTAAATGTCCAAATGGCTGCCGGCTGAAACACGATTCGTTCCCCATGGCGTGTTTCACAGAGCACGGGAAACATGCTGAGGCAGCGTTGAAATCGCTTGCCTTCACTCTTAATTAGATTCATGTACATTTCAAGTACTTGAATTGCTAGTTTAAATATCTTCCCGCTGACTTTAATTGCCGGTGGGACTTCAGGGTTCGGGAGCGGCGCGCACCCAGGTGTGTTGGAGCCGGGATTTCTGCCCGCTCCTGGAAATCACGATTTTCTTCGCCTCCCCACCCCCAATGCACCCGCAGTTCCATTTTAAAATCGAGCCCTCTGTGTGGAACTTTGTAAAGCCCTGTGCCACTTGCCAGGCCTTACACACAGAGGGCAGCATATCGGAAAATTCCACCTGCACTTCCCGTGATTTTCCATCCATCAATGTGACTGGGGATTTGTGAATTAAAAACACTGCTTTGTGAATTAAAATATCTGTTACAATCAAAGGGAGATGATAGATTGGCCCCTCCCTTGGGCAGTTGGTTTTCAGATGAACTGACTGATCATTGCAACAAAATATAGCGAAAGGAGCTGGAATATTTTTATGCATTGAAGCTGGTTTTTAACTTCTTAAGTACAGTGACAAAATTTAAGAAAGTAATATTAAGCTAAATATTAGACAAAAACATCATTTTTATCACAATGGGTTTAAAAATACGTTTGTCGGTAAGCTAATTCAGTGATCGGATTAAAGAAAATCTTGGTGATCTGCTTTATTAACCCAAAAATTATAGCCCATTTCAAACTGGAAATTAGAATGTAATTGCCTGGAATTTCTGTAGGGGTTCTCTGGCATAAGATCAATGGAATGCCCAGAGAAATGACATAAATGGTTTAAAGCAGGTGTTTACGCTGTTTCTCTAAGGTTCCTGCTGATCGTCTGCTAAAGTTACAGTGGGAGATTGAGAAACCCATGGAAATTCTCCCCCAATGGCACTGCTGCAGGAGTAGCATTAATAATTAAAGTATGACAACATGGCTTTTTTGTAACTTGTTCAATTGCTTTATTATACAGAAACCATACCAAAGTGAATGTGACCTTCCAGCAGACTCCTTCGCCTAATTTTTTCTTCGGAATTGACATAGAGAGAAGATTGTCAGAATTGGGTTGGTTCCTCTATCCAACATTTAATTTTGTTGTCTGGCAAGCTGAATGGTAAGGAACCATTAAATATTTAACAAATCTCCTTTTCATCCTATTGTTTGGAAACCTCAAAAGAACTCTTAGAAAGTTTTAAAAATAACAATTTTAAAAGTCATTTTTGTGGCTTAACTTTACATTTTTATTCCCTATTTAAATTTGCTTCCAAACAAATCTGCCTTTCAACTTCAGGCAGGCTAGGAAATGGGACGATCAGAAAAATGTGATATTCTAATAAAATTTAGAATAACTTTTCAAATTATTAAAATCACACACTAATTCACAGTACTTCCACTTAGTGCCTGATCTGATCCTTGTCAAATGAGAAGGTACTGTGCAGACATTAATAAAGTGAGTACCGAGTAGGTCCAGGGATAAATCAGAGAATAGACTTACACAAGGGCACTTCTTAGCACCTCCAGCTACCAGCTTGAGGAGGCTGGCAGCAACCTGCAATAAGCCTTTCACCTACCCTCTCAGCTGCAGAATTTTACACGGTTTTCTGACCATTTATTTTAATGGCTACTGGCAATGTGGACTCAGAAAATCAATTCCATTAAGCCAGGCGGACAAAGGAAAAGGCATTAAAATTCCAGGGGAAATGGGGTGAAACTTACTCAAAAATAGAGATTACAATAGAACAATACATAAATTTAACCTAAATTGAAGAAGCTTTTAATTAAAATTTTAAGTGAGATAACAAAAGGACAAAGACACCTTTCTAGATATTAAGGAATACATTTGTCATGTTTTTTTCCCTTAGAGGTGGCACTCTGTGGTTAAATATTTTTTTTGTCCTTGAATATTGCACTGTGCATAATCCCTGAAGGCAGATAGGCAACCTGCTACCAGAGCACTGCAGAATCCAACTGTAAAACTTGTTAAGAGGAAATACGGGAGTGGTTTGGTGAGATTATTAGCAAAAATAAAAGTGCATAAAATTGGAGATAACCTTGTGACATAGGTGGTAATTGGTTGGGAGGTAGGGGACAGAGAGAAGGGACAAAGGGAATGTGACAAGTGGTTTTCCCCAGGGATTTGTACTGGGTCCTCAGCTTTTCACCATCTATATCAATGACTTGGATGAAGGAATAGAGAGCTGTATATCCAAGTTTTCAGATGACACTAAGCTAGGAGGAACAGTAAGTTGTGTAGATGGGAGCAGAATGTTGAAAAGGGACATAGACAGATTAAGTGCGTGGGCAAAACTCTGGAGTTCAATGTGGGGAAGTGTGAGGGCATCATTTTGGATCCAAAAATACCAAATTCAAATATTTTCTTAATGGTGAGGGACTAGCAATTGTGGAGGAACAAAGGGATGTGGGTGTCCATGTACACAAATCACTAAAAGCTAGTGCACAGGTTCAAAAGTAATCAAAAAGACTAATGGAATATTGATCTTTGTCAAGGGGATTGGAATACAAAGGGAAGGCAGTGATGCTTCAGTTGTACAAAGCCATGGTCAGAACCCATCTGGAGTACTGCATTCGGTTTTGGGCACCGCACCTCATGAAGGATATATTGACCTTAGAGGGGGTATAGCGCAGATTCACCAGAATGATACCGGGGCTTAAAAGGTTGAATTATGAGGGCAGGTTGCATAAACTTGGCTTGTATTTCCTTGAGTTTGGAAGGTTGAGGGGTGATCTAAATGAGTTGTTTAAAATAATAAAGGGTTTCGATAGGTTAGATACAGAGAAACTATTTCCTCTAGTAGGGAAATCCAGAACAAGGGGGCACTATCTTAAAATTAGGGCTAGGCCATTCAGGAGTGAAATCAGGAACCATTTTTTCACACAAAGGGTAATGGAAAACTGGAACTCTCTTTCCCCCCCCCCCCCCCCAAAAGTTTTTGAATGCTGGGTTAATTGAAATTTTCAGGACTGAGATCAATAGATTTTTATTAGATAAGGGTATTAAGGGATATGGATCAGAGACGGGTAAATGGAGTTGAGGTACAGGCCAGCTATAGAATCATAGAATCATATAAGTTTACAACATGGATACAGGCCCTTCGGCCCAACATGTCCATGTCGCCCAGTTTATACCACTAAGCTAGTCCCAATTGCCTGCAGTTGGCCCATATCCCTCTATACCCATCTTACCCATGTAACTGTCCAAATGCTTTTTAAAAGACAAAATTGTACCCGCCTCTACTACTGCCTCTGGCAGCTCGTTCCAGACACTCACCACCCTTTGAGTGAAAAAATTGCCCCTCTGGACCCTTTTGTATCTCTCCCCTCTCACCTTAAATCTATGCCCCCTCGTTATAGACTCCCCTACCTTTGGGAAAAGATTTTGACTATCTACCTTATCTATGCCCCTCATTATTTTATAGACATCTATAAGATCACCCCTAAACCTCCTACTCTCCAGGGAAAAAAGTCTCAGTCTATCCAACCTCTCCCTATAAGTCAAACCATCAAGTCTCAGTAGCATCCTAGTAAATCTTTTCTGCACTCTTTCTAGTTTAATAATATCCTTTCTATAATAGGGTGACCAGAACTGTACACAGTATTCCAAGTGTGGCCGTACTAATGTCTTGTACAACTTTAACAAGACATCCCAACTCCTGTATTCAATGTTCTGACCAATGAAACCAAGCATGCTGAATGCCTTCTTCACCACCCTATCCACCTGTGACTCCACTTTCAAGGAGCTATGAACCTGTACTCCTAGATCTCTTTGTTCTATAACTCTCCCCAACGCCCTACCATTAACGGAGTAGGTCCTGGCCCATGATTGAATGCCCTACTCCTGTTCCTATGTCCAATCCTGCACCTCCTGTTGCCACAAGGAAAATAAAAGAAAAAGCAAAAATACTTACCTGTTTGGGTTTTTTCTGGCCCTGGATCCTCTTCCCACTATCTTCACATGGTGGGAAAGTCACAATGGTTTCCTGCTCAGGCCACCAGTAAAAATTGCAATCGTGGCCCAATAACGTTATCGTTACAGGGCACCCTGTATATTTAGAGATATACAGGGTGCCCTGTTGGCTTCAGGCGGATGTCTTTGCCGCCTGCACAAAAAAAAGGTTAAAATTCCAGACAGCGTAAACAAAGCGGGACGTCAGTGGGTAAGTCACCCAGCTGATTTTAACTGCCCGCCCCATTTTCACCGGGTGGGTAGGTTAAAATTGCCTCTCGAGGTCTCTGGATGTGGGAGGGAAAAAGAAGCAGATATTCTTCTCTCTTGCTTTCCCTATGGTAAATCATGATTAAAGTATATTCCCCAAACAGCACATATGCTTTACAGTTAAATGGGTACAGAAATTCTTTGATCACTTGCATGGTTTTCATCGACATTGGAAATCCCAAATGTAATTAATTTATGTGAATTAGTTGCCTATGGGTAGATCTTTATTGGAGTCCCACGAAATATGGGCATCCTCATGGCTATCTATTTTCTGGAAGTGTGTTTTCTGTTTTTCAGTAACATATATGTATGTACCAAGAATTTCCATAACTTATTACAGGAGGTATGTAAATTTTAACAGTATAAAATAGAATATGTAAAAACTTGATAACCATCATGCCAACTGAATTTAGTAATTGTTTGCTTTTTCCACAAGGTTTAATTACATGAAAAATTTGGATGCAAAACTTCAGAGGCCTGCTACCATAATAAATGTGTTCAATAACACCATAATGCATGGGGACAAGGGAGCTTTAGCAATTATTAACCTTCCAGAAGGTAATGTAATTCACATCTTCCACAGCCATTTTTTTATGATGCCAATTATAGCTTTTCTTTCACTGACTAAATATACCTCTAATTCCAAATATTATTCCCCATGCTGTTTCTAGTAATTCATTTAAGGAGTAATGTTCTGACTTTGCACTCCCAGTGGGGACATACTAGCTAATTAATTGCAGACTGCCCTTCCTATATAAATTCCAACTACCTGGAAAAAAAGTTCCCCTGTTTTCTGCAAGCACAGTTACATCGGGTTACATGGAATTACTTCAAAACTACAGCACAGAAACAGGCCATTCGGCCCAACTGGTCTATGCCGGCATTTATGCTCCACAGGAGCCTCCTCCCTCCCTACTTAATCTAACCCTATCAGAATATCCTTCTATTCCTTTCTCCCTCATGTGCTTATCTAGGTTCCCCTTAAATGCATCAGTGCTATTTGCCTCAACTACTCCTTGTGGTAGCCCGTTCCACATTCTTACCTCTCCTGAATTCTCTATTGGATTTATTAGCGACTCTTTTATATTTATGGCCTCTAGTTTTGGACTCCCCCACAAGTGGAAATATTTTCTCTACGTCTACCTTATCAAACCCTTTCATTATCTTAAAAACCTCTATCAGGTAACCCCCTCAGCCTTCTCTTTTCTAGTTGTTTCATGTACATATGATGAAACTAACCATCTATTGAAATCAGTTCTTTTCTTGTTCCTGGATAACAGTGAAAGCAAGCCAGATATCACCTTTGCACCCTTTGTCTTAAACCTGCCCACCAAACTTTTATATTTATCTACTTCTTCAGGCTTTCTCTCAGCGATATTGTTTGTTCCCACATGCAATACTATTGCTGGTTTAACTCTCCCTTCTCATTAGCTCATCAGTCTGTGTTTCCCACATTTCTCTTGCTGCAGTTTCTTCCCAAGCTGAAGAACAGCTCCTCCACTACTCTGAACTCAACTTCGATGCCTTCAGTACTTTAGTTACCAATTTGGGAACATGTCCTTTTATTTTTGATTATGTCACTGTGATCAAGTCTAACAAGAGCACTGTTGACAAAAAAAAGTACACAGAAATTAATTGCAAGGTCCAACCATATGAGACAAGGAAATAGTTTAATATAATAGTCATTTTGGGCATCCCCAATCATAACCAAGTGCAAGAATATTATCAAATAAATTATTTATTCATGTTATCTCATGCCTGTCATCAATTGACTTTAAAAAGATAGGTTTGTGTGGTCATTTCTGAAATAGCTATAGTCAATTGGATTGTCACTAATACTGTCATCTCGGAGCGATGGGCAGGCATACTAGGAATGCTTAATACATTCAGATTGAGTTGGAATTATAATGACAATGAATGCAAAGTGGAGATGGTTCATTCACTAATACCAGATCCATATTTTATCAGATCTGTAAATATTTTCTCACACTTACTGAGAGTTCACATTCCCATTATTTCTGCTTTCCACTGTCCTTCGCAGACAGTGATTGGAAGATGTTCCGTGGTCTTCTAGTTTATGGAAGATATAGGAAGATGTGATCATTTGTTTCTGTGCAGCATTTGGCACTTAGTCCTCAAGAGAATTGAGACAGGACCCCTCTCCCCTCAAACCATATTTACAATTGTGTGTATGGATATCTGTGATATATTAAAAATCTTACGTCTACGCAGTCTTCCTGCCTGCGAAACATTACTTTCTGTTGTCACGTTTTTGTCACACATTTGTGTCAACTTCTCGCATTATAAATTCCTATGTCCACATTTATAAATTGCCTCTCTAACTTGTTGTGCTGTAATTGCACCCTCCCACCAGTGGTGGTGCTGTATCACCTCAATTTTACACCTCCCAGCCCCTCAGCTGGTATTGCAGAGAATTAAAGGAAGAAAGAATTGCATTTCACAACCTCATGATGTCCCAAAGCGCTTTACAACCAATGAAGTACTTTTGAAGTGTAGTCACTGTTGTAATGTAGGACATAGAATGACAACACGGAAACACTGCATGTTGGTGCTTATCCTCTACACGTGCCCACCCTGTTACCATATCCCTTTATTCCCCTTCAATCACCTATATAACCTGTTCTTAAATGGTGACATGGTCTTTGCTTGAATCACTAACTCTGGCAGTGCATTCCACAGCCTCACAACCTTCTGTGTAAAAATAAACCTCTCTGTTCTAAATCTCTTACACTGACTCTTATATCTATTTCCCTTTGTTTTAGACCCCTCAGCCACTGGAAACAGTCTGTTTCTATCTACTCTATCCCATCCCTTCATATGTTTAAACACCTCAATCAAATCACTTTGTAATAGGAACATAGGAATATAGGAACAGGAGTAGACCATTCAGCTCCTCGTGCCTGCTCCGCCATTTGATAAGATCATGGCTGATCTGTGATCCAATTCCATATACCCGGCTTTGGCCCATATCCCTTAATACCTTTGGTTGCCAAAAAGCTATCTATCTCAGATTTAAATTTAGCAATCTCTTCTGCTCCAATGAAAACCTTCTCAATTTTTCAAGAATTCCTTTGTATTTGTATTGCCTCATACCAGGCAGCATCCAAGTGAATCTGTCGGGTTTTCAGTCCTGGATGAACCTCCAATTAAACTTTGGGAAGACAGAAGCCATCGGCTTCGGCCCCGCCACAAACTCTGTTCCTTGGGTGAATCACAGTACATCTTCCTTGCTTACAACAGCAGTGAGATGTAAATAACATTTTATTTGATGTGAATTAAAACTACACTAATCAATCAATTGTACTAGCATGTAAATTTGCAGCCATAATTTGAGATAATGCTACGTTGTTTGACTACTTCAAAAAAGCTGGATAAATAATCATTTAAGAATAGGATTGAGGATTATAAGAAAGACAGACAAAGATGATCAAATTTCTGCCGAGCACAGTTCTTGTGTGGCAGGGACCATGGGTGACTCACCTGTGAAGTACAGTTGGTCAGAGTTGAATACTGTGGGCTGTACAAATTAATACCCTGGAGTTTTGCTTGGTTAGCTTCAGATGGGCAAGGAGAAATTTCACAGAACTGTATTGTTTTCACAGGATGCTTGGTTACATCCTTCAGGAATTTAGATGCATAGGGTAGAATATATGATGGAGCAAATTGGGCATGGTTTGTGGAAGAAATGGACTTGGTGGGGTGATGACCTTTTCACATTTCATACTTTATGTGGCATGTTTCAAGAAGGACACTAAGCAAAGGTGAGCAATGGTTACATGGAAGAAGGGTGTCCCCTCGACAAAAATGGAATCGAGAAAGGATTTGTATGATTATCGAAAGTTTCCAGTTAATATGAAGCTGTAAGGATAATCAAGTACATGGATACTTATGAAAGGCATTTGACTGAATTGATACAAATTATTTTAATCTTGTGTAGATCATCAGTGATACTATATTTGGAATATTGGTAGTAATTTTGAGCATCCTGATTTTGAAAGGACATCAGTTTGTTGGAGAAGAGTGACATGGATGATTCTGACAGTTTGGGATCAACTCATTTTTGTTGGAACGCAGAATATTTGTAAGGGGAGAGGGTACGAGTCAGATCTTCAAAATGCTGAGAAGCGTAGGTAATGGAAATGAAAGCAAGCCATTTAACTTGGAGTGTGAAACTGGCTCAAAATTTACCTTGCCCCAAGTAAAACTAGAAATTAGAAAAATTCTCTGCAACGGAGGAGTGGATATGTACAGCAGTTTCCCAACAAAAGTAGTTAATGATGTGTCAATTATTGGCTTTCAAAGAAAAGCAAAGAAAATATGTACAACTTTCCATCAGGAAATTAAGTGGAGTAGAATCCATTATAGGGTCGGCTGTAATGTTTCCTTTCAAATGACTTTTAGTAGTATCTTTAAAAGTGAGAGGTCAAATTGATAAAACTGTAAAAAAAAATGGGATCCTAGGTTTTATTAATAGGAGTATTGGGGGGTAAGTTTCTGTGGGGTTCTCCTGATCGTACACCCTAACTTCATCCAGGTCGAACATTTAGGGGGTGATTTTAAACCCCAAGAACGGGTGGGTTGGGAGCGGGTGGGAGTTGAAAATAGTTGTTTTTTGGGTCGCGACCGCAACCCGGCTTTATTTCCGGGTTTAACGTCGACGGGTAAAAGTACAGGCTCCCCACTGGGAATGCAAAGTCTGAAAATTTTGCGGTTGCAACCCAAAAAAACAACTATTTTCAACTCCCACCCGCCCCCAACCCACCCTTGGGGTTTAAAATCACCCCCTTAGACTCTGCGCTCCAGGTCCAAGTATGAGGAAATACAAATACGAAGACTTAAAAAATTGGGTCTTTTTTCGTTAGAACAATGCAGATCATGGGGCGATATAATAGAAGTGTATAAAATTATGGAAGAATGGGAGAGGGTAGATAGAAGCAGACTGTTCCCAGTAGTTAAGGGATCAAGATTGAATTATCTTATTTAAACATGTAAGATTCTGAGGGGACTCGATAGGGTAGGTGCTGTGAGGATGTTACCCCTCATGGGGGAATCTAAAACTAGAGGGCATAGTCTCCGAATAAGGGGTCGCCCGTTTAAGACGGAAATGAGGAGGAATTTTTTCACCCAGAGGGTCGTGAATCTTTGGACTTCTTTACCCCAAAAAGCTGTGGAGGCTGAGTCATTGAATACGTTCAAGGCTGAGTTAGACAAATTTTTTGATCAGCAAGGGAGTCAAAGGATATGGGGAAAGGGCGGGAAAGTGGAGTTGAGGTAAAAATCAGATCAGCCACGATCTCATTAAATGACGGAGCAGGCTCGAGGGGCCGAATGGCCTACTCCTGCTCCTATCTCTTATGGCCTTATGGTCTAAGAATTAGAGGCCATAGATACAAGATTAATTGTATCTATTTAGAACAGAATTTCACTGCTTACTTTGTTTTCTCCATTATTTAAGGAGAAACATTTTTGGGAGAAATAATAGTTTTCATTCAGATCATTATATCGCTACTTAGCAAGGTGAAGAGTGTAATTAAAACTCAAATGGCTTTATAGACAGACACCACATTATACAGCAGCGAAATTGGTCTATGAGTAATGTCCATGGAGAATTTAATACTGACATTTAACCCTCTATTATAAAATATAAAGCCTGTCATTAGCAATTTGGCTAATTGGACATTGTGTTATTTGCTAGGTGTCACATAGTGGCAGCTTCCTGATGATTACCGCTTAGCGCATTAAGCCCCAAATTACGTTGCTTTATGTCCTCAACAGTATTAGTATTTGATCTAGAGGTTATTCTTAAATTAATAGTTTACATTTGGCTTACTGCCACTTAAGTTGTTAACTGGAATTGTTAAAGTTAACAACTCAGGTTGAGTTAAGCTGCCTAGAAGGTGCTACAGATAAATAACTCTTGCGTTAGGTGTTGTATCGAGAATTTTAAAAAACTTTGTATACCTCCAGGAATAGCAAAACATAGTGAGCAGTAGATTGATAGAGCTGGATTATCCTCAGTGCCGGTACCACTGGTGTTAACTCGGCATGATGGGCTTTGTGACTCTCCGCCCAACTGCTTTGCTGCTGATCCCAGCACATTTCCCAATGTCAGCCTAATTTGGATTTTTTTTAGTGAGCGCTTACTGGTGTTCTTGTCTGCACTTGTGAGTCCATTATGGGTAGGGCAGGAGAATCACTGCTGTTGCAGAACTCGGATTCCTTCAACAGCTTACAGTGATCAGCTGCTACCTGGGCAGAAGGAGGATTGCAGCCTGCGATGGACTTGGCAAAATTTACTGGTAAGGAAGAGAGCATCGATTATTCTGCAATTGGTTGCACACACTGGGATCAACCATTTAATTTTTAAATGCCTTCTATTGGCCATAGCAACACTGGGCCCCAGTAAAATAATGATGTTACTAGTACTCAGCGTTGCTAAAGTCATTATGATGGAAAATGTGAAGTATGATGTCATTCCATTATTATTGCCTTATTTGAATATGTCTGCATACATTTGGGTGGGTGCCTCTGCCATCTGACGTCATTTCTGGTGGAACAGACCACACAAAGTCAAGTAGTAATTGGTAGGGAGAGGCAGTGTTATAGCTTTTTGACTGATTTTCCACCCCCACCTGCCGAACATTGCCCAAAATTAGGCAGTAATTCCTCGAAAAATCCTGCTCATAATTAGAATGCGCACACAATTATATAGTTGATTTCATTGCACTTTTTTGACCAAAGTGGTAAATTTTGAGGTTCACTTTAATGACTGTGGAAGGCATGGACATTGGTATAATATACTCAGGGTAAAATGTGAAATCCTTAATATTTCATTAAAGTGCATAATGAGCAGACAGCACCTAGTAAATCACTTAAGGATATCTTTTTTGACAGAATAGGTCTTATCTTGACTATTCATTACAGCAAATCTCAGAATCTAGCTGCCTAAACCAAAATGCTGCATACAATGCATTTCCTGGTTTCCCAACAGCAATTAGTTGTTCTGTGATCGATTGCTTTCAGAAAACCCTCCTTTTGAAGTTTAAAGAGCCCGTACCAATGTTTGTTGCCAGAGGTGCACAAGAGTTACTTATACCCAGTGTTGTGGGAACATAAATGGCAGGAAATACATTTGTAAACAATTTTACAACACCAAGTTATAGTCCAGCAATTTTATTTTAAATTCACAAGCTTTCGTAGGCTACCTCCTTCCTCAGGTGAACGATGTGGAAATGAAGTCCTCGAAATGAAGTCGCATTTATAATTCACAGAACAATGCTTGGTGATAACAGACAGTTTTTTCAACTGCCCGTTGCCAAGGCAATCAGTGTGCAGACAGACAGGTGTTACCTGCCAGGTCTCAGAATATACAAATCACCAAAAAAAAACAACAAACAAAAAAAACCCAAAAAACAGAGATAGAGAGGTAGAAACATAGAAAAGACAGCAACTGACCCATTATATTAAAAACAGATAACATTTGTTCGCTGGTGGGGTAACGTGTAGCGTGACATGAACCCAAGATCCTGGTTGAGGCCGTCCTCATGGGTGCGGAACTTGGCTATCAATTTCTGCTCGACGATTTTGCGTTGTCGTGTGTCTCGAAGGCCGCCTTGGAGTACGCTTACCCGAAGGTCGGTGGCTGAATGTCCTTGACTGCTGAAGTGCTCCCCGACTGGGAGGGAACCCTCCTCTTTTGCGATTGTTGCGCGGTGTCCGTTCATCCGTTGTCGCAGTGTCTGCATGGTCTCGCCAATGTACCATGCTCTGGGGCATCCTTTCCTGCAACGTATGAGGTAGACAACGTTGGCCGAGTCACAGGAGTATGAACCATGCACCTGGTGGGTGGTGTCCTCTCGTGTGATGGTGGTATCTGTGTCGATGATCTGGCATGTCTTGCAGAGGTTACCGCGGCAGGGTTGTGTGGTGTCGTGGACGCTGTTCTCTTGAAAGCTAGATAATTTGCTGCGAACGATGGTCTGTTTGAGGTTGGGTGGCTGTTTAAAGGCGAGTAGTGGAGGTGTGGGGATGGCCATAGCGAGGTGTTCGTCGTCATTGATGACATGTTGAAGGCTGCGGAGAACATGGCGTAGTTTCTCCGCTCCGGGGAAGTACTGGACGACAAAGGGTACTCTGTTGGTTGCGTCCCATGTTAGTCTCCTAAGGAGGTCTATGCGATTTTTTGCTGTGGCCCGTCGGAACTGTCGATCGATGAGTCGAGCGTCATATCCCGTTCTTACTAGGGCGTCTTTCAGCGTCTGTAGGTGTCCATCGCGTTCCTCCTCGTCTGAGCAGACCATCGTTCGCAGCAAATTACCTAGCTTTCAAGAGAACAGCGTCCACGACACCACACAACCCTGCCGCGGTAACCTCTGCAAGACATGCCAGATCATCGACACAGATACCACCATCACACGAGAGGACACCACCCACCAGGTGCATGGTTCATACTCCTGTGACTCGGCCAACGTTGTCTACCTCATACGTTGCAGGAAAGGATGCCCCAGAGCATGGTACATTGGTGAGACCATGCAGACACTGCGACAACGGATGAACGGACACCGCGCAACAATCGCAAAAGAGGAGGGTTCCCTCCCAGTCGGGGAGCACTTCAGCAGTCAAGGACATTCAGCCACCGACCTTCGGGTAAGCGTACTCCAAGGCGGCCTTCGAGACACACGACAACGCAAAATCGTCGAGCAGAAATTGATAGCCAAGTTCCGCACCCATGAGGACGGCCTCAACCGGGATCTTGGGTTCATGTCACGCTACACGTTACCCCACCAGCGAACAAATGTTATCTGTTTTTAATATAACGGGTCAGTTGCTGTCTTTTCTATGTTTCTACCTCTCTATCTCTGTTTTTTGGGTTTTTTTTGTTTGTTGTTTTTTTTTGGTGATTTGTATATTCTGAGACCTGGCAGGTAACACCTGTCTGTCTGCACACTGATTGCCTTGGCAACGGGCAGTTGAAAAAACTGTCTGTTATCACCAAGCATTGTTCTGTGAATTATAAATGCGACTTCATTTCGAGGACTTCATTTCCACATCGTTCACCTGAGGAAGGAGGTAGCCTCCGAAAGCTTGTGAATTTAAAATAAAATTGCTGGACTATAACTTGGTGTTGTAAAATTGTTTACAATTGTCAACCCCAGTCCATCACCGGCATCTCCACATCAGGAAATACATTGAATGACGTATTTTCTTCATTGGCATGGCATCATAATATGCCCACCCATTTACAAACATACGAACATATAAAAAAAAGTAAAAACAGCTGGTCCACCGAGTCTGTCCCATTCAGCCATGTTGCAATTAGGCAACACAACCCCTAATGCTCCCTACTCACCAGCAACCATATAATCTCCTGGGAAAAGCAAAAACGCAGCTTAAAAAAAACCCTAGGCCAATTCAGTGAAAAAACTATTCCAACCCTCAAAATTGATTAAAAGCGTGTTCCGGAAGATAACCATGAAGACGAGGTTGATGATCCCAACATCCCACTTACGTTTCTACAGAACAATGTCGACCTCCTTCAGGAACTCTTCTTGCTCCCTTTTGAACATTGCATGTGCCGGCAACTTATTCCAACGGTCAATGACACTTTGTGA
The DNA here is from genome assembly GCF_035084215.1 of Heptranchias perlo. Lineage (NCBI taxonomy): Eukaryota > Metazoa > Chordata > Chondrichthyes > Hexanchiformes > Hexanchidae > Heptranchias > Heptranchias perlo. The sequence continues at coordinate 92,150,763 of NC_090326.1, forward strand.
AAAGAAAAACCTTCTGCTATCTAACCTAATTCTGTGCTAACTTAACATATGCGCAGTCCCTCATTCTCCATAACTTATCTAATTCAAATAATCACATGTACACATTCTAATCCCTTTATTGTTTTTAAATGCATCAATTAAGTCTGCCTGAAGTCTATGCTTTTCTAGAGTAAAAAGACCAAGCTCCCTGAGCCTATCGTGATAAGTAAGGGGTTTTAAACGAGGTATTAATCTAGTGGCCTTCCTCTGAATCTGACTTGGCGTAACTAGGTCCTGCTGCAAATTCCACCCCCACCCATACAGAAATAGTTCGTCTTGTGGTCCCTGAGCTTTTAGCAATGCGCAGTTCTATTGAAGAATAGGCAGTATGAAGTGAATATTGTACAAAAGTAGAACAGAGAAAGAAGAAAGAGGAGCAAGCAGAACTTTTGAAAGGTTGAAGTGGCATGGTAGACTGAAGGAAAATTGATAGTATGAGGCATAGAATGGTATTTTGTAGAAAGTTTGTAGAGGCAGAGAATTGCTGCTTAGAACCAGTATAGGAAGAGGCAGTAGTTGATTTTTTTTGTGTTTTTTTATAATTATAAATTTTGCTGATGGCTTGTGTGTTTCTACTAATGGTGTTTTAGCAGAATGTTGATTTTGAATTTAACGTTGGATGTGAACTAGCTATGTTTTCACAAAAAATGTTATTGGTTATCTGGAGGTTAATAGCTCACTTGAAACCCATTAATTGTCCTGAGGAAAAAGAAGCTCATATAATTATGGTTTTGTTTTGACATCATCTGAAAACACAACATCAGGTTCCACAGAAACACTGAGGACACCCAGCTTTACCTCACCACCATCTCCCTCCACCCCTCCACTGCCTCTGATTTGTCACGCTTTGTGTCCGACATGCAGCAATGGATGAGCAGAAACTTCCTCCAACTAAATATTTGGAAGACCGAAGACACAAACTCCGTTCCCTAGCCACCGACACCATCCCCCTTCCTGGCCACTGTTTGAGGCTGAAACAGACCATTTGAAACCTATTTGACCCTGAGATCAGCTTCCGACTCCATATCCGCTCTATCACCAAGACCACCAACTTCCACCTCCGGAACATTGCCCGTCTCCGCCCCTGCCTCAGCTCATCTGCTGCTGAAACCCTCATCCATGCCTTTGTTACCTCCAGACTTGACTATTCCAATGCTCTCCTGGCTGGCCTCCCATCTTCTATCCTCCATAAGCTTGAGATCATCCAAAACTCTGCTGCCTGTATCCTAACTCGCATCAAGTCCTGTTCACCCATCACCCCTGTGCTCGCTGACCTACATTGGCTCCCGGTCTGGCAATACCTTGATTTTAAAATTCTCATCCTTGTTTTCAAATCTCTCCATGGCCTCGCCTCCCTCTCTCTGCAGCCTCGTCCAGCCCTACAACCGTCTGAGATCTCTGTGCTCCTCCAATTCTTGCCTCTTGCCTGGTCCCCAATTTTAACCGCTCCACCATTGACGGCTGTGCCTTCAGCTGCCTGGGCCCTAAGCTCTGGAATTCCCTCCTTAAACCTCTCCACCTCTACCTCTCTCTCCTCCTTTTAGACACTTAAAACCTTATATTTATAATGGGGAACAGGGAAATGGCAGAGCAATTAAACAAATACTTTGGTTCTGTCTTCACGGAAGAGGACACAAATAACTTCCTAAAAATGCTAGGGAAGCAAGGGACTAGTGAGAAGGAGGAATTAAAGGGAATTAGTATTAGTAAAAAAAATGGTGCTGGAGAAAATAATGAGATTGAAAGCTGATAAATCCCCAGGGCCTGATAATCTGCATCCCTGAGTACTAAAAAAGGTAGCCATGGAAATAGTGGATGCATTAGTTGTCATCTTCCAAAGTTCTATAGATTATGGAACAGTTCCTGCCGATTGGAGGGTGGCAAATGCAACCCCACTATTTAAAAAAGGAGGGAGAGAAAATAGGGAACTACAGACCAGTTAGCCTAACATCAATAGTAGGGAAATGCTAGAGTCTGTGATAAAGGATGTGATAACAGGACACTTAGAAAATATCAGTGGGTTGAGACAAAGTCAACATGGATTTATGAAAGGGAAATCATGTTTGACAAATCTACTGGAGTTTTTTTGAGGATGTAACTGATAGAATAGATAGGGGAGAACCAGTGGATGTGGTTTATTTGGATTTTCAGAAGGCCTTTGATAAAGTCCCACATAAGAGGTTATTGCGCAAAATTAAAGCACATGGGATTAGAATCATAGAATCATAGAAGTTTACAACATGGAAACAGGCCCTTCGGCCCAACATGTCCATGTCGCCCAGTTTATACCACTAAGCTAGTCCCAATTGCCTGCACTTGGCCCATATCCCTCTATACCCATCTTACCCATGTAACTGTCCAAATGCTTTTTAAAAGACAAAATTGTACCCGCCTCTACTACTGCCTCTGGCAGCTCGTTCCAGACACTCACCACCCTTTGAGTGAAAAAATTGCCCCTCTGGACCCTTTTATATTGCAGTAATCTCCTCTCACCTTAAATCTATGCCCCCTCGTTATAGACTCCCCTACCTTTGGGAAAAGATTTTGACTATCTACCTTATCTATGCCCCTCATTATTTTATAGACTTCTATAAGATCACCCCTAAACCTCCTACTCTCCAGGGAAAAAAGTCTCAGTCTATCCAACCTCTCCCTATAAGTCAAACCATCAAGTCCCGGTAGCATCCTAGTAAATCTTTTCTGCACTCTTTCTAGTTTAATAATATCCTTTCTATAATAGGGTGACCAGAACTGTACACAGTATTCCAAGTGTGGCCGTACTAATGTCTTGTACAACTTCAACAAGACATCCCAACTCCTGTATTCAATGTTCTGACCAATGAAACCAAGCATGCTGAATGCCTTCTTCACCACCCTATCCACCTGTGACTCCACTTTCAAGGAGCTATGAACCTGTACTCCTAGATCTCTTTGTTCTATAACTCTCCCCAACGCCCTACCATTAACGGAGTAGGTCCTGGCCCGATTCGATCTACCAAAATGCATCACCTCACATTTATCTAAATTAAACTCCATCTGCCATTCATCGGCCCACTGGCCCAATTTATCAAGATCCTGTTGCAATCCTAGATAACCTTCTTCACTGTCCACAATGCCACCAATCTTGGTGTCATCTGCAAACTTACTAACCATGCCTCCTAAATTCTCATCCAAATCATTAATATAAATGACAAATAACAGCGGACCCAGTACCGATCCCTGAGGCACACCGCTGGTCACAGGCCTCCAGTTTGAAAAACAACCCTCTACAACCACCCTCTGACTTCTGTCGTCAATTCAATTTTGTATCCAATTGGCTACCTCACCTTGGATCCCATGAGATTTAACCTTATGTAACAACCTACCGTGCGGTACCTTGTCAAAGGCTTTGCTGAAGTCCATGTAGACCACGTCTACTGCACAGCCCTCATCTATCTTCTTGGTTACCCCTTCAAAAAACTCAATCAAATTCGTGAGACATGATTTTCCTCTCACAAAAGCATGCTGACTGTTCCTAATCAGTCCCTGCCTCTCCAAATGCCTGTAGATCCAGTCTCTCAGAATACCCTCTAACAACTTACCCACTACAGATGTCAGGCTCACCGGTCTGTAGTTCCCAGGCTTTTCCCTGCCGCCCTTCTTAAACAAAGGCACAACATTTGCTACCCTCCAATCCTCGGGCACCTCACCTGTAGCTGTCGATGATTCAAATATCTCTGCTAGGGGACCCGCAATTTTCTCCCTAACCTCCCATGACGTCCTGGGATAAATTTCATCAGGTCCCGGAGATTTATCTACCTTGATGCGCGTTAAGACTTCCAGCACCTCCCTCTCTGTAATATGTACACTCCTGAAGACATCACTATTTCCCCAAGTTCCCTAACATCCATGCCTTTCTCAACCGTAAATACCGATGTGAAATATTCATTTAGGATCTCACCCATCTCTTGTGGTTCCGCACATAGATGACCTTGTTGATCCTTAAGAGGCCCTACTCTCTCCCTAGTTACTCTTTTGCCCTTTATGTATTTGTAGAAGCTCTTTAGATTCTCCTTTGCCTTATCTGCCAAAGCAATCTCATGTCCCCTTTATGCCCTCCTGATTTCTCTCTTAACTCTACTCCGGCAATCTCTATACTCTTCAAGGGATCCACTTGATCCCAGCTGCCTATGCATGTCATATGCCTCCTTCTTCTTTTTGACTAGGGCCACTAGGATTGGGGGTAATTTACTGGCATGGATTGAAAATTGGTTAACAGACAAGAAACAGAGAGTAGGAATAAATGGGTCTTTTTTGGGGTGGCGGGCAGTGACTAGTGGGGTACCGCAGGGATTAGTGCTTGGGCCCCAGCTATTCACAATATATATCAATGATTTGGATGATGGAACCAAATGTAATATTTCCAAGTTTGCTGACGACAAAACTAGGTGGGATCGTGAGTTGTGAGGAGGACGCAAAAAGGCTTCAAGGTGATTTGGACAAGTTGAGTGAGTGGGCAAATACATGGTAGATGCTGTAAAATGTGGATAAATGTGAAGTTATCCACTTCGGAAGGAAAAACAGAAAGGCAGAGTATTATTTAAATGGTGATAGATTGGAGAATGTTGATATACAAAGGGACCTTGGTGTCCTTGTACACCAGTCACTGAAAGCAAACATGCAGGTGCAGCAAGCAGTTAGGAAGGCAAATGGTATGTTGGCCTTCATTGCAAGAGGATTTGAGTACAGGAGCAAGGATGTCTTACTGCAGTTGTACAGGGCCTTGGTGAGACCACACCCGGAGTATTGTGTGCAGTTTTGGTCTCCTTACCTAAGAAAGGATATACTTGCCATAGAGGGAGTGCAGCGAAGGTTCACCAGACTGATTCCTGGGATGGCAGGACTGTCGTATGAAGAGAGATTGGGTCGACTCGGCCTGTATTCACTCGAGTTTAGAAGAATGAGAGGGGATCTTATTGAAACATATTAAATTCTGACAGGGCTAGACAGACTGGATGCAGGGAGGCTGTTTCCCCTGGCTGGGGGGGTCCAGAGCGAGGGGTCACAGTCTCAGGATACGGGGTAGGACATTTAGGACTGAGATGAGGAGAAATTTCTTCACTCAGAGTGTGGTGAACCTGTGGAATTCTCTACCACAGAAGGCTGTGGAGGCCAAGTCACTGAATATATTTAAGAAAGAGCTAGATAGATTTCTAGACACAAAGGCATCAGGGGATATGGGGAGAGAGCGGGAATATGGTATTAAGATAGAGGATCAGCCATGATCATATTGAATGGCAGAGCAGGCTCGAAGGGCCGAATGGCCCCCTCCTGCTCCTATTTTCTATGTTTCTTTGTTTACCTCTTTGACCAAGCTTTTGGTCATCTGTCCTAATATCTCCTTATACGGCTCGGTGTCAAATTTTGTTTGGTAACACTCCTGTGAAGCACTTTGGGTCGTTTTACTACGTTAATGACAGTATACAAAGGCAAGTTGTTGTTGTTATGGCAATATTATATTCTCTGTAGATGCGGAAAGCATTGTTAGAGATCTACAAATGGAGAAACATCTGCCTGGGACTGTACAAATGATAATTACTATTTAAAAAGAGTGACAAATCAGCATATAAATACATATATTAGGCATAGTTTGTTTTAATGGATCACTGTTTGATGGCAACTGTCTCTAACAAAACAGTGATATATCGGAGCTGCAGAAGAAAATATGCTAACAAGGAAGGCAAAGAATCGGCCTGTGTCCATCGTGCAAACTTGGTATGATTTTTTTTTAATAGAATCTATAGTGTACCACTATTTTTTATCAGAAACAAAACAAAAAAAGGCTTTTTTTCTGGTGGATTTTGAGATAACTCATTGGTGTAGGAATTGGTTATGGCCCATTTTCAGGCGTTGTGTGTGCCTGAACCGGGAGGCCCAAAGCTTGCCCTAAATTGGGCATCAGGCCTCATTTCAATACTTTGAGTGAGGGGCTGGCTCTTGTCGTGCCTCCGGAGGGACCTTACCTATTTCAAGGGGATCAATTTGGGCTACTAGTCTTTACAGACAGCGGTCCTCAGATAAGTCCCAGGGCAGGAAGAGGATCTTAGGCCAGCAGCGGCCCTCAGGAGTGTTGTTAAGCTGGGAGGAGCACTCCTGCTCCTCCTGGCTCCACATAAAACTTTAAAAAAAAAATTTGCTAATCTTTTGGTTGGCGACTGCTGAAGAATTATGAGAAGAGCAGCCCTGGCACCCGCTCTGCTCTGTCCAGTTTAGGATAGGGGTCCAACGCATTAAGCCCCTCATTTGCATCTGTAATGGGCCGAACACCTGTTTTAGCGGGTGTCTGGATAATCGTCCAACCCAATTTGGACTGCAAGTCAGAACCGCAAAACTGGTGCTTTTTGGCCCCCGAAATACGGGCGCAGCAGGGTCCAATTTCTCCCCCATTTTTTCCCCGCCTCATTGGATAAGGGAAGGGGATAGGGTGGTGAGAGTATCTGTAAACTGAGTTCATATGTAAACAATGGTATGTAATGAAAGGAAGAAATATTTTTCTTCAACTATGCATTTGCATAAGACCTGTGAATCGTTCTTTGTATACTAGCATAGAGTATATCAAGACTTATCAAAACCATTCCCTGCATTTTATGTTGTGGCAAGCAACAGTCTTTAAATTGTGCAGCTAATAAGCTTGTGCTTGTTAAAATCTTACCTTAATGATTTTTTGTATTAACGCAGAGAAGTGCGAAGTGATACATTTTGGCAGGAAGAATGAGGAAAGGCAATATAAACTAAATGGTACAATTCTAAAGGGGGTGGAGGAGTAGAGAGGCCTGGGGGTATATGTGCATAAATCTTTGAAGATGGCAGGACAGGTTGAGAAAGCAGTTTAAAAAGTACACGGGATCCTGAGCTTTATAAATAGAGGCATAGAGTACAAAAGCAAGGAAGTTATGTTGAACCTTCATAAAACACTGGTTCAGCAACAGCTGGAGTTGTGTCCAGTTCTGGGCACTGCACTTTAGGAAGGATATGAAGGCCTTAGAGAGAGTGCAGAAAAGATTTACTAGAATGGTTCCAGGGTCATCAGTTACATAGATAGACTGGAGAATTTGTTCTCCTTAGAACAGAGACGGTTGAGAGGAGATTTGATAGAAGTGTTCAAAATTATGAAGGGTTCAGATAAAGTAAATAAAGAGAAACTGTTCCCATTGGCGGAAGGGTTGAGAACCAGAGGACACAGATTTAAGGTGATTGGCAAAAGGACCAATAGCGACATGAGGAAAAACGTTTTTATGCAGCGAGTAGTTATGGTCTGGAATGTGCTGCCTGAAAGGGTGGTGGAAGTAGATTTAAACATGGCTTTCAAAAAGGAATTGGATAAATACTTGAAGAGAAAAAATTTGCAGGGCTACGGGGAAATAGCTGGGGAATGGGACTAACTGGATTGCTCTTACAAATTGCCGGCAACGGCTCGATGGGCCGAATGGCCGCCTTCTCTGCTGTAACCATTCTATGTACTTCATTTGTAATTGGCAAAAACATTTTTTTCCATTAGTGTAGTTTATATTTTTATGCTTCCTTCTCACCAGAGATGTTTTTGATGCATTATAACATAGGAATAGGCCATTCAGCCCCTTTAGCCTGTTCCGCCATTCAATTAGATCATGACTGATCTGTATCTCAACTCCATTTACCCATCTTGGTTCCATATCAAAATTATATATAGAATTTACAGCACAGAAACAGGCCATTCGGTCCAACTGGACTATGCCGGTGTTTATGCTCCACATGAGCCTCCTCCCACCCTACTATAATCATATCCTTCTATTCCTTTCCCCCCCATGTATTTATCTAGCTTCCCTTTAAATGCATCTATGCTACTCGCCTCAACCATTCCATGCGGTAGCGAGTTCCACATTCTCTGGGCCCGATTTTACCAGGGGTGCGGGTTCCTGGCGGATGGGCAAGCACGCGCCCGGTGAAATTAGTGGGTTTCCCGCACGATCGCAGCAGGCAACCCACTAATTGGATTCACTTACCTGCTCCTCCAGGTTCCCCGCTGCTGATCTGCGCGTCGGGCGGGCTGCGCATGCGCAGTAAGATCTGTCAGCTGGAGGCGCTCTATTTAAAGGGGCAGTCCTCCACTGACAGATGCTGCAACCAATAGCAAAGATGACTGCATGGAGCAGCCCAGGGGGAAGGCTGCTCCCAGTTTAATGATGCCTCACCCCAGGTATCAATACATGGGGTGAGGAGGAGGGTGAAGACAGAGATCTTACACCCGGCGGGCGGGAGGAAGCGGCCCGCCTTCGCCACCAGGAAGGCCTGGCTCGAGGTGGCAGAGGAGGTCATCTGTGCCACCAACATATCACGCACCTGCATACAGTGCAGGAGGCGGTCCAATGACCTCAGTAGGTCAGCCACAGTGAGTACACGTAGTCTTTCCCCTACACTCCGTCTGCCACAGCACTGCCCCACCCCACATCTCTTTCGGCACTGCCAACACTACTCTGTCACATCACCCCTCATACCCACTCAAACCCCATCCTCATCTTACCTGCACCTACTCACCTCGCCAGTACTCACCCCGCCACTACCACTCAACCCAATCCTCATACAATCTCATGGCTCTATCCCATACTCACCCTCTCGTGCATCTCTCTCACGGCCAGCCTCACTCAACCTGCCACCACCTGTGCTGCAGCCACAGGGCATGCATCACATATGTGCAGTAGGCAGCGTAAGGCAAACGTGTCGTGAGCATGAAGGGGATGCACAAGGGTGTTTGAGGGTTTGTCATGGTTGTTACTTATATTGAATTTCAGAACAACTCACATCACACATTATATTGGTGTGGAGATGCCGGTGATGGACTGGGGTTGACAATTGTAAACAATTTTACAACATCAAGTTATAGTGCAACAATTTTATTTTAAAATTCACAAGCTTTCGGAGGCTTCCTCCTTCCTCAGGTGAATGTCAAGAAATCCTCGAACCTCTCGCATTTATAAATCACAGAACAATACCTGGTGATTACAGATAGTCTTTTCAACTGCCTGTTGCCAAGGCAACCAAAGTGTTCAGACAGATAGGTGTTACCTACAGGGCCACCGAATATACAAACGGCCAGAACAAAAAAAAAACAGAGAGAGAGAGAGGCAGAAACATCCGGAAGGAAAAGACAGCAATTGACCCGTTATATTAAAAATAGATAACTTTTGTTCGCTGGTGGGGTTACGTGTTGCGTGACATGAACCCAAGATCCCGGTTGAGGCCGTCCTCATGGGTGCGGAACTTGGCTATCAATTTCTGCTCGACGATTTTGCGTTGTCGTGTGTCTCGAAGGCCGCCTTGGAGTACGCTTACCCGAAGGTCGGTGGCTGAATGTCCTTGACAGCTGAAGTGTTCCCCGACTGGGAGGGAACCCTCCTGTCTGGCGATTGTTGTGCGGTGTCCGTTCATCCGTTGTCGCAGCGTCTGCGTGGTCTCGCCAATGTACCATGCTTTGGGGCATCCTTTCCTGCAACGTATGAGGTAGACAACGTTGGCCGAGTCACAGGAGTATGAACCATGCACCTGGTGGGTGGTGTCCTCTCGTGTGATGGTGGTATCTGTGTCGATGATCTGGCATGTCTTGCAGAGGTTACCGTGGCAGGGTTGTGTGGTGTCGTGGACGCTGTTCTCCTGAAGGCTGGGTAATTTGCTGCGAACGATGGTCTGTTTGAGGTTGGGTGGCTGTTTAAAGGCGAGTAGTGGAGGTGTGGGGATGGCCATAGCAAGGTGTTCGTCGTCATTGATGACATGTTGAAGGCTGCGGAGAACATGGCGTAGTTTCTCCGCTCCGGGGAAGTACTGGACGACGAAGGGTACTCTGTTGGTTGCGTCCCGTGTTAGTCTTCTGAGGAGGTCTATGCGATTTTTCGCTGTGGCCCGTCTGAACTGTCGATCGATGAGTCGAGCGTCATATCCCGTTCTTACTAGGGCGTCTTTCAGCGTCTGTAGGTGTCCATCGCGTTCCTCCTCGTCTGAGCAGACCCTGTGTATTCGCAGGGCCTGTCCATAGGGGATGGCCTCTTTGACGTGGTTAGGGTGGAAGCTGGAAAAGTGGAGCATCGTGAGGTTGTCCGTGGGCTTGCGGTAGAGTGAGGTGCTGAGGTGCCCGTCTTTGATGGAGATTCGTGTGTCCAAGAAAGAAACTGATTCTGAGGAGTAGTCCATGGTGAGCTTGATGGTGGGATGGAACTTGTTGATGTTATCGTGTAGTCTCTTTAGTGATTCCTTGCCGTGGGTCCATAGAAAGAAAATGTCGTCGATGTTTCTGGTGTATAGCGTTGGTTGGAGGTCCTGTGCAGTGAAGAAGTCCTGCTCGAACTTGTGCATGAAAATGTTGGCGTATTGGGGTGCAAATTTGGTCCCCATGGCTGTTCCGTGTGTTTGGGTAAAGAACTGGTTATCGAAGGTGATGACATTGTGATCCAGGATGAAGCGGATGAGTTGTAGGATGGCGTCTGGAGATTGGCTGTTGTTGGTGTTGAGTATTGATGCTGTCGCAGCGATGCCGTCATCGTGGGGGATACTGGTGTAGAGTGCTGAGATGTCCATCGTGGTGAGAAGTGTTCCTGGTTCAACTGGTCCGTGGGTACTGAGTTTTTGTAGGAAGTCTGTAGTGTCGCGACAGAAGCTGGGGGTTCCCTGTACGATGGGTTTCAGGATGCCCTCGATGTATCCAGAGAGGTTCTCACACAGGGTTCCGTTGCCTGATACGATAGGACGTCTGGGTGTGTTGGCTTTGTGTGTCTTTGGCAGTAGTGGTGCCACATTATATTGGCACCACTACTGCCATGTCTTCGCCAATCCTGTCCGGTTTGTGCAATAATGCCCGCTCCTGGGTATCACTATGAGTACCCACCACTGATGCCACCCATTGTGTCACTGCAGAGTGGGTGTAGGTGTATTTGCAGGGCTCTTCTGCGCAGACGACTGAGAGACATCGGCGATGTCCCCGGTTGCACCCTGGAAGGCTGTGGAGGAGAAGTTCGGGAGGGCAGTGGTGACTTTGACAGCGACAGGTAGGATGATGGTGCACGGGCCAGCCAGGAGCAGCTCGGCATGAAAGAGGCTGCAGATGTCCACGGCTACATGTCGAGTGACTCTGAGCCTCTGTGTGCACTGCTGCTCAGAGAGGTCCAGGAGGCTGAGCCTCGGTCTGTGGACCCTGTGGCGAGGGTAGTGCCCTCTGCGATGCATCTCTCTCTGCGGTAGACCTCCCTCCTGCTGTACAGGTGGTTGTGTCACAGCATTCTGTTGTGGAGCTCCACGTGTCAGAGGTGGACGGCGTGGATGGCGAGGCTGGTGATGCTGTTCGCCCTCCGAGGATGTCATGACTGCAGCTACGGCGGCCCCCATCCGCAAGATGTGCATCTGAGGGGGTTCGCAAGGTAGGTACATGTCTCCGGACCCCGGGGTAAGTGTGCAGGTTGGTAACTTTGACCGTCAGGAGGAGGGTGGTGGAGGCCACACTTTGTCCCAAGTGACAGAGTGGCCTCCTGCAATGGGTGAGGGTCTCCCCGCCCCCCACCTGTCAAATGGACCTTTGCAGCTGCCACAGGCTGACAGCTGCAACACGTCCATTCGATCTGGGAGTGTTTCCCCCAGTGCGTGAAACAGTCCCATGTTGATCCAAAATCACACACAGTCCCTTAATCAGGTCAGTCAATGACCTGAAATAGCTAAGTAAATACTCTCAAGTGGCATCCCGCTGGCTTTAATTGCCTGCGAGATTCCCACCAGCGGGGGCTGTGCGCGCACGCCGGCGCTTCAGCGGGGAACCCGGAAGTGGGTGGGATCGAGGCGGGATCCGGTCGGGATCCTGGATTTCGCAATTTTCGAGGCCCCCCCGCCGAGAACGCACCCGATAGCGGGTGCTACAATCGGGCCCTCTGAGTAAAGGAGTTTCTCCTGAATTCCTTATTAGGTTTATCTTGTATTCATGGCCCCTCGCTTTGGATTCCCCTACAAGCAGAAACATTTTCTCTACGTCTATCTATCAAATCCCTTCATAATTTTAAAGACCTCTATAAGGTCACCCCTCAGCCTTCTCTTTTCTAGTGAAAAGAGTCCCAACCTGTTCTGTTGGTTCCCTTAATGCTCTTGCCTAATAAAAATCTATCAAATTTTGTTTTGAAATTTTCAGTTGATGTAGCCTCAACAGCTTTTTGGGGGAGTAAGTTCCAGGTTTCCACTCCCTTTTGTGTGAAGAAGTGCTTCCTGACATCACCCCTGAACAGCCAAGGTCTGACTTTAAAATTGTGCCACCTTGTTCTGGACTACCCCCAGCAGAAGAAATAGGGCTCGATATTACCAGGGCGGCGGGTTCGCGGCGGGGGGGGGGGGGGCGATTGGGCGCGTGGGTAACGCGCCCGGTGAAATCAGTCTGCCCCGGGCGCAATCGCAGGCTAATTGGATCCACTTACCTCTTGTTCCGGGTTCCCCGCTGCTGATCTGCGCGGCGGGCGGACTGCACATGTGCAGTAAGGTCTGTCAGCTGGAGGAGCTCTATTTAAAGGGGCAGTCCTCCACTGACAGATGCTGCAAGAAATAGGAAAAATTACAGCATGGAGCAGCCCAGGGGGAAGGCTGCTCCGAGGTTTAATAATGCCTCACTCCAGGTATCATTGGATGGGGTGAGGAGGAGGGGGAGGACAGAGATCTTCCCCCCCGGCGGGCGGGAGGAAGCGGCCTGCCTCTGCCACCAAGAAGGCCTGGCTCGAGGTGGCAGAGGAGGTCACCTGCACCACCAACATATCGCCCACCTGCATACGGTGCAGAAGGCGCTGCAATGACCTCAGTAGGTCAGCCAAAGTGAGTACACTTACTCATTCCCCTACCCTCCGTCTGCCACATCACCGCCCCCACCCCACATCTGCTTCTGCACAGCCAACACTACTCTGTCACATCACCCCTCACACCCACTCAAACCTCATCGTCGTCTTACCTGCACTTACTCACCTCGCCAGTACTCATCCCGCCACTACCACTCAACCCAATCCTCATACAATCTCATGGCTCTATCTCATACTCACCCTCTCATGCATCTCTTTCACAGTCAGCCTCACTCAACCTGCCACTACCTGCACTGCAGCCACAGGGCATGCATCACATATGTGTGGTAGGCAGCGTAAGGCAAACGTGTCGTGAGCATGAAGGGGATGCACAAAGTTGTTTGAGGGTTTGTCATGGTTTTTACTTATATTGAATTTCTGACCAACTCATATTACATATTATATTGGCACCACTACTGCCACGTCTTTGCGAATCTTGTCTGGTTTGTGCAATAATGCCCTTTCCTGAGGATCACAATGAAGACCCACAACTGATGCCACCCATTGTGTCACTGCAGAGTTGGTGTAGGTGTATTTGCAGGGCTCTTTTGTGCAGACGACTGAGAGACGTCGGCGATGTCCCCGGTGGCACCCTGGAAGGATGCGGAGGAGAAGTTGTTGAGGGCAGTGGTGACTTTGACAGCGACAGGTAAGAAGATGGTGCTCGGGCCAGCCGGGAGCAGCTCGGCATGAAGGAGGCTGCAGATGTCCATGACTACATATCAAGTGACTCTGAGCCTCCGTGTGCACTGCTGCTCAGAGAGGTCCAGGAAGCAGAGCCTCCGTCTGTGTACCCTGTGGCGAGGGTAGTGCCTTCTCTCTGCGGTTGCCCTCCCTCCTGCTGTGTAGGTGGATGTGTCACAGCACTGTGTTGTGGAGCTCCACGTGTCAGAGGTGGACGGCTTGGCCGGCGAGGCTGGTGATGCTGTTCGTCCTCCGAGGAGGTCATGACTGCAGCTATGGCGGCCCCCATCTGGAAGATGTACATTTGAGGAGGTCCGCAAGGTAGGTACATGTCTCCGGACCCCGGGGTAAGTGTGCAAGTTGGTGAATTTGATTGTCAGGAGGAGGGTGGTGGAGGCCAAACTTTGTCCAAAGTGAGAGTGGCCTCCTGCAAAGAGTGAGGGTCTCCCCCCCCCCCCCCCCCCCCACCTGTCAAATGGACCTTTGCAGCTGTCACAGGCTGATGGCTGCAACACGTCCATTTGAACTGGGAGTGTTTCCCCCAGTACGGGAAACAGTCCCAGTTGTTTGTAAAATCCCAACCCTCCTGAAATATCTCGTTAATCAGGTCTGTAAACGACCTGAAATACCTAAATAAATATCTTAAGTGGCACCACGCCAGCTTTAATTGCCGGCGGGAGTCCCACATGCGGGGGCTGCGCGCACATGTCAGCGCGTCTGTGGGAAACCCGGAAGTGGGCGGGTTGGAGCCGGGCTCCCGACCCGCCCTGGGAATCCCCGATTTTCGGAGCCCCCCCGGCCAGGAACGCACCCGATTGCGGGTGCTAAAATCGACCCCATAGTTTCTTTCTATCTACCCCATCAAATCCTTTAATCACCTTAAACACTTCAATTAGATCACCCCGTAACCTTCTATACTCAAGGGAATACAAGCCTAGTCTGTGCAACCTGTTCTCATAATTTAATCCTTTTAGCTCCGGTATCATTCTGGTGAATCTGTGCTGCACCCCCTCCAAGGTCAGTATATCCTCCCTGAGATACGGTGCCCAGAACTGAATGCAGTACTTTAAATGGGATCGAACTAGATCTTTATACAACTGTAACATAACTTCTATCCCTTTGTATTCCAGCCCCCTTGAAATAAATTGTAAACAATTTTACAACACCAAGTTATAGTCCAGCAATTTTATTTTAAATTCACAAGCTTTCGGAGGCTTCCTCCTTCCTCAGGTAAGGAGGAAGGAGGAAGGAGGAAGCCTCCGAAAGCTTGTGAATTTAAAATAAAATTGCTGGACTATAACTTGGTGTTGTAAAATTGTTTACAATTGTCAACCCCAGTCCATCACCGGCATCTCCACACCCTTGAAATAAAGACCAACGTTCCATTAACCTTTTAAATTATTTTTTATACCTGGCCACTAGCTTTTAGTGATTTCTGTACTTGGACCCCTAAATCTCCAAGCTCCTTCACAGTTCCTAGCTTCTCACTATTTAGAAAATGCTCTGATCTATCTTTCTTAGGTCCAAAGTGGATGACCTCACACTTCCCCTCATTGAATTCCATCTGCTATATTTGCCCACTCACTTAATCTATCGAAGTCCATTTGCAACTTTCTGCTCCCATCTACACTATTTACAGTGCCACCTAACAAATAACATCAGTGAGAGCACCGACAAGTTGAAATTGTGATATTGAAGCACTCTTTCTGTTTTCCATAGACCTATCTTCATTTGACCATCTAGAACTTGATGCTTCATTGTCATGCCCTGGAACAAGAGACAAAACATGTGCTCATTGGGATCACACAGTCGAGCTTTATGTGTGCTGTGTGCGGAACAGCTCATACTGCAATCTTGAACTTGGAAGATGGATTACGCCATTCCGCAGGTAAACCAACATTTAATGTATGAATATAATTAGTAAAGTATGTAGTCACAGGGTCATAGCAATTAGCACAGAAGGAGTCTTTCGGCCCATCGCACCTAAACCTGTGCTAGTTCTTCAATAGGAGCTATCCACCCTATTCCCATCTCCCATATCCACTTACGCTCTTTATTTTCAAATACTTATCCAATTCCAATGGAAGGAAGTCAATTTGAGAGACGGCAAAGCCTATAGCTTAAAAATAACAAATTTAAGCAATAAGCTCAGTCTGTTTCCCATAGTGTAGAAGTAGGGGCAACTTTGTTTTTTCTATATCAAATGGTGTGCAAGACACTGAAGTTAAGACATAGTAGCTATTGAATTCTCATTCCATGTTCTCTGTAAGAAAAAATTCTTCTAATTTCCCCCTTCATTCATCTAGTGATAACCCTGAGCCTGTGCCTCCTTGTCACCAATTCA
The DNA here is from genome assembly GCF_035084215.1 of Heptranchias perlo. NCBI lineage: Eukaryota > Metazoa > Chordata > Chondrichthyes > Hexanchiformes > Hexanchidae > Heptranchias > Heptranchias perlo. The sequence goes on from NC_090326.1 coordinate 92,166,693, forward strand.
TCAACCATTGGAAACAAACTATGATTACTTATCCTCTCAAAACCTCTATTAGATTCACCCCTAATCTTCTCTGTTCTGCAGAAAAAGGGCCCAATTTTTCAAACCCTTTTTCATAACTTTAACTTCTTATTCCTGGCATCATTTAGTGAATCCTCCCTGTACCCTTTCCATGGCTCTAATATCTTTACTGTAATGGGTGTTCAAAATGGCATACAATACTCTTTTAGCCTAACATAGGAACAGAAGGAATATAGGAACAGGAGTAGGCCATTCAGCCCCTCGAGCCTGCTCTGCCATTTGATAAGATCATGGCTGATCTGTGATCTAAATCCATATACCTGCCTTTGGCCCATATCTCTTAATACCTTTGGTTGCCAAAAAGCTATCTATCTCAGATTTAAATTTAGCAATTGAGCTAGCATCAATTGCCGTTTGCGGAAAAGGGTTCCAAACTTCTACCACCCTTTGTGTGTAGAAATGTTTTCTAATCTCACTCCTGAAAGGTCTGGCTCTAATTTTTAGACTGTGCCCCCTACTCCTAAAATCCCCAACCAGCGGAAATAATTTCTCTCTATCCACTCTATCCGTTCCCCTTAATATCTTATAAACTTCGATCAGATCACCCCTTAACCTTCGGAACTCTAGAGACTACAACCCCAATTTGTGTAATCTCTCCTTGTAACTTAACCCTTGAAGTCCGGGTATCATTCTAGTAAACCTACGCTGCACTCCCTTCAAGGCCAATATGTCCTTCCGAAGGTGCGGTGCCCAGAACTACTCACAGTACTCCAGGTGCGGTCTAACCAGGGTTTTGTGTAGCTGCAGCATAACTTCTGCCCCCTTGTACTCCAGTCCTCTAGATATAAAGGCCAACATTCCATTAGCCTTATTGGTTATTTTTTGCACCTGTTCATGACACTTCAATGATCTATATACCTGAACCCCTAAGTCCCTTTGGACATCCACTGTTTTTAACTTTTTGCCATTTAGAAAGTACCCTGTTCTATCCTTTTTTGATCCAAAGTGGATGACCTCACATTTGTCTACATTGAATTCCATTTGCCACAGTTTTGCCCATTCACCTAATCTATCAATATCGCTTTGTAATTTTATGTTTTCATCTACACTGCTTACAATGCCACCAATCTTAGTGTCATCGGCAAACTTAGATATGAGACTTTCTATGCCTTCATCTAAGTCGTTAATAAATATTGTGAATATTTGAGGCCCCAAGACAGAACCCTGCGGGACTCCACTAGTCACATCCTGCCAATGTGAGTACCTACCCATTATCCCTACTCTCTGTCGCCTTTCGCTCAGCCATCTTCCTAACCAAGTAGTCTTCAAGTCTTATACTCTCTCCCAGGTCCGCTTCCACCTGTAGCTCCACTCTGAGTGCGGGTAGGCCTTCGAGCCTGGGCCTTCAGTAGTCTCTGTGTCCTGCGCTCTCTCCCAGGTCCGCTCCCGCCTGTAGCTCCGCTCCGAGTGCGGGTCGGCCTTCGAGCCTGGGCCTTTAGTAGTCTCCGAGTCCTGCGCTCTCTCCCAGGTCCGCTCCCGCCTGTAGCTCCGCTCCGATGTCTTGTACAAATTCAGCATCACTTTGATACTTTTATGTTTGGCATTCCTATGTATAAAACCCCAAATCCCATTTGCCTTTTTTATAACCTTTTCTACCTGTGCTTCCACCTTTAAATGTCTATGTCTCTGTACTACTAGATCTCTCTGTCTCTCCACTCTGTTAAGAATCTTACCCGTTAGGGTGTACTCCCTTTTACTGTCCTTTTCTCAAAATGCACTGGTTCACATTTCAGTCATGTAGAGTATGAAAAAGAATCATCAATAATTTAACAAGGTTTACATGTTTCAATACATGTAGATTTAGATTAATGACTGAAAATTAAATAGGTACTATGTCTTAACTTCAGTGTCTTGCACACCATTTGATTATAGAAAAAAACAAAGTTGCCCCTATTTCAAAAATGTATGGAAAATAGACTTAGCTTCTTGCCTAAATTTGTTATTTTTAAGCTATAATCTTTGCTGTCTCTCCTTCCATTGGATACGTTTTGTCAATTATCAGCTGGGCTGCTGTCAGTTCACTGTACAGAAAGAAGGAATTCTATCTCTGGTTAAGAATAAAGTGGGGAATAACATTATCCAACTGAAGCTGCTTAAATTAAAATTCACGCTGAGTAATTACAGAGCAGTATTAGAGTTTTCTTTGAGAACTGTCCGTGACTTCAAGGGGAGGAAAATATTTTTTCCTCAAAACCTAAAGATGAAAACCATGAACCTATATTGAAAATGCCAGAATTGGTGCCCTTCTTGTGAAGTCAAAATAGAGTAAATATAGATTTGTAATTGCTACTGCATTGCTGTAGAAATTGCATGATGTAGACTAAAGTCTGTGATAAACTTTTGTGATGTTGGCAAACATTTACAGATTAATTACTAGTGAATATTCTCTTTTTAGAAATATTTGGCTAAGATCTCAGCATTTTCAGTTCTGAAAGTAAAAGGATTTTATTATGGCTAAATTTATTACTTCACAAGCCAAAAGATATGCAGATTTGCAAAATAAATGCAATTTGTTGCCAAGGGCACTACACGTTTTCAGTTAGACTTATTACTAAGGATGACTAAAACAGAGTGAATCTGTTAACATTTTTTCAAAGGGACATTGCAGGCCTCTTAGGGATTGCAAATAGACTTGGCAGCAGCATATTGATGGCCTTTTTATGCATTTAGATGACGTTAAGGCAGGAAGGATAAATTGTCTTTGGAATACTGGAGAGGTTCCAAACAGGCATGTGATCATTCACTGATAACAGGAAAAAAAAGAGGGGAAACAGCAATGTTGCTTCCTGGCATTGGCATACAGATACGTTCATTCCAGAACACAGCTTGTTCCATAGACTTGCTTTTGATCCAAAAACACTGGGAGAGGAATAGCACTACCAGTTATGTTTATATTTCAGTGAGTAAAATTATGTCAGAACATGAATAGTCCCTTAAACTTTGAAGTAATAGCAGCTTATGCTATGTAACATTTCATCTATTTGTGCTGTCATTGTATATAGTGGATACTTACCTATTTCTATTTAGATATCTAGTAATATATTAAAAATCTTACATCTGCATTTGCTTTCTGTCAACTTTTTCCATTATAAATTGCAATGTCCATATTTGTAATGTAAACTTGTCACACAGTGATTACATTCTACTCCCATCAAGAGGTTGTAATTACAGATCCAGTTATGCCTTAGCTTCTAAACCCGCTTCACCTGAATACATGATTCCTCTTGTGCAGCGCCATGGGAAATCGATATAGTAATATATTAAAAATCTTGTGTCGGTGCACACTTCCTGGCAACTTTTTCCATTATAAGTTCCTATGTCCACATATAAAGAACAAACTTGCATTTATATAGCACTCTTTTCATTCTCAGGCAGTCTTAAAGCATTTCACAGGCAAGGAATTGTAGTTATTGTTATTTTGTAGGCAAGAGAAGCAGCCAGTTTGCACACGGTAGGGCCCTACAAATAGCAATGAAATAAATGACCAGTTAATCTGATTTTGGAGGTGTTGATTGAGGGATAAATGTTGGCCAGGGCACTGGGAGGACTCCCTGCTCTTCTTTGAATAGTGCCATGTGATATTTTATATCCATCTAAACAGATGGACAGGGCCTTGGTTTGATGTCTCATCCGAAAGATTGCACCTCTGACAAGCAAAATATTGTATAAAAATAAAAACTTTATATGACTCTAAAATGGGGAATGAGTTATGTATGTTCACCTGGACCAATTATTTCCCTCCCTCTAACTCTGTTTCATCTAAAAACTACACTTGGTCTTGACTTCCCATGTGCAACATCGCAGGAGATCAGCTACTGTTGGTACAAATTTTGCATAGCAAGCGCACTTCATATCACCAACCTTATTTCCTCTTGTCACATTTTTTGGTCAAGCTTTTGTGTCAACATTTACCATTGTAGATGTCTATGTCAATTGGAATCAAAGATTGGCAGGTAAAACCGCAATTGAACAGTGGGCAGCCTTTAAAGAGGAGATAGTTCGGGTACAGTCTAGGCACATTCCTCGAGGCAGAAAGGTAGGGCAACTAAAGCCAGAGCTCCCTGGATGACAAAAGAGATAGTGAGTAAGATGAAATGGAAAAAAAGGGCATATGACAGATGTGAGGTTGATAACCAGGCAGAATATAGAAAGTTCAGAGGGGAAGTGAAAAAGGAAATAAGAGGGGCAAAGAGAGAGTATGAGAATAGACCGGCAGCCAAGATAAAAGGCAATCCAAAAGTCTTCCACAGGCATGTAAACAGTAAACGGGTAATAAGAGGAGGGCTGGAGCTGATTAAGGACCATAAAGGAGATCTACTCATGGAGCAGAGGGGATGGCTGAGGTACTAAATGAGTACTTTGCATCTGTCTTTACCAAGGAAGAAGATGTTGCCAGAGTCTCAGTAATGGAAGGTATAGTTGAGATACTGGATGGGCTAAAAATTGATAACAAAGAGGTACTAGAAAGGCTAGCTGTACTTAAAGTAGATAAGTCATCCAGTCCAGATGGGATGCATCCTAGGTTGCTGAGGGAAGTTAGGGTGGAAATTGTGGAGGTACTGGCCATAATCTTCCAAATATCCGTAGACATGAGGGTGATGCCAGAGGATTGAAGAATTGCAAATGTTACACCCTTGTTCAAAAAAGGGTGTAAGGATGAACCCAGCAACTATAGGCCAGTCAGTTTAACCTTAGTGATGGGGAAACTTTTAGAAACGATAATCCGGGACAGAATTAACAGTCACTTGGATGAGTGTGGATTGATTAGGGAAAGCCAGCACGTATTTGTTAAAGGCAAATCATGTTTAACTAACCTGATAGTTTTTTGATGAGGTAACAGAGAGGGTAGATGAGGGCAATGCAGTTGATGTGGTGTATATGGATTTTCAAAAGGCGTTTGATAAAGTGCCACATGGTAGGCTTATCATCAAGATTACGGACCATGGAATAAGGGGGCAGTAGCAACATGGATACAGAATTGGCTAAGTGACAGGAAACAGTAGTGGTGAGTGGTTGTTTTTCGGATTTGAGGGAGATGTACAGTGGTGTTCCCCAGGGGACGGTGCTGGGACCACTGCTTTTCTTGATATAGATTGATGACTTGGACTTGGGTGTATAGGGCACAATTTCAAAACTTGCAGATGACACAAAACTTGGAAGGGTAGTAAACAGTGAGGAGAATAGTGATAGGCTTCAAGAGGATATAGACAGGCTGGTGGCATGGGCAGACACGTGGCAGATGAAATTTAACATAGAAAAATGCAAAGTGGTACATTTCAGTAGGAAGAACGAGGAGAGGCAATATAAACTAGAGGGCACAACTCTAAAAAGGGTACTGGAACAGAGAGATCTGGGGGTATATGTGCACAAATCGTTGAAGGTGTCAGGGCAGGTTGAAAAAGTGGTTAAAAAAGCATACAGGATCCTGGGCTTTATAAATAGAGGCATAGAGTACAAAAGTATGGAAGTCATGATGAACCTTTATAAAATACTGGTTTGTCCACAACTGGAGTTTTGTGTTCAGTTCTGGGCACCGCACTTTAGGAAAGATGTGAAGGCCTTAGAGAGGGAGCAGAAGAGATTTACTAGAATGATTCCAGGGATCAGGGGCTTTAGTTACGTGGATAGGCTGGAGAAGCTGGGGTTGTTCTCCTTGGAACAGAGACGGTTGCAAAGAGATTTGATCGAGGTATTCAAAATCATGAAGGGTCTAGATAGAGTAGATAGAGAGAAATTGTTCCCATTGGTGGAAGGGTCAAGAACCAGAGGACATAGATTTAAGATGATTGGCAAAAGAACCAAAGGTGACATGAGGAAAAACTTTTTTTTACACAGCGAGTGGTTAGGATCTGGAATGCACTGCTCGAGGAGGTGGTGGAGGCAGGTTCAATCATGGCCTTCAAAAAGGAACTGGATAAGTACTTGAAAGGAAAAAAATTGTAGGGCTGCGGGGAAAGGGCAGGGGAGTAGGACTAGCTGGATTGCTCTTGCATAGAGTCGGCACGGACTTGATGGGCCAAATGGCCTCCCCCTGTACTGTAACCTTTCTATGATTCAGGAGTTTACTGTAGCCTCTTTCTATTCGTCTCTCCATCAATTGGATGAGACTTGTAGATTTCACTGTGTAGATGTGCAAGGAATACTTTGGCTGCAAAATTGATGGGTAGGGGGAGAGCGGAAATTGGGAGTTTTGTCCGTGGTGTTGTGGGCGGTGGGGGGGTGAGTGCAAAATTTGGAATGGAGCCAGATTGGCTAAGTTTCCATCCCATTTGCCATGTGTTTCACATCATGATCGGGGATGTGGGGGGTGGGGGGGGGGGCGGGGTTGGAGATAGGAGCTTCTTTTGCCTCCACCCTCCACGTCCCAGCAACAGCTTGGGGGGATGTCTAGGGTATTCCCAGGGTGCTGTGGGAATTCCTACCAGCTCAGGCGTCCTAGGCCCAGAGGTGTGAACAGGCATGGCTTCTATTATGGTCCTTTCAAATGTCTTAAAGAAGGTGAGGAGTTTAAGCACAGGAATCAATTACCTTCTAATGGAGGCCCTGGGTTTCCTGCGGGAAAATAAGATTAATTTTAATTCTAGTCTTCAGCCTGAGTCTCCCCCTATCAGAGCAGCAGTGTCCTGCTCCAATTTTCCTGCACCTCTGCTGGACCACCCAGCCCAGGATTAGGGATGAGGTCAATGGCTTTCAGAAGTAACAGATGGAACCCTGCTACACTTCCGATGGCAGAGCAATTTTGGGCTCTTGTTTTTATGTTCATCAAACTCAGGGCTTTCAAAAATCCCAACAACTTTTTGTGTCATAGGGAAAGAAGATTTCAATTAACTCAGTGACAAAGCAATTTATAACAATGTAGTGACTATCCATTCTTGCCATTTGGCCAATTATACTCCCAGATGTCCAGTTAAGGGCAGTTCTATTCATTCTACTGGTATTTCCTAGGCATCTCATAGTCAGATTTCCATTGACAGTGTCTGTAAGGCAGCTACATATACTCCTCATATATTTACCAGACATTACCTTTTAAATTTGGCCAACACCCAGGACTATATTTTCAGCAGACTGGTTTGGCAGCATGGGTTGGAGCATCCCAGATAGGGCTGCCATTATCCTAAATTTATACTGCTTTGCTCTGGCTCCAATGCTGTATGAGAGAGCCTGAATGATGAAAAAAGTAAGATTATTTGCCTTGTCATTCTTCAAATTATAGCATCCCTCATGCATTATAATTTGTTCCTACTGTCCTATCAGGCCCTTTTTGATCATTATAATTTGTTTTATAGTTGTTGTATTTTAAAGGAAGCCATTTTTAGATTACTATAGGTCAGTTAGTACTTTAGATTACTAAAGGCTAACTTACAGCTCCTGAGCCTTTATGTAACATGGGAGCAGGTGGCATAGGAGGTGTTCTTGATGATGTTATGAAAAAACATGCAATTCCCCAGAGTCACTCAGCACTAAACAATTTTCTTTCTCCTTGCCTTCCATCCTGATTCTTTCCATTTATCCCTCTGCCTTCCTGTTTGACTTCCACTTTTTCTAGTTCCCGCTTCCCCTCACACACTTATCCTCATTTGTCTCTGTATATTTTTGTCTCTTTCTCCATAGAATCATAGGAAGGTTACAGCACGGAAGGAGGCCATTCGGCCCATCAAGTCCATGCCGACTCTATGCAAGAGCAATCCAGCTAAACCCACCCACCTGCCCTTTCCCTGTAGCCCTGCAAATTTTTTCCTTTCAAGTACTTATCCAGTTCCCTTTTGAAAGCCATGATTGAACCTGCCTCCACCACCCCCTCGGGCAGTGCATTCCAGATCCTAAACACTCGCTGCGTAAAAATGTTTTTCCTCATGTCACCTTTAGTTCTTTTGCCAATCACCTTAAATCTATGTCCTTTGGTTCTTCACCCTTCCACCAATGGGAACAGTTTCTCTCTATCGATTTCGTCTAGACCCTTCATGATTTTGAATACCTCTATCAAATCTCCTCTCAACCTTCTCTGTTCCAAGGAGAACAACCCCAGCTTCTCCAGTCTATCCACGTAACTAAAGTCCCTCATCCCTGGAATCATTCTAATAAATCTCTTCTGCTCCCTCTCTAAGGCCTTCACATCTTTCCTAAAGTGCGGTGCCCAGAACTGGACATAATACTCCAGTACTTTTGTACTCTATGCCTCTATTTATAAAGCCCAGGATCCTGTATGCTTTTTTAACCACTTTCTCAACCTGCCCTGACACTTTCAAGGGTCTGTGCACATATACCTCCAGTGGCGCTAAATTGGGCCGTGTAGCACCCGTTGTTTCGGTGCTCCACGGCCTCTCCAACATCCAAGATGGCGTCTTGGATGCGCACGCACTTTTCCTGCGTGATGTGCGCCAGACACCATCTTGATATAGGAGTTTGCGCAAGCGCAGATAACGAGCGCTGGAATCATGTAAGGTAGGGAGAAAATGGCTTCAATCGGTGTGCAACGCTGATTTAAAATGATAAGTCCCAAAATGGTGTATAATGCTCAACTCCATGCACAGTCTTAACCCCAACAATCTGAACGTGTCTTAGAGTGCCTGGAGGACCCCCCCACCAGTGCCATTTAAAGGGACCATGCAGGATTTACAGGTTAGTGGCTGGATTATTGCTTCTGGCTGCCGAGAAATTTGTAACTGTTTTTGGAGATCTCCTAGACTTGAATACTAGGACGCGGAGACATAGCCTAACACTTAGAGCCAGGACGTGCAGGAGTGAACTTAGGAATTGCTTCTACACGCGAACGGTGGGAGACGTTTGGAACGTTTTCTGCAGACGGCAGTTGAAGCTAGCTCAATTGTGAATCTTAAATCTCAGATTGATAGATTTCTGTGAACCAAGGGTATTAAGGGATATGGGGCTAAGACGGGTACATGGCGTTAGGTCACAGGTCCACCATGTTCTCATTGAATGGTGGAACAGGCTCAAGGAACTAAATGCCACTGCCACTTGCTGCCTCTTGATATGCGCCACCTTCTCCTGCAAGAAAGCGGGACGTGTGTCTGGGTGATGTGCCTGTCATGGTTGAATAGTTGCCAGTGTGTGTGGCCTGTGACTTGCGAATGGGTGGCTTGAAACAGTGGTAATGTGTAAGGGTGAGAGGAAGCATCTGGTTGGAAGAGTTGAGTACTGATGGAAAGAGTTTGTTGGTATGTGGGTGATGGGGGGTGTAGTGTGTGGTGCAGTTGGTAGGAGACACCACTTGACAGTTGACCTCACTCACCTTGACCACTCATGTCAAAGCATTGAACTTCTTCCTGCACTGCATCCATGTTCATGATGCTGTGCGCCTAGCATTGACTTCAACCCCGCTGCCTCCCACTATCTTTTGAGTATATGTCTGGAGGGCCTCTTGTCCCCCTTGCGGATATAGGATGTCCCTCCTTCTGTCCACCTCTTGCACCCAAGGTCTCTAGTGCATCAGCAGAGAATCTTGGTGCATGCACTCTCGCAGGCCTGGTACCAACTCAGATCGGCAGATTGGTGAGGTCTGGCGTACAGATTGGAGGATGTGGGATTTAGTAGTGTGCAACTTTTATTCAATGTTTTAACATAACCCATCAGTGTGTAAACATAGGAATGGGACCTGCACCTGTGTTTTACGTGTGCAATGTCTGATCTCCGTTCAGACTCCGTGCAGACAGTGGACTGTTATTTTCGGCAAATAACAGGTACCAGTTACCTTTAAGAGATTTCTAAGAAACATCCTCCCTTTAAGAGATTGAACTCCCCCTGCTGGTGGAAAGTGCAAATTGCATTGATTCCACGAGCAAGGCCTGGAAAGGAATGCTGATTGCAGGTAAGTGCTCTCTTGGGTCCAAACTTGCATCCTGCCTGCCCTGGGTCCGTCGGGCGCGGGGTGGTAGCGCATTGCACTACCACCGCCCAAAACGGACCCTTATCGAATTTTCCCCCCAGATCTCTCTGTTCCTGTACCACTTTTGGAGTTGTGCCCTCTACTTTATATTGCCTCTCCTTGTTCTTCCTACCGAAATGTATCACTTCACACTTTTCTGCATTAAATTTCATCTGCCAGGTGTCCGCCCATGACACCAGCCTGTCTATATCCTCTTGAAATCTATCACTATCCTCCTCACTGTTCACTACACTTCCAAGTTTTGTGTCATCTGTAAATTTTGCAATTGTGCCCTGTACACCCAAGTCTAAGTCATTAATATATATCAAGAAAAGCAGTGGTCCTAATACCGACCCCTGGGGAACACCACTGTACACCTCCCTCCAGTCCGAAAAACAAGCGTTCACCACTACTCTCTGTTTCCTATTACTTAGCCAATTTTGTATCCATGCTGCTACTGCCCCCTTTATTCCATGGACCGCAATCTTGATGACAAGCCTATTATGCAGCACTTTATCACACGCCTTTTGAAGGTCTATATACACAACATCAACCGCATTGCCCTCATCTACCCTCTCTGTTACCTCATCAAAAAACTCGATCGAGTTAGTTAAAACGATTTGCCTTTAACAAATCCGTGCTGGCTTTCCCTAATCAATCTCGACTTGTCCAAGTGACTGCTAATACTGTCCCGGATTATCGTTTCTAAAAGTTTCCCCACCACCGAGGTTAAACTGACTGGCCTTTTTTGAACAAGGGTGTACATTTGCAATTCTCCAGTCCTCTGGCACCACCCCGTATCTAAGAATATTTCCTTTATCTTTCTCTTTCCATAAGAAAAATAATCAGAGACCTCTTAAATAATTCTATATGAGCTTATAATCCAGATGGAGTTTCTATAACAATGGCTTTTTTGCTTTTCTGTGGGAAAGAAATATTCTGAGGTATGTACTAAAGTGCTGTGCTGCTCGTAGTAACAAGCCACATAGACTCAATCGCCACTATCTCCCCTATTCCTGATCATCTCTTGGGTACTGCCTGTTCTGTAGAGGTGTTTTTTCTTTCCCTGATCTTTCTATTTCCCATTTTATATCAAAATATTTAAGCTGCTTCAAATAACCATATACCTGATATAAAACCATAGATGTTTACATGGCAGAAGTAGACTTTTCGGCCCATTGTGTCTGTGCCAGCTCTTTGTTAGAACAATCTAAAACTAATCCCACTACCCCACTCTCTTCCCATTCCTGGACTGGGAGAGCTATAAAAAACAACAAAGTGATACAAAGAAAGTAACGAGGTTCAAAAAGGGAATATGAAAAAAATCTGGCGAGGGAAATCAAAGCTAACAGCAAAAGTTTTAGTAAATCTATTAAGTTAAAGATAGTGGTAAAGTGGAATGTGGCACCATTAACGACAGATGTAGGTGAGTCTATAATGAACAATAAGGAAGCGGCAGACTTATTAAATGAATACTTCGTATCCACTTTCACAGTGGAGAAAGAGGCCAAAATACCAGTGGAACAATGGACTCTAACAGTAAGTCAATGGGAGGAATTTAGTGGATTTAATATAAGTAAGTAAATGGTAATGGAGAAAATAATGGGACTTTAGAAAGACAAATCTCCAGGACCTGATGGTTTCAACCCAAGGGTATTGAAAGAAATAGGGGAAATTGCAGATACATTGGTCATAATTTTCCAATGCTCTCTAGATTCAAGTGATGGAAGGTGTCGTCGACACTGCTATCAAGCGGCACTTACTCACCAGTAACCTGGTCACCGATGTTCAGTTTGGGTTCCGGCAGGACCACTCAGCTCCAGTCCTCATTACAGCCTTGGTCCAAACATGGACAAAAGAGCTGAATTCCAGAGGTGAGCTGAGAGTGACTGTCCTTAACATCAAGGCAGCATTTGATCGAGTGTGGCACCAAGGAGCCCTAGTAAAATTGGAATCAGGGGGAAAACTCGGCAGTGGCTGGAGTCATACCTAGCACAAAGGCAGATGATAGTGGTTGTTGGAGGCCAATCATCTCAGCCCCAGGACATTGCTGCAGGAGTTCCTCAGGGCAGTGTCCTAGGCCCAACCATCTTCAGCTGCTTCATCAAGGACCTCCTGCCATCATAAGGTCAGAAGTGGGGATGTTCGCTGATGACTGCACAGTGTTCAGTTCCATTCGCAACCCCTCAGATAATGAAGCAGTCCATGCCCGCATGCAGCAAGACCTGGACAACAGCCAGGCTTGGGCTGATAAGTGGCAAGTAACATTTGCGCCAGACAAGTGCCAAACCATCTCCAACAAGAGAGAGTCTAACCACCTCCCCTTGACACTCAACGGCATTACCATCGCCGAATCCCCCACCATCAACATCCTGGGGGTCACCATTGACCAGAAACTTAACTGGACCAGCCACATAAATACTGTGGCTACAAGAACAGGTCAGAGGCTAGATATTCTGCGGCAAGTGACTCACCTCCTGACTCCTCAAAGCCTTTCCACCATCTACAAGGCACAAATCAGGAATACTCTCCACTTTCCTGGATGAGTGCTACTCCAACAACATTCAAGAAGCTCGACACCATCCAGGACAAAGCAGCCTGCTTGATTGGCACCCCATTCACCACCGTAAACATTCACTCCCTTCACCACCGGCGCACAGTGGCTGCAGTGTGTACCATCCACAGGATGCACTACAGCAACTTGCCAAGGCTTCTTCGACAGCACCTCCCAAACCCGTGACCTCTACCACCTAAAAGGACAGGAGCAGCAGGCACATGGGAACAACACCACCTGCACGTTCCCCTCCAAGTCACACACCATGCCGACTTGGAAATATATCGCCATTCCTTCACTGTCGCTGGGTCAAAATCCTGGAACTCCCTTCCTAACAGCACTGTGGGAGAACCTTCACCACAGACTGCAACAGTTCAAAAAGGCGGCTCACCACCACCTTCTCAAGGGCAATTAGGGATGGCAATAAATGCTGGTCTTGCCAGCGACGCCCAAATCCATGAACGAATGAAAAAAAATTGTGCCTATGGATTGTAAAATTGCAAATGTCACTCCAATATTTAAGCAGGAAGGGAGGGAGAAACCAACAAAGTACAGACCTGCCAATTTAACACCAGTAGTGGAGAAGTTACTAGAATCTATCATCAGGGACAGAGTGGGTGAACAATTATGAATTGATCAAAGAGAGTCAGCATGGATTTGTGAAGGACAGGTCATGTTTGAATAATCAAGTTGAATTTTTTGAGGAGGTCTCTGACATGGTGGTTAGGGAGTGTTAATGGATGTTGTCCATGTGGATGTCCAGAAGGCATTTGATAAGGTTTTGCACAAGATGTTAGTAGCAAAAAGACGCATAGAATTGGAGGTAACCTTGTGACATGGGTTGGTAATTGGTTGGAAGGTCGGAGACAGAGAATAGGGATAATGGGAACATTCTCCGATTAATGGGACGTGACAAGTGGTTTTCCCCAGGGATCTGTACTGGGGCTTCTTTGCTTTTCACCATATATATTAATGACTTGGATAAAGGAATATGGAGTTATATATCCAAGTTTGCAGATGACACTAAGTTGAAAGGCACAGTAAGTTGTGTGGATGGGAGCCGGAAGCTACAAAGGGACAAAGACAGACTAAGTGAGAAGGCAAAACTATGACAGATGGAGTTCAATGTGGGGAAGTGTGAGGTCATCCACTTTGGATCCGAGAAAGACAAAGCAGAATATTTTCTTAATGGTGAGAGAACCAATTCCTTTTTTACTGTTATCTCTATCAATTATTCAATATCCACCGAGTAAAATGCTGCTCTGTATGACATAATGGAAGAGAAATTGCATAGTGAGGGGTGTAACCCACAGCAACTTATATCCATTATAGCTTTTAGAGAGGTTTGCTCAATGAGAGCGTATATCAGGAATTCACACGATTTTCAATCCATTAGCTCTGTATTGGAAGCGCTAAATCATAAAATTTACCCTTAACATTTAGGTGGGAAAGGGATCTTTCACGATTGAGAAAATCTGGTAAATGTTATAATATTTTGATTTAACTAGTTTTATACTTATCTTTATAAAATAATACTTGTTGTAAACCTCCCTCGGCAAAAACAGTGAAGCCAGCCTGATCACTGCTTATTTCTCACCCCATGGTCCCATCATCTTGCTTCGCAACCCTCACAGCAGCATTCAAGCCAGTGAACTTGTTAAATATGTATGAATTTTAAAAGATCAATATAATCATAAGTCTGCTTTTAATCATAGCACTATTGGCAGAAGTTTCACATTAAAGTTTTTTTTTGTAGCTGTGCATTTGCTTTGTGGATAACATGAATGTTTCAAAGCCTCTCACCTTGGTTTTTCAAAAAAGGTTTTAATTAGGTTTTTTAGGCTATTGTTTGAAAATTTGGATTTAACTGATTTTCCTGTTTATTTATGATTTACCTGTTGTTCCTCCTGTTTCTGTGTTCTGTCATAAGCTACATAGTTTAATTTTGTTGTTTTAAATATTATGTTAGTACTTGGCTTTAGTACCCACATCGTTGAATGGCCCACTGACATTCATTGTCTAGGCTAACGCTCGAGCAATGGCCAATGTACCAGAGAGCAGAAGGCACCTGTAGACTCATAGCCCAGTGGGGAGTCAGCACCTTCAGGAGAGGAGGTGGTATATTGGGACAAAGCAAAATAATTCAAACATAATGTACAGTAAAATAAAAAATCTGTTACATGTTCAAAACTAGTATAGTGAAATATAAAATACATTGGACAATATGACAAAAATATCGTAACTTCTGAAGATTTGAGGGGGAAGATTTTCCTGTTCCTGCATCTGGGAGGGGATTGGATCACCTGGGAGCAGTAAATATGGACACAGGTCCAAACTCAGTGTTACTAGGAGAGTTAGTGAATCGTTGAACCTTCCATTTTCTGAACTGAGGAGTTGTAAATTTTAATAAACTTGCTTTATAGATTATGACCTAAGCCACACAGTCTGATGAGTGGTTACTCTTCTGTTATCTGAAAACTAGGAGGTCAAAAGAGAACTTGTGTTATTTCCAGTGCGCAGTTTACATAATAAAGGTGTTCTGTTCGCCCCTGGGCAGTGTGGGCAATGCTATGTTGCCAGGTATTGTGCACATAAGGTCACACTTAGGTGGATAGTGTGCAAGGGCTCACTTACAGGGGTGGTCACTCAGCATGCAATGAATATCTGGTGAAAGCCTAAAAATTGTAACACCTTGAATCAAACCTGGCCCAAGCTGATGGGAAGAAAGATTCCTTTTGATACTTGTAAAATAAACTGAACTTCATTTTTTGAGACTGCTTTTTAAAGTTGTATTCTCTCTTTCTGCCTCTCCAAAACTGCAATGTATATTCGGCAGTGAGGACAGGCAATATACTTTCAGACTTCTATGGTTAACTGTTCAGAGGTATGTAATTATACAAGTGTCCTGGACTTACCCATCTAACTATTTTTGCTTCTTCCTGGATTCTTGCATCTGCTCAGCATCTTCCTTTGATGCTCCAATTACAAGTACATTACATTTCTGAACCGATGTCCAACCATTCTGTCATTCATTGTACTGGTACAATGCACTGAACCACCAGACATCCAGAACCGTTGCAGTGGATGAAAATCTACTCTATAAAGTTGTCCATAATTTGTCTTTAATTGGGTATTCTCACACAGAGAAATCATAAGGATGAATGAAACCAGATAAGGATATGTATTTGAGACAGGAATTGAGGAGCATTTGGAATGGTGTGGGAAGTGTGAGGAGATGTAAACAGCACATAATCTGTCCTATGCGTGTAACCTGTTACTGCACTTGCAAAAATGAAATTGATCCATTCCTCAACATTGCAATCCTTCAGCTTGATGAAGCACTGTAGGGTGACCACTCCTGTGGCTCTGTATCCCAGTAAGGAGCCAACACCTTCAGGAGAGGAGGTGGTGAGAAAAATTGCAGAAAAAAGGTGCAAATTAAAAACAAAAAGCTGTTTAAAAAAACAATTCTGGAGCAGTTTACCTTTAAAGATTGCATTTGGTCCAAATTCGTAGGCTTCAAACATATATCACTGCTTTGTTATCAAATAGCTGCAATTAGTTTACACAATTAAAACACTAAACAGTGTTCATAAAATAAAACAACAATTTGCTTTCTGTTGTACATTTTCATTTCCTTATTTTCTGTAGATTGGTATGATACTTCAAAACCTATAAGTAACTATTAGGTGATGCTAATAGTTAAACGTAAATACTTCAACTAAAATATGAATAGAACATGGTATGTACTTTGAAAATGAAAATTGGTGAAATAGTTTTAATAATCGCAGATAGCAGCAATTATTGACCGGATCTTCAATTAACATGAAGGGGGAATTTCACTGTAACTAAAACACTAAAACACAGATAGACTGCAAGGCCACTTAATGTTGGAATTAGTTTTTATATCTGACTGGGTGAGCATAATGCTTTTGGTGCGTGACATTGTATGCTGGCCTACCTTTCCAAAAATGTACTTGAAAGCATTATGTTAGGAACACTGAGCTTAAAAGTATCAATTCCTATTTATAGATAGAAATGGCAGCAGAAAAAAAAATCACGCCTACCATTTTTATTAGAACTTGTGTTTTTAAAGAGTTTCCAAAGTGTTGCATTTCTGTTAGTTAATTTCTGAAATTGGAAACTGATGCAAACATTTCCCCAGTTTGATTAATCATCTCCATTGCTGAAATATATTAATTGCTTGCAACATAAAATTCTCTTTTTCTTTGTCCTGCCAGTTTTCTCCCATCCTCTCTTGAATGCGATGACTTATTCGGGCTTGATTCCACAGGTGAAGCTGCTTTTTGTCAACTTGCCCAACTGTCCATTCTTCACCTGTGAGCTTAGACAGTGAGTGGCAGACTTTTTAACCACTCAGAGACATGGGCACTGAAGCCCAAGCATAATTCTGTCCATAAACATGAACTTTCCAGCAGCAGTCACTGAATAGCAAATAAGAGTTGGAATCCTGGCTGTGTTTCTTTTTCTCTACTGCTACTCAGGCCCAGACCTTCTAGCTCAGTAACCAGCTCTGAACCTGGGATCTTCATGGTTCAGCTCTACGGGCAAGGCATTTACCAACTGAACCATTGGAGAAGTTCTAATAGAAAGTCATATCAGAAATGTTCAGTATGTCAGCTATCCAGTTAGCATTAAAGTGTCATCTGCAAACATGTTAAAGACATGGGCCAGGAATTTCCTCAGAGCTGCTCTCACTCCTTCAATGTAACTTCACCAAAAGTGCATTGCAGAGCGGAAGCAGCTCTGAGGAAATTCCTGGCCCTAGTATAATTGAAAATAAATTAAATCTTTATATAAAGGTAAAAGGCCTTTTATTTCCTTCACTTCCCTTTTCCCTTTGATTACCAAAATATTACATAAATTTTTGTAATTTCTAATTACAGACGCATTGGCCGCTGGTTAACAGACGTCTCGCCACTTCTACCGCTGCTTAATGCTGGAAAATGCACATTCAATTTGAAGACTGTGCCTTGGGCCATGCCCTGGAAGCCATCCCTCAATATTCGATTCAGTAAAAGCAGCCAGCTATCGTCAGGTAGGAAACAGCTGCATTTTATTTCTGTTTAATAGATTTGTTATTACAGATAAAGCAAAACATACCAAGAATTTCAAATTTTTTTAATGTACCTGTTTTTAAAAAAATGAATTCCACTTTATCTCACCATTGCTAAGCATTTCATCATGCACAAAATAGATAAGGACGTGTTTAAACAATTGT
Source organism: Heptranchias perlo (assembly GCF_035084215.1). Taxonomy (NCBI): domain Eukaryota; kingdom Metazoa; phylum Chordata; class Chondrichthyes; order Hexanchiformes; family Hexanchidae; genus Heptranchias; species Heptranchias perlo. The sequence goes on from NC_090326.1 coordinate 92,184,450, forward strand.
GAGGTGAAGGAAATAGACTGTATAGGCAGGAAAAAAGCACCCAGCTAAATAATCTAACTAGAGGCTCTTAATGCAACGAGAGCCAAAGTAACTCTGGGGTTTTGCACAGATTCAGAATAAATAGAAGGAAGAGATAAAAGAGTATGTGAAAATAGGAAGGTTATATTAATGGGGATTTCGATCAAACAAATATATTCGGTATTGCCCATGTAGCCTGGAATCTGAATTGATAATTGTAATTGATGATTGCTTCATGACACACTAGGACACATTTTTCACTTACGCACTATTGGAACAGAGGACGCTGCCAGGAGTGCATATCAGGAAATCACATGCAAACTCTGTGATTTTCCATCAGTTCATTTGAATGCACGGAAAATCATTTCTTTTTAAATTCGTTCATGGGATGTGGGCGTCGCTGGCGAGGCCAGTATTTATTGCCCACCTCTAATTGCCCTTGAGAAGGTGGTGGTGAGCTGCCTTCTTGAACCGCTGCAGTCCGTGTGGTGAAGGTTCTCCCACAGTGCTATTAGGAAGGGAGTTCCAGGATTTTGACCCAGCGATGATGAAGGAACGGCGATATATTTCCAAGTCGGGATGATGTGTGACTTGGAGGGGAACGTGCAGGTGGTGTTGTTCCCATGTGCCTGCTGCTCTTGTCCTTCTAGGTGGTAGAGGTCGCGGGTTTGGGAGGTGCTGTCGAAGAAGTCTTGGCGAGTTACTGCAGTGCATCCTGTGGATGGTACACACTGCAGCCACAGTGCACCGGTGGTGAAGGGAGTGAATGTTTAGGGTGGTGGATGGGGTGCCAATCAAGCGGGCTGCTTTGTCCTGGATGGTGTCGAGCTTCTTGAGTGTTGTTGGAGCAGCACTCATCCAGGCAAGTTGAGAGTATTCCATCACACTCCTGACTTGTGCCTTGTAGATGGTGGAAAGGCTTTGGGGAGTCAGGAGGTGAGTCATTCACCACAGAATACCCAGCCTCTGACCTGCTCTTGTAGCCACAGTATTTATATGGCTGGTCCAGTTAAGTTTCTGGTCAATGGTGACCCCCAGGATGTTGATGCTGGGGGATTCGGCGATGGTAATGCCGTTGAATGTCAAGGGGAGGTAGTTAGACCCTCTCTTGTTGGAGATGGTTATTGCCTGACACTTGTCTGGCGCGAATGTTACTTGCCACTTATGAGCCCAAGCCTGGATGTTGTCCAGGTCTTGCTGCATGCGGGCTCGGACTGCTTCATTATCTGAGGGGTTGCGAATGGAACTGAACACTGTGCAATCATCAGCGAACGTCCCCATTTCTGACCTTATGATGGAGGGAAGGTCCTTGATGAAGCAGCTGAAGATGGTTGGGCCTAGGACACTGCCTTGAGGAACTCCTGCAGCAATACCCTGGGGCTGAGATGATTGGCCTCCAACAACCACTACCATCTTCCTTTGTGCTAGGTATGACTCCAGCCACTGGAGAGTCTTCCCCCTGATTCCCATTGACTTCAATTTTACTAGGGCTCCTTGGTGCCACACTCGGTCAAATGCTGAGCTGTATTTTGGTAATTTGAAAATTTACCCAAGTGTGTCAGGTAAGCCACAAGAGGAAATTCTTTTGCTTGACTTGTTATTGGTAAGTGACCCTGACAGTACACAGAAAATGGAAGTTGTAGCACCTCTGGGTGATAGTGACCACAAATCAATTAAGTTCAACATGATTTGGGATTCAACAGAGCCAAGGGCCAGCAGCCAGATTTACAATTTAGGTCTGGACTTGTGCATCCCCCACTCCCTTTGCCCCACCATTTGGTAGCTGTCTCGGCCCTAAGCTCTGGAAGTCCCTCCCTAAACCTCTTTGTCCCTCCACCTCTCTCTCCTCCTTTAAGACCTCCTTGAACCTAACCTCTTTGACCCAGCTTTTAATCACCTGTCCTAATATTTCCTTCTTTGGCTAGGTGTCAATTTTTGTCTTATTATGCTCCTCTGAACTGCCTTGGGATATTTTCCTACATTAAAAGCGCTATATAAATGCAAGTTGTTGTTGGTGAAGTTAAGGAACAGAGACTTTGGAAGGGTATGTAAAGCTACAGGAGGTTACAGAAATAGGGAAGGCAGCAGCCGAAGGAGATGGCTTAGGTCTTCCCGTTGTTTAGCTTAAGGAAATTGCGGCTCATCCAAGACTTGTTGTTGGACAAGCAGTCTGACAACACAGAGGCAGTGGAGTGGTCAAGAGAATTGGTGGTGAAGAGGTAGAGCTCGGTGTCATCAGCGCACAAATGGAAACTGACCCTATGTTGATGGATAATGTTCCTAAGAAGCAGCATATAGATGAGGAAGAGGAGAGGACCTAGGATAGATCTTTGGGGGAGTCTGGAGGTAACAATGTCAGGGTGGGAGAAGAAGCCATTGTTCAAGATGCTCTAGCTATGATCAGAAAGGTAAGAGTGGAAACATACAAGGGCAGTGCTGGACAATGGAGGAGAGGCATTGGAGGAGGATGATGTGGTCGACCGTCCGTGGTTCTGTGGGAAGTCTTGCTTGACAAATTTTGTTGAGGACGTTACAGTCCAAGCAGATAGTACTTAGATTTCCAAAAAGCCTTTGATAAAATTCCTCATGAGAGGCTACTACTGAAGTTGAAAGCAGGGGGAATTCAAGGTAAAACCAGAACTTAGATAAATAATTATCTCAAGAAAACCGTGGACACTTGTCAAAGTTGGGGAGAAGTACTGAGTGGAATGCCACAGGTTTTGGTTCTGGGGTCCTGACTGTTCCTACTCTACCTTTTAATGACTTAAATGCAGAAACCTAATGTAAACGGATTAAGTTTGCAAACCATACTAAATTAGGGGTTAGTTGAGACAGGGAAAGTAGCCAGGACCTACAAAAACAGTTAGATAAAATCTGACAATTGGGCAAATCAGTGCAGATGAAATTGCATGGTACTACGCATTGGCTGGAAAAATGGATGTTTCATGTGTATTATGATGGTGTATAAGTAGTTAAAGGTGAAGAGTAAAGGAATTTGTGCATGATGCCGACTCAGCACGTAATGTCAAATCTCTGGAGCAGCAGTAAACAAAGTGAATAGGATGCTTCATTATATTGCTAGGTCTGTTGAGTCCAGGCAGCTTCCTATACATTGGTGCCACATAATCTAAGCAATCAATTCCACACCGCTTTTTCTTATTGGATGTAGGCGTTTTTACCTCTTCGTCTTTTTTTTTCTCCCCCCACCAATTCCACCAGTTGCATGCATCTACCTTCCATGCCGGTACTGTGTGAAGACTTTATCATCCTGTGCAGTCTGTCCAACCAGCCCAAATTCACTGTAAGATTATCTGCACAACTTTTCACTTGTGATCCTAAACAGCCTGTCCTATATTAGCTTTCCTGTGATCTACACTCCAGCTAATCAGCACTGAGCTGGCCAGGCTATACTAATAAACCATGTGAAATATAATTTATGAAAACAGTGAAAAATGCCCTCTGACATTAGAGATCAATCATGTCACTTTTTTCTGCACTGCTTCCGGGGTTAGATATTTCCTTGTCCACTGCACTCTACAGTTTCAGCATGATGGCCTCAAACGTAGTCCGTCTACAGCCCCAGACAGACATATCTGAACCTCACAACTTGACAATACTTGCCAAGGTTGCACTTCCCTTGCAAGGAAATAACGAAGTTGCACCACCTTCTATCCCACCTCTAGCTGAAGTGTCACTCTGCCACTACGGCACCAAACTTCTATGCCACTAGTTCCTTTCAGGCAGCTTCAGAGGGACATTTGCAATATCAGCCAATCAATTGTCTGCCACTGCACAAGGCAAGTAACTGATGTATTTGTGCAAGCAGCCCACTTCATATCCTTTCCTTGACAACATATCTATATGCTTTACTGTGCCACTGTCCATTTTAGCATTCCACTTCACTTCATTGCTAAAGTACTGTAATGGTAAAACTACTATGTCTTCTTTCTTGTTTTTAATTGTTTAATTATATGATTCTAAGTAGATAAAATTTCAAATGGTACAGCAGAGGAATTCTTGAGCTCAGTCTTTTGAATACATTCAAAAAATATTTTTTGTGCAAATTTGGATAATGCTGTTTCTGATGCGTATCTGCAGCAAGACCACCAGAAGATAATGCCTACTGAAATAGATTACATTTTTTGCAGTTTACAGATCCCTTGGATTCAATGCATATCACGGTACAGAAATTTGCAAACTGCTGGGGCAGTAAGTGATGCTAGCACTGATTCAACTCATCCTGCAATTTCCCACATCCTCTGATACAGTTCAGTAGCAAGTACTTATGCGAGGCACGATAATAATAGCCATCAGACTTTAGTGCCAGAAATCTCAAATATTTCATATAATATGTTGTGCGTCGAGACAATTTATCCATTGCCTATTTGTCATTAATTGAAACACTTAAAACGAGCTTTTCTTGCCCTCACATGTTTTATTGTAAGATTTTATATTCTGGACAATATTTTAATACAAAACACATTATCCCTCAGATTTGTGTTTTATCATTAGTATTTTATGTATACAACATATAAGGTTATAGAATCATAGAATGGTTACAGCAGGGAAGGAGGCCATTTGGCCTGTCGAGTCCCTGCCCGCTCTCTGCAAGAGCAATCCAACTAGTCCCATGCCCTCACCCTATCTCCGTAGCCTTGCAAATTTTTTTCCCTTCAATTACTTATCCAATTCCCTTTTGAAAGCCACGATTTCTGTAAAAGGGTGGGGTTGCCAAATCTAGAGCCCCCGGGATGTCAAGAGCATAGAGGGTAAAATAAGGCAGAAGAGGAAAGCTTACGTCAGACACCGAGAACTCAAAACTACAGAAAGCCTAGAGGAGTATAAAAAGTGCAGGGGTGAAATTAAAAAGGAAATTAGGAAAGCAAAGAGAGGAAAGAGTAGGGCCTATTAAAGACCAAAAAGGTAATTTATTTGTGGAGGCGGAAGATGTTGGTATGGTTCTTAATGAATACTTGTGTCTGTCTTCACAAAAGAGAGGGACGATGCAGACATTGTAGTGAAGGAGGAGGAGTTTGAAATATTGGATGAGATAAACATAGTGAGAGAGGAAGTATTAAGGGGTTTAGCATCTTTGAAAGTAGATAAATCACAAGGGCCGGATGAAATGTATTCCAGGCTGTTAAAAGAAGCAAGGGAGGGAATAGCGGAGGCTCTGACCATCTTTTTCCAATCTTCACTGGATACAGGCGTGGTGCTGGAGGATCGGAGGACTGCTAACATTGTACCATTGTTTAAAAAGGGAGCGAGGGATAGACCGAGTAATTACAGGCCAGTCAGTCTAACCTCGGTGGTGGGCAAATTATTGGAATCAATTCTGAGGGACAGGATAAACCGTCACTTAGAAAGACACATAGCAATCAAGGACAGTCAGCATGGATTTGTTAAGGGAAGGTCGTGTCTGACTAACTTGATTGACTTTTTTGAGGAGGTAACAAGGAGGGTCGATGAGAATAGTGCGTTTGATGTAGTCTGCATGGATTTTAGCAGGTTTTCGACAAGGTCCCATGTGGCAGACTGGTCAAAAAAGTACAAGCACGTGGGATCCAAGGGTTAGAGTGGCAAGTTGGATCCAAAATTGGCTCAGTGGCAGGAAGCAAAGGGTAATGGTCGTTGGGTGTCTTTGTAACTGGAAAGCTGTTTCCAGTGGAGTTCCGCAGGGTACTAGGTCCCTTGCTTTTTGTGATATATATTAATGATTTGGACTTAAATGTAGGGGGCATGATTAAGAAGTTTGCAGATGATACAAAAATTGGCCATGTGGTTGATAGTGAGGAGAAAAGCTGTGGACTGCAGGAAGATATCAATAGATTGGTCAGGTGGGCAGAAAAGTTGCAAATTAAATTCAATCCAGAGAAGTGTGAGGTAATGCATTTGGGGAGGGCAAACAAGGCAAGGGTGTATACAATAAATGGGAGGATATTGAAAGGTGTAGAGGAAGTGAGGGACCTTGGAGTGCATGTCCACAGATCCCTGAAGGTAGCAGGACAGGTAGATAATGTGGTTAAGGAGGCATATGGAATACTTTCCTTTATTAGCCGAGGCATAGAATATAAGAGCAGGGAGGTTATGCTGGAACTGCATAAAACACTGGTTAGGCCACAACTTGAGTACTGCGTACAGTTCTGGATCCACATTACAGGAAGGATGTGATTGCACTAGAGAGGGTACAGAGGAGATTTACGGGGATGTTGCCAGGACTGGAGAATTTTAGCTATGAGGAAAGATTGGATAGGTTAGGGTTATTTTCTTTGGAACAGAGGAGGCTGAGGGGTGATTTAATTGAGATGTATAAAATTATGAGGGGCCTAGATAGAGTGGGATAGGAAGGACCTATTTCCCTTAGCAGAGGGGTCAATAACCAGGGGGCATAGATTTAAAGTGATTGGTAAAAGATTAAAGGGGAGCTGAGGAAAAATGTTTTCACCCAGAGGGTGGTGGGGGTCTGGAACTCACTGCCTGTGAGGTAGAGGCAGAAATCCTCAACTCATTTAAAAAGTACCTGGATGTGCACCTGAAGTACCGTGATCTACAAGGCTCCGGGCCAAGTGCTGGAAAGTGGGATTAGGCTGGGTGGCTCATTTTCAGCCGGCGCGGACACAATGGGCTGAATGGCCTCCTTCTGTGCTGTAAATTTTCTATGATTCTATTCTATGGTTGAATCTGCCTCCACCACCTCCTCAGGCAGTGCATTCCAGATCAAAACCACTTGCTGTGTAAAAAAGTTTTTCCTCATGTCGCCTTTGGTTCTTTTGCCAATCACCTTAACTCTATGTCCTCTGGTTCTTGACCCAAATGCCAATGGGAATAGTTTCTCTCTATCTACTTTGTCCAGACCCTTCATGATTTTGAATACCTCTATCAAATCACCTCTCAGCCTTCTCTGCTCTAAGGAGAACAACCCCAACTTCTCCAGTCTGTGCACATTCATCATAACCTCCTTGCTTTTGTACTCTATGCCTCTATTTATAAAGCCCAGGATCCCGTATGCTTTTTTAACCGCTTTCTCAACCTGCCCTACCACCTTCAACGATTTGTGCACATATACCCCCAGATCTCACTGTTCCTGCACCCCTTTAGTTTATATTGCCTCACCTCGTTCTTCCTACCGAAATGTATCACTTCACACTTTTCTGTGTTAAATTTCATCTGCCATGTGTCCGCACATTCCACCAGCCTGTCTATGTCCTCTTGAAGTCTATCGCTATCTTGCTCACTGTTTACTACACTTCCAAGTTTTGTGTCATCTGCAGGTTTTGAAATTGTGCCCTGTACACCCAAGTCCAAGTCATTAATATATATCAAAAAAAGCAATGGTCCTAGTACTGACCCCTGGGGAACGCAGCTGTATACCATCCTCCAGTCCGAAAAACAACGGTTCACTACTACACTCTGTTTCCTATTACTTGGCCAATTTTGTATCCATGCTGCCACTGCCCTCTTTATTCCATGGGCTTCAACTTTGATGACAAGCCCATTATGCGGCACTTTATGAAATGCCTTTTGGAAGTCCATATACACCACATCAACCGCATTGCCCTCATCGACCCTCTCTGTTACCTCATCAAAAAAACTCAATCAAGTTGGTTAAACACAATTTGCCTTTAACAAATCCATGCTGGCTTTCGTTAATTAATCCACACTTGTCCTGGTGACTGTTAATTTTGTCCTTGATTATTGCTTCTAAAAGTTTTCCCACTACTGAGGTTAAACTGACTGGCCTGTAGTTGCTGGGTCTATCCTTACACCCTTTTTTGAACAAGGGTGTAACATTTGCAATTCTCCAGTCCTCTGGCACCACTCCTGTATCTAAGGATGATTGGAAGATTATGGCCAGCACCTCCGCACTTTCCACCCCTACTTCCCTCAGCAACCTAGGATGCATCCCATCCGGACCGGGTGACTTACCTACTTTAAGTACAGCTAGCCTTTCTAGTACCTCCTCTTTATCAATTTTTTTAGCCCATCCAGTATCTGAATTACCTCTTCACTTACTGTTACTTTGGCAGCATCTTCTTCCTTGGTAAAGACGGATGCAAGTACTCAGCCATGTCCTATGCCTCCATGTGTAGATCTCCTTTTTGGTCCCTCATTGGTCCCACTCCTCCTCTTACTACCTGTTTACTCTTTACATGTCTATAGAAGACTTTTGGATTCCCTTTTATGTTAGCTGCCAGTCTGTTCTCATACTCTGTCTTTGCTCCTCTTATTTCCTTTTTCTCCTCACCTCTGAACTTTCTATATTGTATGAATTGAAATCTTTCAGATCTTCTTGTCGAATTGCCTCTGTTCTCTCGAATAATATTGCTGAAGGGTTTCTCTGACCAAAGTAATGTTCCACTCAATCATTAATACAGAAGTAATATTGAGATTTCTTTGATGATAATTATGGCATGGTAGCTCGAGTAGAAGCAACTTATCTTTGTTTAGAGCTAGCACCGGACAATAGAATAAGTGCATGTGCTACAACCTTCCAAGAGCAAAAATAGTGCTGCAATCCGGGATGCCTGCTTGCCATATATCTAACACAGATTTGATGCACACACTGTCCATTCCGTATGAATTAGTTCCTATTAAGATTTTTGAGCTGGATAGTACATGATGCCCCAGTATATTATTTTCCACTTATATATCTGTCCTGGTCTCCGTAGACCATAAAGCTGAATGTTGGACAATGTGTCAAAGCAATTAAAAATCAAGTAGAATGCCAGGATATACAATCAGAACAGTCGCGTTCAGGTCTGCAGAGGCAATACTAAAGTTTTGCAGTGTACTGATCACATCACACTTGGAGTTCTGTTCACCACACCATGAAAAATAAACATGCATTAAGTGAAGGGAAAAAGAAGAGCAACAAGAATGATTCCAAATATAAAGAAGATGAGCTATGAGGAGAAAAGAAAGGAACCTGAGCTCTAGAATATGGAAAGGATGCTGTTAGAAGGGGATTTTATGAAAGGGTGTAAAATATTAAATGATTTAGCTTATGGTAAACCCAGATTATTACTTCAAACTAAATCAAGAAAGTAGAACCAGAGGACATAAATTTGAAACAGTAAAAAAGCAAATCAATTAAGACATTACAAAAATAATTTACTCAGAGTGATAAGCAATAATCTGTAGGCAGGGAACTGGAGACCAAAACGTTAAAGACATTCAAAATACAACTAGAGGCTGTTAAGGGAGTGTTAGGGTACTGGAGGGATAAGCTGAATGGACTTTTCTCATCCTTGACTTTTATTATGTTTGACCATAAAGTAATTTGAGGACAAGTGCTGTAAGTTTTTGAAATTATAAGACTTTTTTTTCATTGCTGGGATCATTCCCACCAGCATATTTTGGATGTGTGTGGGACTGGGACGTACACGATGCCCATTTCTCCTTCGCTCCACTGGACTCCCACAGTGCCATGTTTTCCATCTGGCCTTTAGAGTCTTGTTTCCATAGTCAATTTCATGATAATGAGTTGTTACTCAATTTCCCAAGTTTTATTCAGGCATTTACTCATCTGTAATTAAATGGGTGTCAAAGCCAGTCACATTCGAGCCTTTACATTTTGGTTGATGCAACCATAATTGTGAAAATGGGTACAGCATTTAGTGCTCTCCCATATGAGTTTTTTGGAGGCAGAAGCAGAGGATGACAAAGGGATGTCACAGAGGTTCATCTGATCAGAGATGGTCTGTCTACACCCACTATTATACATTGAGCTGTGTTTACAGACCCAGATGCAGCTACTTAGGACAGTCAGAAGAGAACTTTATTGTAGGATAAAGTTCACCAGGAAGGTAGTGACTGAGTTATGTCATCTGCAAGCTGATTTGCCTTGACCAAGAGATGGAAATAATAGTGTCAGTCAAGGTCACAACCATCCTCAATTTCAATGCCTTAGGGTCCTTCCGGGATACTACTAGGGATATCTACATTAGTCAATCTATAGTGTATAGGTGCATCAAGCAAGTCACTGATGCTTTGTTCACTAGGGCAAATACCTTGACACCCTTTCAAATATTACTTACATTCCGATACACTGTGTGAAATGGCATCATGCTTGAGTGTGGCTTGGTTTTGTGCTTGAGTGTATGCCTAGATGGCAGTGTGTGCAGAGGAGAAAGAACATAAGAAGAATGATACTAGCCCTGAATTTGGGAGAGATCTTCCTTTTCACTGTGCCCAACTCCCTTCCAAGGTGGTCTCGTTGAAGTTTGTGTCCGCTCCTTTCTGTTACGTGCTGCTTTGATCTGCACGCAGAGAAGTAGTAATGACATGTTGGAATTGTCAGGACCTATCTTATGCAAGTGCCCACCATGCAGCCAGGTTTTGTTAGAAGAATTTGTTGTGTGAAGCCCTTTTAAGATGTAATTATGCCAAGAGATGGAATGATAAGTTACAGACTGTATTTGTGCCCTGATGTATTGTGGGCATACATGTGAAAAGCTCTTTGTAATTTTGTGCCACCACATGCCAGGCACTTTGGACCATGTTATGAAGAGGGTACCCTAGAGTGCCAATAGGGGATGTCTTGGCACCGCTCTATAATATGAGTAAGAGCAAATGTAAAATTTTTGGCTGGTCAAAATGTCCCTTCCCTTTAAGAGGACTGGCGGACAGCTAATGTGATCCCTATATTTAAAAAGGGAGCTAGAACAAGTCCAGGGAACTATATACCAATTAGCTTAATGTCAGTGGTAGGAAAGATAATGGAATCCTTACTCAAAGATGTAATAGAAAAACATCTAGAAACTGAAAATATAATAAAGAATAGTCACCACGGATTTCAAAAGGGAAGGTCATGCTTGACCAATCTTATTGAATTCTTTGAAGAAGTAACAAAAGGTAGACAAGGGTAATACAGTAGATGTAATATATTTGGATTTTCAAAAGACCTTCAATAAGGTACCGCATAGTAGACTCATGACGACGGTCAGAGCATGTGGAGTCAGAGGACAAGTAGCAGAATGGATAGCAACTGGCTACAAAACAGAGAGTGGGGGTTAAAGGTGGCAAAAGGTGGGAAGAGATGTTCCACAAGGATTGGTGCTGGGACCACTGTTGTTCACCATTTACATAAATGATTTGGACTCGGGAAGCGGAAGCACAATTTCAAAATTTGCGGACGACACCAAATTGGGGGGTATAGTTAATACTAAGGAGGACTGCGACAAAATACAGGAAGACGTTAATAAACTTGCAGAATGGGCATGTAATTGGCAAATGAATTTCAATATAGATAAATGTGAAGTGGTACATTTTGGTAGGAAGTATAAGGAGGTCACATACTCATTGGAAAATAAGAGTCTAATGGGGTAGGGAGCTCAGGAATCTGGGGGTACAGATACACAAATCACTAAAAGTAGCAATGCAGGTTAATAAGACTGTAAAATAGCAAACAAAGCACTGGGATTCATTTCTAGAGGGATGGAATTGAAAAGCAGAGAAGCTTTGTTAAACTTGTATAGAACCTTGGTTAGACCACATTTGGAGTACTGTGAACTGCTCTGGTCTCCATATTATAAAAAGGTTATAGAGGCACTGAAGAAGGTACAAAAAAGATTTACTAGGATGATACCAGAATTAAGAGGTTATGCCTATCAGGAAATATTGAGCAGGCTGGGGTTCTTTTCTCTAGAAAAGAGAAGACTAAGGGGTGACCTGATAGAGGTCTTTAAGATTATGGAAGAGTTTGATAGGGTAGACATAGAGAAGATGTTTCTACTTGCAGGGGAGAACAGAAATAGGGGCAATAAATATAAGATAGTCACTAATAAATCCAATAGGGAATTTAGGAGAAACTTTTTTTTACCCAGAGAGTAGTTAGAATGTGGAACTCGCTACCAGAAGGAGTAGTTGAGGTGGCTAGCATAGATGCATTTAAGGGGAAGCTAGATAAACACAGGTGGGAGAAAGGAATAGAAGGATATGCTGATGGGGTTAGATGAAGAAGGGTGGGAGGAGGGTCGTGTGGAGCATAAACATTGGCATGGACCTGTTGAGCCAAATGGCCTGTTTCTGTGCTGTACATTCTATGCAAGAGGCTACTGCAATCCTTCAAATAGCTGCAGCAATGTTGGCTATCCAGTTCTCGAATCTGTTTGCTCCCGATGACTGAATGATTGCATGCTGGGAGCTTGCAAGGAATAAGTAACTAGAGTCTATGGCAGAAAATTTGTTGGTGTCAGCTGTGTGCTATTTGGCAGGCGCAAAACCCACACTGCAACCTTTCTTCTGCATCCATGCACGTCACAGAAAATTCAATGCTCTATAAGCCTTCTTCGCCATGGCTTTAGAATATTTATTCAATTTCATTGACTGTGGCAGGGAGGTCCTCTAACAATAAGTTTGATAGTTTCAACCTCCAAATATCAAAACAATTATTTCCTGTCCAATTCCATTGAAAGAAAGAACGTGCATTTATATATAGTGCCTTTCATGACATCAGGATGTCCTAAATTGCTTTACAGGCAATTAAATACTTTTGACGTATAGTCACTGTTGTAATGTAGGAAACATGGTAGTCAATTTGCACACAGCAAGGTCCCACAAACAGCAGTGAGATAAATAACCAGATCATATGTTTTTAGGTGTTAGTTGAGGGATCAATATTGACCAGGACACTGGGGAGAACTCCCCTGCTTTTCTTCAGATAGTGCCATTAGATCTTTTACATCCACCTGAGGGTGCAGACAGGGCCTCAGTTAAATGTCTCATCCGAAAGACGGCACCTCCGACAGTGCAGCACTTCTTTAGTGCTGTACTACAGTGCCAGCCTAGATTATGCGCTCAAGTGGGGCTTGAACCCACAATCTCTGATTCAGAAGCAAGAGCCATGGCTGACATCTCAGTTAACACAATAACAAACTGACACAATGGCTGTCAAAGGTTGGAGATGGGGTTGAATGGTGCAATTTTGGAGAATCAATAGAGACAATTGGGGAAGATTTTCATCTCGCTACTGCCCCAATTTCGGGTGGTAATGAGATGATAGAAAAACAAAAGTCCAGCGGAAATTCGTTCTGCCAGATTCCCGCTTGATTAAAGCCCAACTCAATCTTCAAGTTGGAAGCCGGCATCAGCTTCATTAAGATAAACAGATGGGGACATGAAAGGGTTCCATGCCATTTTATGCCCCAGCAGCCTGCTGGATGCCAAGTCCCCAACCCCCCAGTGAAACCTGGCAGGGGACAAAGCTGTAGGGTAATTAGGGCAATTAGGGATGGGCAATAAATGCCGGCCTTGCCAGCGACGCCCACATCCCGTGAACGAATAAAAAAAAAAGGTGGATCTGCAGGTGGGAGGGCATTTAAAAGGCCCATATACTTTCACAGTAAGTGTAGTGGGCATTTGAGTGGCCTTTAGTATAGCCTTTTTCCCCAAGCTGGCATTTAGGCTTTCATAAGCCTTAGTGCTAGGTGCAGTTATTTAAATATTTGCCCCAAGTTTGCTCTACTGGCACCAGAGGGTTTGCTGCCAGGAATCCTTTGCCCCAAAATCAATAGAATGAAAATCAGGCGAATTGTATTAAAGGCGGGCAATCCGCTCTATCAGATTAATGACCAGGCGGTGAAGGTGAAAATCTAACCCATGATCTCTAATTTAATTTCTGGAGGATAATGGCAAATAGTTTACAATCTGTGCTTGAGGAAGATGGACCTGTAACTCCAATAGATGTTGAATGTTTCCCGTAATTGGAAGGAAGTGATATGGCTAGCGCTACGACGCAAAGACATTTTTAAAATGCTTTTACATTAGGGTCTGTATGCCAGGTTCTCCTGCAAGCAGCACGGGAACGGGTTAATATGTGCCCTGTTTAAGGATTTTCAAGATGTGTAAGGCAGCTTAGCATAATATGCATGATGACAGGAAGAAGCAGCAGGTGTAGCCAAGAAGGAGTAGTAGTTGTGAGTGCAGTAACAGGTTTTGAGGGCGTGAGTGCAAGCAGAAAGGAGGTGCAATGAAGTGGGAGTAAGTTTACTTGTTTGCATTTGCATTCAGCTGCCACACAATAACAGTGTATTTAAGGGGATAGTTTAACCTGTCCCGCCCAGCAGGAATGGTTGGACAGGGGGTTAAGATGGCGGGTGGGTTGTGCCATGTTCCTGATGCATTCCCACCCTTCAGAGGAGCAGAGGCCTAATTTAAATGGCGAAGTTTATTTGTGGGCCGACTTAAGAGACACGCAGTCTCAGACCCACCGGCAAAAGTTGGCAGCAAACAGCATCCTGGCCACAGGAGGCCCAGGCAAGTTTATTTTTTTTCTACACACAGGTTCCTTTCAGGGCACATAACGAATTCGGGCTTGAACTTGACAAAGGAATCGACAGCGAGATTAGTCAACTTGTAACAAGTTGGAAAGATTTATTATGTATAGAAGTATAAAACTTAACAACACTAGGCAGTAATTTACAGGCTCAGACAGGCTGTACTTCCCGTTCTCACCATGGACCGCGGAGCACGCGAGGACTCGTCACGTGGTCTTCTCTTGCTTGTAGTTTTCGCCTTTCATGCTGCTGTGAGGCTGTCCTTGTGATGGTCTCCTTCTCCGCTGTATCGAGGGTTTTTGACTCGCTTCTTTTATACAGTTTCCAGCGCTTGGGTCTCCTTGGTGTGATGTGATTTGTACTTGATGTGATTAAGTTAGTCCTGGCTCCTTCCAGGGGTGATGTGATGTGATGTGATTTATACTTGATGTGATTTGTACATACAAGCACATTTTGTCAGTTACGGACCAAAACTGGTTCGATCTGTCCTTGTGATTACATGAGTCATTCTTCTAAGCCAGCATGAATAGTTTCAGGTACATATACAATTTGCAGTCAAAAAGTTCATTCAGAGCTTAAAATCCAACATTTTAAAATCGAATATTTACAAGATTTTCCCACAGAACTTCCCAACTTGAGGGTGAATTATCCTTAATGAACCCTCATTGATTACTTCTTGATTAATGCAACCCATTCTAAAAGGTTGACTCGTTTCTGCAATTCTTTCATAGAATAGAATCATAGAAAGGTTACAGTACGGAAGGAGGCTATTCGGACCATCGAGTCCACGCTGGCTCTATGCATGAGCAATCCAGCTAGTCCCATTCCCCCGCTCTTTCCCCGTAGCCCTGCACATTTTTTCGTTTCAAGTACTTATCCAGTTTCCTTTTGAAGGCCATGATTGAATCTGCCTCCATCACCCCCTCAGGCAGTGCATTCCAGATCCTAACCACTCGCGGTGTAAAAAACTTTTTCCTCAGATCACCTTTGCTTCTTTTGCCAGTCACCTTAAATCTATGCCCTCTGGTTCTTGACCCTTTCGCCAATGGGAACAATTTCTCTCTATCAACTCAGTCTAGACCCTTCAGATTTTGAACAACTCTATCAAATCGCCTCTCAACCTTCTCTGTTCCAAGGAGAACAATCCCAGCTTCTCCAGTCCATCCCCGTAAATTAAGACCCTCATCCCTGGAATCATTCCAGTAAATCTCCTCTGCACCGTCTCTAAGGCCTTCACATCCTTCCTAAAGTGCGGTGCCCAGAACTGGACACAATACTCCAGTTGTGGCCGAACCAGTGTTTTATAAAGGTTCATCATGACATCCTTGCTTTTGTATTCTAAGTCTCTATTTATAAAGCCCAGGACCCCGTATGCTTTTTTAACCGCTTACCCCAAAAAGCTGTGGAGGCTGAGTCATTGAATACATTTAAGGCTGAGTTAGACAAATTTTTGATCAGCAAGGGAGTCAAAGGATATGGGGAAAGTGGAGTTGAGGTAAAAATCAGATCAGCAATGAACTCATTGAATGGCGGAGCAGGCTCAAGGGGCCGAATGGCCTACTCCTGCTCCTACCTCTTATGGTCTTATGGTTCTCAGCCTGCCCTGCCACCTTCAACGATTTATGCACATACAACTCTAGCCAAGTAGATTCTGTCCTTGACCCCTCCAGGACATCTTCTCTCTCCAGCACTGCAATATTCTCCTTAATACTGCCCCCCCTCCTATCTCTCCTTCCCCATCTTTCCTGAACACTAGCCAGAAGTGCCAAGTGGATGATCCATCTCGGCCTCCTCCCAATATTCCCACCATCACAGAAGCCAGTCTTCAGCCAATTCGATTCACTCCATGTGATATCAAGAAACGGCTGAGTGCACTGGATACAGCAAAGGCTATGGACCCTGACAACATCCCGGCTGTAGTACTGAAGACTTGTGCTCCAGAACTAGCCGCGCCTCCAGCCAAACTGTTCCAGTACAGCTACAACACTGGCATCTACCCAACAATGTGGAAAATTGCCCAGGTATGTCCTGGCCACAAAAAGCAGGACAAATCCAATCCGGCCAATTACCGCCCCATCAGTCTACTCTCAATCATCAGCAAAGTGATGGAAGGTGTCGTCGATAGTGCTATCAAGCGGCACTTACTCACTAACAACCTGCTCAGCGATGCTCAGACCACTCGGCTCCAGACCTCATTACAGCCTGGGTCCAAACATGGACAAAAGAGCTGAATTCCAGAGGTGAGGTGAGAGTGACTGCCCTTAACATCAAGGCAGCATTTGACCGAGTGTGGCACCAAGGAGCCCTAATAAAATTGAAGTCAACGGGAATCGGGGGGAAACTCTCCAGTGGCTGGAGTCATACCTAGCACAAAGGAAGATGGTAGTGGTTGAGGCTAATCATCTCAGCCCCAGGACATTGCTGCAGGAGTTCCTCAGGGCAGTGTCCTTGGCCCATCCATCTTCAGCTGCTTCATCAATAACCTTCCCTCCATCATAAGGTCAGAAACGGGAATGTTTGCTAATGATTGCACGGTGTTCAGTTCCATTTGCAACCCCTCATAATGAAGCAGACCGTGCCCTCATGCAGCAAGATCTGGATAACATCCAGGCTTGGGCTCATAACTGGCAAATAACATTCGTGCCAGGCAATGACCATCTCCAACAAGAGAGAGTCGAACCACCTCCCCTTGACATTCAACGGCATTACCATCGCCGAATCCCCCACCATCAACACCCTGGGGGTCACCATTGACCAGAAACTTAACTGGACCAGCCACATAAATACTGTGGCTACAAGAGCAGGTCAGAGGCTGGGTATTCTGTGGCGAGTGACTCACCTCCTGACTCCCCAAAGCCTTTCCACCATCTACAAGGCACAAGTCAGGAGTGTGATGGAATACTCTCCACTTGCCTGGATGAGTGCTGCTCCAACAACACTCAAGAAGCTCGACACCATCCAGGACAAAGCAGCCCGCTTGATTGGTACCCCATCCACCCTAAACATTCACTCCCTTCACCACCGGCGCACTGTGGCTGCAGTGTGTACCATCCACAGGATGCACTGCAGCAACTCGCCAAAGCTTCTTCGACAGCACCTCTACCACCTAGAAGGACAAAGGCAACAACACCACCTGCACGTTCCCCTCCAAGTCACACACCATCCTGACTTGGAAATATATCGCCGTTCATTCATCGTCACTGGGTCAAAATCCTGGAACTCCCTTCCTAACAGCACTGTGGGAGAACCTTCACCTCACGGACTGCAGCGGTTCAAGAAGGCGGCTCACCACCACCTTCTCAAGGGCAATTATGGATGGGCAATAAATGCTGGCCTTGCCAGTGACGCCCACATCCCATGAATAAATAAGAAAAACCCTTTTATCCAGGAATATTTAGTACCCATTCCTGTCCGTTTTTGAGCCAGGTCTCCATTATTGCCACAACATCGTATTCCCATGTGGCTATTTGTGCTTGCAGCTCACCAACTTGTTTACCACGCTTTTAGCTTTTCAAATAACAGAGCATAATGATTACAGTGTACACTATTAAGGCTTGCACCAGCACCAATAACATCGATAAGGTTCTGAGCCACGGATGCTGCCCACGTTATAAACAGTTTCCCACCAATGACTCTCTCCCAAGTTACTTATTCGTTCTTCTCTCATTCTCCTGCTTCACCTTGATCACGTGTCGTTGGGATGTGGAGGTCCTTTCTATTATTGATTTCAGGTTCAATGAGAGGGGAGGTGCAGGATGTCCGAATTGGGTTCCCGCCTTAAGGGCTTCTTCCTGCGTTGACAAGTTAACTCTTAACTCTGTAATGTTATGCACTACAACAGGCAGTAGTACTTGGATTCCCACTTGAACAGCCTGAGTTGGTTTGAAGCAAAAGGTGAGTGGCCTTATAGGTCATCAATCTGGGCCATGTCTAAATGACTTAGTACGGGTTGTTACACAGTAGGTTCCCATCTGTAACAGATACAGTTGCAGTATTTATTCTTTTACAGTCTTTAGCTGATTACCACTTCCTCACCTTAGAATTTGAGCCCTTTTTCCCGGGGAATTAGATTTGATATACTGCTGGATTTAAGCGGTCCACAATCGGGTATGGTCCCTTCCATTTAGGCTCAAATGCGTTTTCTTTTTTCCCGTAATTTAGGACCGTAACAGTATCTCCCACCTGATACTCAAATGGGCGTATTTCCTTATTAAAGTACTTTTTGGATTACCTTTTTGACTTCCCCAATTTTTGGGCCACACACTGATTCTTTTGATTGGTGTGTTCCACCACATGCTCCAACCATTTAGAGCTACAGGGTTCCTGTAATAGAGGGCTCATTCCCAGTAATGTCAAGTGGCCAGGTGTTCTCTTGAGTCTCCCAGTCATCACCTGGTATGGAGAGACTCCTGTCGTCTTATGGGGTGTTGACCTTATCACCATTAAGCACATTGGCAACATGTTGGCCCATTGAGTGGGGTGATCTGTACGTAACTTTTCAACATAGTTTTAAGAGTCCTTATTTCCCCTTTCTACCACTCCCGAGGACTGAGGGTGGTGGGAAATGTGCAATTTATGTCTGATTCCCACGATTTCTTGTAAATGGGTAAACATTTTTCCTGTAAAATGTGACCCTTGGTCGCTGTCTACTTGTAATGGCACTCCCCACCTCCGGATCACCTCACTCAACAAAATTTTGGTCGCCGTAAGTGCAGTGTTAGTTCTACAGGGGAAGGCCCTATCCATTTGGTGAACTGATCCACCACCACTAGGGCATGAGTATGATTTCCTTTGGTTTGGGGCAGTGGGCCGATGAAATCGATTTGCAGATGGGTGCAGGTACGCTCCTCAAGAGGGCCCGATTAGTACAAGGGGGAGGGTTATGCTGAAGGCAGGCCAGGCATCGTGACACATACAGATTGACTGCTTCCTTCATAGCAGGCTGCCATGCTGTCGGGGCCAACTTCTGCAGGTCACCTCTGCCGAGTAATGTCCCCCTACCGGATGAGAATGGAAGAGGAAAAGCAACTCCTCATCTATTATCGGCGGGACGCACGCGACAGGGCAGGCGTCTACCGCCTTCCGAAGCATCAGCAGCTGGGTATCGGAGCTGGGAGTCGGGAGCAGCAGGGTATTGGTGGCCCAGGCCGGGGGCTGGGGAAGGGGCTTACCCTGCTCATGCCACGCGATTACTGTAGCATAAGGCTCGTATTGTTGTTGTAAAGTCCCTAAATCAATGGAGTCCGATGAGGCGGTGGTGGCCACAGTGTTCCACCGAGGAATCCTCATGGTCGCCTGACACGGCTGCTTCTTTGGCCGCCCTGCTGGCTTCTGAATTCCCTTCGCTGTGGGGGTGACCTCTCCTGTGGGCCCCTACCTTCCCGATGAAACAGGGCTGGCTGCAGTTTTTCAGAGTGGTCCACAGCATTTGTAACCAGGCTCCATGGACTAAAGGCTCACCATCTGCCCTACGGTACCCGTTTTTATGATATAGGGTTAGGGATTACATAGTGTTGATGGCGCAGGCACTATCAGACCAGATGTTTACCAGTCGGTCAGATGTTTCTTTAACGGCAGTTAAGAGAGCAACAATTTCGGCATACTGAGAGGAGTGGCGGCTGCACTGTCGTCAAATCACTCTTTCTGCTAGTGTCACTGCATAACCGGTGCAAGGTGAGCCTTGCACGTGGTACGGGGTTCCATCCACATACACAATGGCCTCCTTCTGGACTGGATGCGATTCAAAGTCAATGAGAGGCATCGGACACTTGTGGGGGTCTCCTTCGTATGCCAAGAACTGGGGGAAATAGTGTAGTTGCCTCAGGGGTGATAGCAATGTCTCTAACAGCTCCAGTGTCCATTTACTAAGCCGTTGAGATGAGACCAAAGAGTCCCCAGGCTTCATGAGTAAATTCAGCCGTGAATGTGGGGAATGCAAGATGGTTGCTTGTAGTCCTGTAATGTATGTAAAGTGATGTACCGCCCAGAATGTAGCCAGTTGGTGGCATTCACATGTTGTGTAAGTCGTCTCCGCCCCCTGAAGTATCCTGGATGCATTGGCGATTGGCTGCAATCTATTGCTCGCCTCTGACAGAGGACGGCTGTGAGGCTTTGGTCTGTTGCTCCCACCTCTAGGTGGAACGGCTGGGTTGGATCCGGAGTGATCAGACAGGTCGCCTGCATAACCGCCATCTTGAGTTTAGTTACCGCTTTGCTGTGGGGTTCAGACCAGACGGGCGGATGTCATCATCTTTTCCTTTAAAAGCTCGTAGAGCGGTTTTGCTAGTTCGGCGAAACTGGGGATAAAATTATAGAATCATAGAATCATAGAATCATAGAAGTTACAACATGGAAACAGGCCCTTCGGCCCAACATGTCCATGTCGCCCAGTTTATACCACTAAGCTAGTCCCAATTGCCTGCACTTGGCCCATATCCCTCGATACCCATCTTCCCCATGTAACTGTCCAAATGCTTTTTAAAAGACAAAATTGTACCCGCCTCTGCTACTGCCTCTGGCAGCTCGTTCCAGACACTCACCACCCTTTGAGTGAAAAAATTGCCCCTCTGGATCCTTTTGTATCTCTCCCCTCTCACCTTAAATCTGTGCCCCCTCGTTATAGACTCCCCTACCTTTGGGAAAAGATTTTGACTATCGACCTTATCTATGCCCCTCATTATTTTATAGACTTCTATAAGATCACCCCTTAACCTCCTACTCTCCAGGGAATAAAGTCCCAGTCTGTCTAACCTCTCCCTGTAAGTCAAACCATCAAGTCCCGGTAGCATCCTAGTAAATCTTTTCTGCACTCTTTCTAGTTTAATAATATCCTTTCTATAATAGGGTGACCAGAACTGTACACAGTACTCCAAGTGTGGCCTCACCAATGCCCTGTACAACTTCAACAAGACATCCCAACTCCTGCATTCAATGTTCTGACCAATGAAACCAAGCATGCTGAATGCCTTCTTCACCACCCTATCCACCTGTGACTCCACTTTCAAGGAGCTATGAATCTGTACTCCTAGATCTCTTTGTTCTATAACTCTCCCCAACGCCCTACCATTAACGGAGTAGGTCCTGGCCCGATTCGATCTCCCAAAATGCATCACCTCACATTTATCTAAATTAAACTCCATCTGCCATTCATCGGCCCACTGGCCCAATTTATCAAGATCCCGTTGCAATCCTAGATAACCTTCTTCACTGTCCACAATGCCACCAATCTTGGTGTCATCTGCAAACTTACTAACCATGCCTCCTAAATTCTCATCCAAATCATTAATATAAATAACAAATAACAGCGGACCCAGCACCGATCCCTGAGGCACACCGCTGGACACAGGCATCCAGTTTGAAAAACAACCCTCGACAACCACCCTCTGTCTTCTGTCGTCAAGCCAATTTTGTATCCAATTGGCTACCTCACCTTGGATCCCATGAGATTTAACCTTATGTAACAACCTACCATGCGGTACCTTGTCAAATGCTTTGCTGAAGTCCATGTAGACCACGTCTACTGCACAGCCCTCATCTATCTTCTTGGTTACCCCTTCAAAAAACTCAATCAAATTCGTGAGACATGATTTTCCTCTCACAAAACCATGCTGACTGTTCCTAATTAGTCCCTGCCTCTCCAAATGCCTGTAGATCCTGTCCCTCAGAATACCCTCTAACAACTTACCCACTACAGATGTCAGGCTCACTGGTCTGTAGTTCCCAGGCTTTTCCCTGCCGCCCTTCTTAAACAAAGGCACAACATTTGCTACCCTCCAATCTTCAGGCACCTCACCTGTAGCGGTGGATGATTCAAATATCTCTGCTAGGGGACCCGCAATTTCCTCCCTAACCTCCCATAACGTCCTGGGATACATTTCATCAGGTCCCGGAGATTTATCTACCTTGATGCGCGTTAAGACTTCCAGCACCTCCCTCTCTGTAATATGTACACTCCTCAAGACATCACTATTTATTTCCCCAAGTTCCCTAACATCCATGCCTTTCTCAACCGTAAATACCGATGTGAAATATTCATTCAGGATCTCACCCATCTCTTGTGGTTCCGCACTTAGATGACCTTGTTGATCCTTAAGAGGCCCTACTCTCTCCCTAGTTACCCTTTTGCCCTTTATGTATTTGTAGAAGCTCTTTGGATTCACCTTTGCCTGATCTGCCAAAGCAATCTCATATCCCCTTTTTGCCCTCCTGATTTCTCTCTTAACTCTACTCCGGCAATCTCTATACTCTTCAAGGGATCCACTTGATCCCAGCTGCCTATGCATGTCATATGCCTCCTTCTTCTTTTTGACTAGTGCCTCAATCTCCCGAGTCATCCAAGGTTCCCTACTTCTACCAGCCTTGCCCTTCACTTTATAAGGAATGTGCTTACCCTGAACCCTGGTTAACACACTTTTGAAAGCCTCCCACTTACCAGACGTCCCTTTGCCTGCCAACAGACTCTCCCAATCAACTTCTGAAAGTTCCTGTCTAATAACATCAAAATTGGCCTTTCCCCAATTTAGAATTTTAACTTTTGGGCCAGACCTATCCTTCTCCATAGCTATCTTAAAACTAATGGAATTATGATCACTGGTCCCAAAGTGATCCCTCACTAACACTTCTGTCACCTGCCCTTCCTTATTTCCCAAGAGGAGGTCAAGTTTTGCCCCCTCTCCAGTCGGGCCATCCACATACTGAATGAGAAATTCCTCCTGAATACACTCAACAAATTTCTCTCCATCCAAGCCCCTAATGCTATGGCTGTCCCAGTCAATGTTGGGAAAGTTAAAGTCCCCTACTATTACCACCCTATTTTTCTTGCAGCTGTCTGTAATCTCCTTACATATTTGCTCCTCAATTTCCCGTTGACTATTTGGGGGTCTGTAGTACAATCCTATCAAAGTGATCTCTCCCTTCTTATTTTTCAGTTCTACCCATATGGACTCAGTGGGCGAACCCTCGGATATATCCCCTCTCACTACTGCCGTGATGTTCTCCCTAATCAAGAACGCAACTCCCCCTCCTCTCTTACCTCCTGCTCTATCTTTCCTATAGCATCTGTACCCTGGAACATTGAGCTGCCAGTCCTGCCCCTCCCTTAGCCATGTTTCAGTAATAGCTATAACATCCCAGTCCCATGTACCCATCCATGCCCTGAGTTCATCTGCCTTGCCCATCAGACTTCTTGCATTGAAATAAATGCAGTTTAATCTAGACTTCCCTTGGTCTTTGCCCTGCTTTCTCAGACCATCTGTCCGGTCATGTTCTGTACACTCTCCCTTACTGCCTTTTGTTTCTGTCACCACTTTATTTCCCACTGACTTCCTGCATCGTTTCCCATCCCCCTGCCACATTAGTTTAAACCCTCCCCAACAGCACTGGCAAACACTCCCCCTAGGACATTGGTTCCAGTCCTGCCCAGATGCAGACCGTCCAATTTGTACTGGTCCCACCTCCCCCAGAACCGGTTCCAATGGCCCAGGAATTTGAATCCCTCCAGCTTGCACCATCTCTCAAGCCACGTATTCATCTTAGCTATCCTGTCATTCCTACTCTGACTAACCCGTGGCACTGGTAGCAATCCTGAGATTACTACCTTTGAGGTCCTACTCTTTAGTTTAACTCCTAACTCCCTAAATTCAGCTTGTAGGACCTCATCCTGTTTTTTACCTATATCGTTGGTGCCTATATGCACCACGACAACTGGCTGTTCACCCTCCCCCTCCAGAATGTCCTGCAGCCGCTCCGAGACATCCTTGACCCTTGCACCAGGGAGGCAACATACCATCCTGGAGTCTCGGTTGCGTCCGCAGAAACGCCTGTCTATTCCCCTTACAATCGAGTCCCCTATCACTATAGCTCTGTCACTCTTTTTCCTGCCCTCCTGTGCAGCAGAGCCAGCCACGGTGCCATGAACCTGGCCACTGCCACCTTCCCCTGGTGAGTCATCTCCGCCAACAGTATCCAAAACGGTATACCTGTTTTGGAGGGAGATGACCGCAGGGGACCCCTGCACTGCCTTCCTACTCTTCCTCTGTCTGTTGGTCACCCATTCACTATCTCCCTCAGTAATTTTTATCTGATATCCGACCAGGCCCAAAAATGACCGGAGTGCTGCCTTGGACATCGGGAGCGGCAGTCTATGTATGATCTCAACTTTGTGAGCGTCTGGCTCCGATCCGTCCGACGAAATGGACACCCCCAGAAAAGTCACTTGCTCCCTGAATAACTGGGCCTTCCGCGGATTAACTTTAAGGCCGGACCAAGTGAGAATCGTTAGCAGCTCATCTAGAAGTAATAAATGTTTGTTCGCAGTTGCAGTGGCTAACAGCAAATCATCCACATATTGCAATAAACACTCGGATCTGGAAAATCCCTTTAAGGCTCGCGCCATTCATTTGTGGAAGATTGTCGGGCCAATTTGAAACCCTCGGGGCAGGCAAGTCCAAGACTTTGGTCTTCAAAAGTAAACGCAAACTTAAAAGGATCTTCCTTTCTGGCAGGAATGCTCCAGAATCCATTTGAAATATCTAAGGTAGAGAAGTACTTGGAACTGGTTGGTATCTGTGATAGTACGGGAGACGCGCACCCTCCTATCAGAGAGCACACTGGAGTTACAGAGTTCAGCTGTCGGTAATCTATAGTCAGTCTCCAACTGCCGTCTGGTTTCTTTACAGGCCAAATTGGTGAGTTGGTTGTGAAAGTGCCAGGCCTAACAACACCCTTTTCAACAAGGGACTGGATTGTGGCCCAAACAAAAGGGAGACTTTCTTTCGGAATCAGGTACTGTTTAGCAAACGGGTGAGGGGGTCTGTTTATGGATTCCTCCCCGTCTATCCTACCCAAGTTCTGCTTGCCAGTGGCAAACATCGTGAGGTGTTTCTGGATAAGGTGACTTACGCGTTTGTTCTCGTGCTCAGAAGGATTATATGCGGATGGTATCTTAATGGCGAAAACTGAGTGAGCATCCGAGATTTCTACCACTTTAGCCCGGCATCCCGAGCCCATCCACATGCAATCCTGATTGTAATCATACTGGTGAAGTACATCAGTTCCTAAGATTCCTCTACCATTGGGAGTGGTAATTAACATGGCCGATAATACTTTGCAGGTGAGACCTCCCAACCGTAGTTCGGAGGTCTTTCCTGTGTACGCGGCAGTAGTATCCCCGTTGAAGCCCTTCAGCAACAAGCAGCCCTTGTCCGCCACCACATAGGGTGTGGGGTACGAATGATGGTGACGGCAGAGCTGGTGTCAATCAACGTGGTCTGCTGTCGGCCCTCTTGCAGGACAACAGGGATCACAGGTCTCCCTCCCCATCATGTCTGAACCCCACTTCTGACCAGTCGAAGGGGGTCGAACCCCTTCATTAGGGTTCCTCTAGAGGACCCGCCAATGGAGGCGCATTAGCCCCTGTAACCACACACACTTGTCGGTTGTTCTGCCCCTCCCTGGTCACCAGAGTTTAAATTAAAGCAGTTAGTTAGTCCAGTTGCTGCTCAACTAGGGGGTGGATCCCTCCTCTGACCCGGTCTTGGTGCCCTGCAGTCTCTGACCATGTGGCCGTTCCTTCCACAGTTGTAGCAGGGATACAAAGGGCCTCCACCCGGGCACCTAAGGCCTTCCACCGTGGCAACAGGCTTCTTTGGGTTCCCCCCCTTGGAGGACTGAGGGTTTGGTTGTGACAACAAGTCGTCCTTCATAACCTCCCAGGCGTGGGTGGTGTTTTTCTCTATGTCTATCCACCGATCCATAGGACGGGCGGTTATACCTAGGGCAGCTTTAACCTGGTTGGAGCTGGCTTAAGAACATAGTCTTAAACTGTCCTTGGTCTTTTCCGGCTGTCGCATCCACGGGGCTTGATTCTGCGAACCCTCGTAAAGGTCATACAAGTGATTGCTGAATGCTCTGGAAGCCTCATCTGGTCTCTGTTTGGTTTGACTCATTAGCACCGGTAAATTAAGGTTTCGGATTCCCAGGGAGCTGAGGATTTGAATTATGATTGCGAGGTGGTTAGTGGCCTGATCAAAGATCGTTTCGGGCAATGCCCCCTTCAATTGGTTTGTAAAAGACATAAGAAGAACTCGCTTAAGATCTCTGCTTTCTAATTCCAGGTGGTCCCTTCTAAAATCTGCCCATCTTCTGTTAATTTCTAGCAGGTCATCCGTAGTAAATATAATACCTAACTCGTGACCCAGAGACTCCGCCTCAGTGGGAGCAAGCGACCGTGAGGATACATGTGCACCTATAGCTTGGCCCTGAATGTCATAGTTAGCAGTCCTCGTCAATACCGCAACCAGTTTAGGTCCCTGAGGGGGAATCCCGTAGTTCCGACCAGTTATCACCGTGGTCGTACTCAGTCGCCTCCTCATCCAGATGGTCCCAGTCCACCTCATCTCCTGGGTTTCCTATATTTACTGATATTCCTGCCGTCACTGCTGATACTAGAGCTTGTTGCCGCCCCAATTTTCCTTTCAATTCCTCTATTTTAAGTCTGCATAGGGAGTGGTCCCGATTAGGTTTTTTGACTGCTTCCCTCAGTGCTCCCCTAGCATCTCCCAATTCCTGTTTGAGCTTTTTGTTCTCCTTCTGACACCTCTTCAGTTTATGTTGGATTTGTTGTGCCTCTACCAGGACTGCTCCTGCATTCAGACTAGAGAGACTCTGTTGCTGCAGCAACGTGGCCGACTGTTCTGCTCCTAGTTCTAGGCTACGAACTTTCTGGTTCAGACTGTCGATCTCCTGATCTCTCTCCTGCAATTGCTGTTTTAACTTTTCAATCTCTTGATCTTTTTGCTTAATTATCTCGTCATTTCTCTGAGCGCAACAATACTAAAAGGGTCTTCGCTTTATCAATCTTTAGCTTCTTCTCGTCTACCTATCCCTGGATAAACGCTACCACTGCTTTGAAGGGCATGTGTTCGCCCACAGTGAGGCACCCTGCTAACAGTTCCTGAATTTCATTAGCAGGCAACTTGTCTAGCTTCTCTCTATAGGCTAACGCTACATTTTTGGATGCCATTTTACTAAACCAAGTCCCAGGAATGCGTCTTTGATTACTTGCGGGTCTCTCAATTAGTCTCCACGTTCCCCTTAGTGGTTTGCCTTCCCAAAGCACGTGTTGGCCAGACAGTCGCGACCCCAAGATTCCTAATTGTCACAAGAGATAGTCTACATCGTCTTAGTCAAGTCCTGTCATGGTCGCCAAATTTGTAAAGAATTCGGGCTCGAACTTGACGAAGGAATCGACAGCAAGACTAGTCAACTAGTAACGAGTTGGAAAAATTTATTAAGTATGAAAGTATAAAACTCAACAACACTAGGCAGTAATTTACAGGCTCAGACAGGCTGTACTTTCCGTTCTCATGGTGGACCGCGGAGCACGCGAGGACTCGTCACATGGCCTTCTCTTGCTTGTAGTTTTCATCAAATTGAATATTTACATGATTTTTCTACAGGCAGGAGGAACAGGAGAACTTTCCCAGGCCCCACAATAACACCATGGGCCTCTCCTTTCCAGGGCACTGACCACTTCCTCCCCCCCCCACCTCCTCACTTACCTTTCAGGGGCTGGTTTCTGGCAGGAGTCTGTGTCGGGGTATGCAAATGAGGCCCGGGAGTTAAAATCTCCTGAGTCTCGCGCTGTGGAGGGCTGAACAGATTGCAACCCACTTCAGCCCCCTGCACTCCCATTCCTGCTCTGAGTTAAATTCTTTCACCCTGACTGTGTTTCTCAGTGAAATTGAAAATGGTTTCATTGAACCTGCCAGTCCCCATCTACAGGCCTGTGTATTCATGTCTCAATAATCACCTCTGGAAAATGGCAGTTGACAAGTTGATTATTCTGGTGTTTGGTGACAGCCCTAAAATGTATGTATTGTTGAAGAAGCATTAGTTTTAGATTTTTGAGTAGGACTGAGGAATATATGTATATATAAAATATGTATGTATAATTACTTGCTATTTCTAGTCACATTTATACATAATTTTGAACATAATGCCAAGGTGATTGGTAGTTGCATAAGTGTTAAACTATTAAAATAAATTTCCAGATGTAATATCTTGAGCAATAATGAATGAGTGACATGTCCAAATTAATTTTATCCAAATAGACCTATTATTTATTAAGTCTGAGTCATCTAAACTTGTAACAAACTTTAGATGACTTGTTCAGTAATTTGCCTGCATCAGAAATCACAGTTCAAACAAGAGAAGCAGGTAAAAATGTTCTGACTCACTATTACAACAGTAAATTATCCTGACTTCCTGGAATGTTCGTCTGAGATGTTTTGGGGCTGGTGAGTAGAAATGTCATTCATTTATTAGAAACAGTTTCTTGGAAACCAATTGATTCCTAGTTAAAATAATACTGGAGCAGGCTCGAGGGGCCGTATGCCTACTCCTGCTCCTATTTCTTATGTACAGATGGGTTCTGTCCACCCTTGTGGCTCAAAAACAGCTGACAGTGCAAACGCATAGTGCTTTCTCCCCCTGTTTTTTTCATTTCTAATTAAAGCACGGGCCAGGTCCCACTCTTCCTCTATGCGTCATTCCCAGCGCTACTGGCCCCGATTGCAACCTGCAGGCAGTAACGGTTTTGAAGTTGTCAGCCTTTTGGGGCTCTGTCAGCTTTTGAAGCTGTTCATCGGGTTTTCTGAGTTTTGTGGGTTATGTATTAGATAAGCAATTTTCATAGACTTCCCTCTATGCAGTGAATCCATGCTGATGAACCTTATGATGCACTGCAGCAACTCGCCGAGGCTTCTTCGGTGGCACCTCCCCAACCCGTGACCTCCACTACCTAGAAGGACAAGAGCTGCAGATGCATGGGAACACCATCACCTCCAAGTTCCCCTCCAAGTCACACACCATCCTGACTTGGATATATATATATTGGATAATGTCCGGGTCAAAATCCTGGCATTCCCTACCTAAGAGTATTGTGGGAGCACCTTTACCACACGGCTTACAGCAGTTCAAGAAGAAGAGGGCCCACCACCACCTTGTCGAGGGCAACCAGAATCAGGAATGGGCAATAAATGCCGGCCTTGCCAGTGATGCCCACATCCTGAGAATTAATAAAATAAAATGATGCCGCTTTGCTTTTTTAAAAATAAGAAATACAGTCAATGATAATTGTTGCTTAAGCAATTACCTCTGGAAGCAGGCATCAGAGCTTGTTAAATGTTTTCCTAGAATGCCTGAAATATCTTTATTCACCGGCAGCAGAGACACTGAATATAATTGTGTGCTAAATGATAAAATGGACACATTGCCTACTTAGGATAGATTTGTGTTCTGTGTCGTTCCATTGGTTGTTCATACCATGAATCAAATTTGTTGGCTGCTTGTTGAACTATAGATAAGCCACATTTTCAGTCTGTTTCAGTGCAACTGAACTCAAGTCTGATCTATTTACATGAATCACAATGGCTAACAAGTTGGATAATGAAAACATTTTTTGATGTGGTTAGTTATTTATTGAAGCAGAATCTGAAAATGGTAAAATAAGCTACACGTGAGATTATTACTAAAGACATTCGAAATTGTTATTTAATTGTGCAGCTGGTACCATAATTAATCTGAATTGGAATTGTTAACTGTTGTGTTGAGTATATTTAAAAAAATTAAACACAGTTTTGATGAAAAAACATGGCAATAATCCAGCAACTAACCTGTAACTCCTGCATGATCCCTTTAAATAGCGCTGGTGGGATGTCCTCCAGGCCGTCTACGACCTGTTCAGCTGTGCGAGGCTAGGAGGTTAAGGAGCATTGAGTTCCAAAATCGCATCTACCCTTTAAATCAGTGTTGCACACTGATCTACCACATATTCTTCCTACTTTACATGCTGCCTGCATTTGTAATCTGTGGATGCGCAAACGCCTTTACCAATATGACGACTAGCACGCATCACACTATCAGTGCGTGCGTGCATTCCGGACCCCATTTTGGGCCCTTTTTTTGTTGATCTCTTTGTTTTATCAGTCTTGCAATAAAACAATAAATAATAGATGGGTGGGAATAGTTACAAATTTCCTATCTGAATGCTGAAATAAAATGCATTCTTTGTAGTCACTCCCACACGTCCATTATTTTTATAATGAGTTTTATAAAAAAATAAATTTCCACGCTTTTTGCATGTGGAAAACAGTTTTTTTCCCCCACTCTGTGGCAGGTGACCCCTTGCAGTTAATCATGCTTCATTTGTACAGTGTCTTTTCACACCACATTGTTTTAAAAGCATTTCACAATTAAATACTTTTTGCAGTGCTGTGGAGATAGAACAAATATCAAAATTCCCTGACAAAACCAAATTGGAGGTCAAGGCAAACTGTGAGTAAGGCTGCAGGAGGATGGGAACAGGTTATGGGAGTAGGCAGATATGGCAAATGCATTTCAATGTAGATAAATGTGAAGCAGTATGCTTCGGGAAAAAGAATAGAGAATGGAAATATACCCCAAACCATAAAATCCCCAATAAAGTGGAGGAACAAAAAGATCGTGGGATGCAGTTAGCAATTATCTTTAAAAGCAAAATTGCAGATGGGAAAAGCGAGTGGTTAGGATCTGGAATGCACTGCCTAAGGGGGTGGTGGAGGCAGATTCAATCATGGCCTTCAAAAGGGAACTGGATAAGTACTTTAAAGGAAAAAATTTGCAGGGCTACAGGGAAGGGACGGGAGAGTGGGACTAGCTGGATTGCTCTTGCATAGAGCCGGCATGGATGTGATGGGCCAAATGGCCTCCTTCCGTGCTGTGACCTTTCTATGATTCCAAACGCCATGAGTTTGAGTATGAGTTTGGGTTTATATTAGGGACATCAAATGCAAAATCGAGGAGGTGCTGATGAATCTGTACATAGCATTGGTCAGTATTGTGTGCAGTTTTGGGCACTCCATTATAAAACGGATATTGAAACCATGGAAAAGGTGCATCATAGATACACAAAGATGATAACAGGAATAAGAGTATATAGTTATGATGAAAGACATGAAAAACTATAGCAGTATTCACCAGAGCAGATCTAATAGCAAAGTTCAAAATCATGAAAGGGTTTGATGGGGTAATAGTGAAAGATTATTCCACTAGTTGGCCTAAATTTTAAAATTCTCATCCTGTTGTTCAAATCCCTCCGTGGCCTCGCCTGTCCCTATCTCTGTAATCTCCTCCAGCCCCCAACTCTCCAAGAATTCTGCATTCCTCCAACTCAGGCCTCTTGTGCATCCCCACTTCCTTCTCCCCATCATTGGTGGCCGTACGTATGATTAAAAATACTTACCTGAAAGTGGAGGTGGGAGGAGCAGGAATGCTCCTTCCAGCTGCACATTCAAACCACAGGAGCCGCTGCCAGCCACCACTCCCACCCACCCCCCAATCGTGACCTCAACCCCCCCCCCCACTCCGATGATCTCGACCCCTTCCCCCCCACTGATCGCCGCCGCCACCCTCCCTGATCCCGCCCACCATTACCTTCCTGATCGCCCCTCCTCTTACGGTCCCCTTCACCTGAGGCCGCTGCCAGCGATGCAGCAGCCTGATCTTCGAGGCCTCTTCTCCGGTGAGCTGCCTGGGGATGCCCATTAGGCATCCACTGCCCACCGGTACGATCTTAATGAGGCCCGAGTCCCAATATTAGGTGTACCTCAGGCTTATCCATTTCCAGCACCCCCATTTTTGGGTGCAAACAAATTTTTCCCCCTGGGTGCCAGATCCATTTCCCAATATAGAGCATAAAAAGAGCTGAGAATCTGCCATCATAGGAACATAGGAATTGCTAGACCAATTTAGTATTACCACCCTGGTAGTCGCATGATACAATGATAATGGAGTTGTTCACTTATCTTTATCAATTAGTCTACAACAGACCTAGACATGAGGTGAGGAAACCCTCAGTGGTAGAAATCTTTGGAAACCATAGATCCAAAGTCACCTGTTCCTCCCAAGCATGCCACACTTACCATAAGTTATGTCTCAAATTACTCATATACTGTATCCCTAAATATTGTTTTCTGAAAGAAATCTGTCTAATCATAACCATTTGAAAGTTGATTTAAAAATCTAAAATTTATGTTATAATGTTTATAACAAATTCATGCAATGCTACACTTTTTAAATGAGTTGCCATGAAACAAAACAGTCACATTTTATATATCATACATTCATGTACAAGACTTTTTTCCTATTTCATCAATCTGTTAGAATTATTTTCCCATTAGATCTTTTTCTGTTCATTTCATTGACGTAATTTCAATTATTTATAGCAGATTATGTAATTGGTTTTAATAAGAACATTTTGACCCTAATGGAAATCTACATAACCACTATATTTTTCATTACCTGCTACTCCTTGGTCATTATTCTATGTTTTTTGTGTGAAATCTCCAGAGAATGTTACTTAATATGCAATTGCATTAAATTAAGTTGAACATTATATCAAAAGGTTCTCAACAATATGTATTCAGTGAGTAATGTAAAATTCATTTTCACACATATTCTGTCTAAGATGAGTGATTTTAACAGCTGTTTAACAAGGGAGAAAAACATTAAGGCATTTCAGAGGACAGTTTACCAGCACTACAATTGTGATTTAGTTCACATTTTAGCTTCTGTTACCTTCCTACAATGATACTTATTCTCTTTACAGGTATAAATCCACTGTATTCCACATAGGTATAACCCCCACTCCACCGCCCCCCCCCCCCCGCCCCAACCAGTTTTCTCCCTTCCTTTTTTGTGGAGTTGCCTCGTGCTGTGTTATAGTTCCAATGCTACGCTCCGATATCTCACACAAGTGCCCATTTGTCCTTTGTCAGCCCAGGTTTTAAGAGTTCTTTGGTTCTTCAATTTCCTCTCCTCACCTTATGTCCACACATGTACTCTTTCCAAAGACGACACTAGACAACAATCACATTAGACATGTTGGTTAATTTTTGACCTCCCTAGCCCATTGATTGCTGAGGCCAATTATAGCACCCCTACAGTTGCTCAAGCTGAAACCTTCTAACTCAGCACAGACGGCAAGGGAACATAGCTAGTCTATATCACGTACCGAATGCATTTTTAAGATTGTAATTGAAAAATTACCTACTAAATTATGCACTATTGAGAATTATTTTTCATAATATACAAAATGCTCAGATACCCAGAACATCAAACATTTTCTTTCCATTGCAGTAATTGGAGAGATAACTGTGGCATTATCAACTTGCTTAAACAATTTTATAGATTGCTTATATTTACAGTGCATACTTATGTTGCCTTTTACAGATTTTATGTTGTAACAAATTTTGACAAATTGACAGAAGAAGTCTGAGATAAAAGTATAAAATTAGATTTACGAGTAATAATACCCACTCTCAATTCTGCAGCTTTGATTGCTTTGAAGTATAATGCTTTTATTGCTGAATTTAAAAATTAGGATAAAAGCTCATATTTCATACCTGTTTCTGGTATTAAGCATTAAAATGTGAGAGCTGTTTCAGTCCATTTTAGCGTACATTGATTTTCATTACAAATGATGTATGATAAAGCCAAGGGCATCTCAAAAAAAAAAGTATAACTTTATGATTTCAGACAACAATTTTTTTTCTACTTTGAATTTCCTGGGATTGAGAACAGCTATTTTAAATCAAAATATGTATTTGAAAAGATATTGCAGGCGACCATTAATACTAAATGCAAAATCAAAATTGCAGTGAAACTTAGAGGGAACACTGGTGCAGCTAAAGGTGATAGGGATGGCGACATCCATATTTTCCTTCAATTCTGCATTTTCCAAGAAATACCAATTAAAAACAAATATTTTGATAATTTCGTTTTCCACAGCAGAATGCCTGCATGCACTATAGGGTGGGCTTGTTGTGAATGGACTTTGGTGGCCAACTTTTGCCATTGCAATAGTGCAGAGCAGATACACTGGTACAGGTTATCAGTCAGTTAGTTAGGTCCCGTAAATGGGCATAATTGAGGCACAACCAACCACAAATATTGGTGGAAATCACTTATGCCTTACTTGTATTTCTCGTCAGGAATTTAATGGGTGCAGGAAGTTCTCGCCACACATGTTCAAAAGCTTCAATATATTGATGTCCCAGATATGACCTAATTTCACCATCCAGGCTATTTCCCATTTGTAATGCCTGAAGTGCACTCTTTCATCATGTTGCCATCCTGCATCTTAGTGGTGACCTGGACATGATTTTTCACCTTTGCTTTTTAATAAAAAAGAGGAAGTTAAGTTTCTTGTGATTTGGAAAAAAAACAATTTTAATAACTATGCATTTAATTTTAGTTGTTTTCCATCAAAGCTTATTTTTATATATGTATGGCCTTTTTTCATTTTTTGAATTGTGTGTAATTGTTCATTTGGGCAAGTAAAGAAGCACATAAGAGCAAGTGAATTAATTCCCTGATGTTTAAAACAATAGGAATAACTGGTTTATTAATATTTTAGTTCAGAGACCTCCATTACATCAGTTTAAATATACTTATATTTAATTAACACTGGCCTTTGCTGATCTGGAATATTTAAGCGTGAACTGAGAAGAGAGTAAGCACAAATGAGAACTGTATCCTCATTTAAATTGTATACAACTTGAAAAACTGCTTCCCATTATGACAGTTTTATTTATGACCGACTGCAGCATATCGCTGCCACAGAGATCAGTTTTGTGATCAGGGCTTCAGCTTTAAATATGGTGATATTGCAGATAGAAATGATCAATTTTGCGCACCTTGTTTTTAAGTCAGAAGGTTGTGGGTTCAAGTCCCATTCCATGGGACTATTTCAAAGAAGAGCAGGGAAGTTCTCCCCAGTGTCCTGGCCAATGTTTTTCCCTCAACCAACACCATTTTTAAAAAAAAAGAGATTTTCTGGTCATTATTACATTGCTGTTTGTAGGAGCGTGCTGTGCGCAAATTGGTGCTGCATTTCCTACATTACAACAGTGACTACACTTCAAAAATACTTCATTGGCTATAAAGCGCTTTGGAATATTCTGAGGTTGTGGAAGGCACTCTATAAATGCGAGATTTGAACCTGAAAGTATTTGTTGACTTGAAATGCCTCTGGAATTCTTATACTCATTCCTGCTCTCCTTCCTCCACTTTCTAAACCTAAAGTACTTTCTCTGTTTTGCAGAATGTTTCAATGACAGTGACAGTCTTTTAATACTTCAATACCAATTCCACACATGCCTGAGGCCTTTCTTCTCTTCATCTGTTTTATCATCTCTATCACCTCTCTCCATCTCTCTTGTTAACTCAGCCAGATCCTTAGTTAGTCCTGTTCCATTCCTCACCTCAGTTCAAGGCTAATATCTCCCTCTTCAAGGAAATAAAACTACTGTTGCTATAATTTAAATATGCCTTCCTTTGCACAATTATTTTGTTCTGTGACATTTGTTGCTGTGTTTTGTTTAGATGACATAAGTGATACTCTAATGTTCAAGTCCCATTCCATGATCCCATGACACTATTTCAAAGAAGTGACATAAGTGATACAGCCAATAGGCAGATGTTAAGACACAATAGAACTTGCAAATAGCTAAGACAGTGAGAGGCACACTCTTGAAAAAGACAAGAATGGTGAAAAATTGAAAAAGGAGACAGAAAACCTGCAAATGCAGGTCTAGAATTAAAACCAAAATGCTGGAAATTGGAGGATATAGCTAAGATCTGAGGTTTATTGAAGTCAGTGCTTAGACCAGAAGGCTGGAGTGCCCAGGAGAAAGCTCAGACACTTTTGCTGAAGCTTGCGTTAAGCTTGGTCAAAAGAGTGAACAAAGCCAAAGATGGAGAGATCAGAGTGGGAATGGGAGAGGGAGTTAAAATGGCGAGTCACAGGAGCTCAGGCTTATATCTGCAAATAGAATAGAGGTTTCGGCATAGTGATCCCCAAAGCTGCATTTAGTCTCCCCAATGCAAAGGAGACTGAACGGTGAGCACTTTGTCGCCTCGTTCTGTTATGTCTTTAACATCTGTGTTTTGGCATCATCTAACAATCTCCTTTTTAACTTCCTCTTTTGTGATTGCCATCTCATTGTTTGTTTTCCTTCCTCTTCTTTCCAATTCTGTTAAAATCTTTGTACATCAATCAGTCTTCAGTACTGAAGCACACTGTCTAATATGTTAACCCGACATTTTCCCCCTACAGTTGTTGACTGACCTGTTGTGTGTTTCCAGCATTTTCTATTTGTGTTTCACAAACAGAGTAGTCTAAACTCTGGGGTCCTGCCTGTGTTTTTCAGCATTTTCCCACTGCCTTTGCCCTGACCCTTGTGTCATTTTGTTTTTGGTTCAGTGTTTATATTTAGATAAAATGGATCCTTGCCCTAGATCTTTGTATGTATTTTCTTTTAGATTTGCTGTATTTGCTCTTTTTTTGATTGCAATATTGGTTGAAATTCTGTTTTTAATATTATAAGCAGAATTTTGACTATTTTCAAATGCTGATACGCTTTGACTTTACCCAAAGACAGTTTTCTACTATTAAATAGCATCTCATTTTCATAGAATCATAGAAGTTACAACATGGAAACAGGCCCTTCGGCCCAACATGTCCATGTCGCCCAGTTTATACCACTAAGCTAGTCCCAATTGCCTGCACTTGGCCCATATCCCTCTATACCCATCTTACCCATGTAACTGTCCAAATGCTTTTTAAAAGACAAAATTGTACCCACCTCTACTACTGCCTCTGGCAGCTTGTTCCAGACACTCACCACCCTTTGAGTGAAAAAATTGCCCCTCTGGACCCTTTTGTATCTCTCCCCTCTCACCTTAAATCAATGTCCCCTCGTTATAGACTCCCCTACCTTTGGGAAAAGATTTTGACTATCTACCTTATCTATGCCCCTCATTATTTTATAGACTTCTATAAGATCACCCCTTAACCTCCTACTCTCCAGGGAAAAAAGTCCCAGTCTATCTAACCTCTCCCTATAAGTCAAACCATCAAGTCCCGGTAGCATCCTAGTAAATCTTTTCTGCACTCTTTCTAGTTTAATAATATCCTTTCTATAATAGGGTGACCAGAACTGTACACAGTATTCCAAGTGTGGCCTTACTAATGTCTTGTACAACTTCAACAAGACATCCCAACTCCTGTATTCAATGTTCTGACCAATGAAACCAAGCATGCCGAATGCCTTCTTCACCACCCTATCCACCTGTGACTCCACTTTCAAGGAGCTATGAACCTGTACTCCTAGATCTCTTTGTTCTATAACTCTCCCCAACACCCTACCATTAATGGAGTAGGTCCTGGCCCGATTCGATCTACCAAAATGCATCACCTCACATTTATCTAAATTAAACTCCATCTGCCATTCATCGGCCCACTGGCCCAATTTATCAAGATCCCGTTGCAATCCTAGATAACCTTCTTCACTGTCCACAATGCCATCAATCTTGGTGTCATCTGCAAACTTACTAACCATGCCTCCTAAATTCTCATCCAAATCATTAATATAAATAACAAATAACAGCGGACCCAGCACCGATCCCTGAGGCACACCACTGGACACAGGCCTCCAGTTTGAAAAACAACCCTCTACAACCACCCTCTGTCTTCTGTCGTCAATCCAATTTTGTATCCAATTGGCTACCTCACCTTGGATCCCGTGAGATTTAACCTTATGTAATAACCTACCATGCGGTACCTTGTCAAAGGCTTTGCTGAAGTCCATGTAGACCACGTCTACTGCACAGCCCTCATCTATCTTCTTGGTTACCCCTTCAAAAAACTCAATCAAATTCGTGAGACATGATTTTCCTCTCTTTAATTTCTGATTTTGTTTTCCATTTCAATGACTATACTATATTTCTCTTTTCCAAATCTTGTAGATCTTGCTGTTTCTAATTCACTATATAGTTTGTTTTCTGTTGATGATCCTGGTTTTGGCTTATTGTCAGTCAACATCAAACTCTTTATTGGGCAAAAGAAATACATTTTTTCAAACAACTTATATTTTGACACTACAATGTTGTAATACTAAATCATATTCTAGTTTAACCATTTTCAGTTCTTTTTTGTGAGATAAATTTGTAGTAAGTCAAGGTTTTATGCCATATCTGTGTTATGTTTTGGCTAGTCATAGATTGGGTGATTAGTTACCCTGGTGGTTGTTGTCAGGGGTAAAGCAGAAGTATGAAGGAGTAGGGATTTTAGCTCTTGCTCATAAGTTAATTTTTGCAATTGAACATGCCAGTCTATAATCTTACTCCACTCACTCAGCTACCTCTGTGATTGACCACAGATCTGTTTACAACAGGGATTGATTTTAACTGCCCCCAAGCACTTACCTGGTGGGGACCTTTTCCTTGGGCCCCTGGCAGCCGCCGCCACCTGCACCAATTCCTGCTCCCACCCACCGGCCTTGACGTCATCCCTGCCGCTTAGGGCAGACCTCACGAGCTTTCAATCTTCCGGGTGCACTGCCTGTTTCAGGTCCCCCACGCACTGAACTAGCCTAGAGTTAAAATTGACCCTCATAGATTGTTAGGTATTGACGATACATTAAATAAGAGTGTAAGGAAGAAAGCAGGTTATAAAGAAAGGCACCTGATCCACCAAACCCACTTCTCCCACAATTATGTTTTTTCTCAGTGGCTCAGTGTGGTTTACGCTTACAAAGTTTGAGAACCCCATCTCTTCCACATTAAACAGCAGCACTTGCATAGTCATTAAGTAAAAGGTAATAGGATAGAAATACAAAGCCTGAATTTGCTTTACCTTTCTGCACTATATCAATTAAGTATGTTTTGTTTTTAACACTGCAGAAATAAAAAATCCTTGAAATGAATAGAGAACAGAGGTTCTATATTCCATTACCCAGTATTTCCTTCACTCATAACCAAAGAAGAAGCTTGGTAGCTGCAAACAAAGTGACCTTACAATAAGTATAGTAGTAGTAGCAGTAATAGTGTGTGTCCTTCGTACCTGAGGATGACGGGATCAACAAAGAAGGGAGCATAAGTTTATGGTAGATGGCTGCGCTGATGACTATGAAGGTCAATGCGCGATACACCTTGTTTACAAAAGGCTCGCGTAGCCGTGTTCCTGGGGGGGGGGGGGGTTCTCCTATTAATCAGTGTGGCGGCAAGGCGCGAGAGACAGAAAGATAGGCAACATCAGAGGGATCAAAATTGGCTAAGTGACAGGAAACAGAGTTTAGTGGTGAATGGTTGTTTCTCAGACTGAAGGAAGGTATACAGTGGTGTTCCCCAAGGGTTGGTACTAGAACCACTGCTTTTTTTGATGTACATTAACGACTTGGACTTGGGTGCACAAGGCACAATTCCAAAATTTGCAGATGACACAATACCTGGAAGTGTAGTAAACAATGAGGAGTATAGTAACAGACTTCAAGAGGACATAGACAGGCTGGTGGAATGGGCAGATACATGACAGATGAAACTTAATGCAGAGAAGTACAAAGTGATACATTTTGGCAAGAAGAATGAGGAGAGGCAATATAAACTAAGTGGTGCAATTCTAAAGGTGGTGCAGGAACAGAGAGACCTGGGGGTATATGTGCACAAATCTTTGAAGGTGGCAGGGCAGGTTGGGAAAGTGATTAAAGAAGCATACGGGCTTCTGGGCTTTATAAATAGAGGCATAGGGTACAAAAGCAAGGAAGTTATATTGAACTTTTATAAAACACTGGTTCGGCTACAACTGGAGTGTTGTATCCAATTCTTGGTACCACCCTTTAGGAAGGATGTGAAGGCGTTAGATAGGGTGCAGAAAAGATTTACTAGAATGGTTCCAGAGATGAGGGACTTCAGTTACGTGGATAGACTGGAAAAGCTGGGGTTGTTCTCCTTAGAGCAGTGAAGGTTAAGAGGAGATTTGATAGAAGTGTTCAAAATCATGAAGGGTTTAGATAAAGTAAATAAAGAGAAACTGTTTGCAATGGCAGAAGGGTCGAGAACCAGAGGACACAGATTTAAGGTGATTGGCAAAAGAACCAAAGGCGACACGAGGAAAAGCTTTTTTACGCAGCGAGTAGTTATGATCTGGAATGCCTGACAGGGTGGTGGAAGTAGATTCAGTTGTGGCTTTCAAAAAGGAATTGGATAAATACTTGAAGGGAAAAGATTTGCAGGGCTATGGGGAAAGAATGGGGGAATGAGACTAATTGGATTGCTCTTACAAAGAGCAGGTATGGGCTCGATGGGTCGAATGGCCTCCTTCTGTGATGTAACCATTCTGTGATTCTATGATTCAACAGGCTGCACAATAAACATAGACTGCCATGTCCTTTAAACTACAGTTTTCATATCCTCATAGTCAAGGATGCTACACCTCTCAAAAATTGTACTGGTTGCCAGGTTCACTACTCCACTGACTTTGCTGAACAAGGCCCAGACCTGATATAAGATGTTGTTGTAACGGTATATTGTTCTCCCATTGTGCAGTTTTTTTAACTGTTAAATAAAAACGAATATCAGGTGAAAGCACTGGATTGCTAGAGTTAGGATGTTATCCCTTGTCATTTTACAGCACCGCAGGGACATTTTTTAACAGATGCTAATAGAATGTAGTATTGCATCAGGAAATATCTCCTGAAGGCGATAAAAATTCACAATGCCCAACCAAAGGAATTGAAAAGCAACTCTGAATAAAAATGTTCCATTTAAAATTGAACAAGTTAGAAATTCCACTTCCATGCTAAGTGGCCCACATTTTTCTGCCGATACACTTTGATGGATAGAAAATCGGGTCCCTTTGTCGGCTATATTAATGGAAAGTCGCCGTGGAATTGTGGGTGCAAACTCGTGGCCTGTTTGTGTTGGGTGCTGCACGCCCAACTCGCTGAAGCATTGGTTTAATGTTTTGTAAACAAAGATTCACACCATCTGATGGTGGTGTGCATAATGCTGGCTGTTATTTAGAGATCATGATGAAGTTACATGTTTCACCGCTCTTCGTGTGTGTGCGTGCTTGTGCTTGCGCGAGCAAAAGCAGGATTAATAAAATGTAATTTTTAGGAAATTCCTGTTGTAGCATTGTTTGAAAAGTTACCAAAAACTGCAGCTAAAACTTGTTGTAGCTATATTAACCTCTTAATGTTAATGTGATCAAATGAGTAACTTTTCTGTTGGGTCACATGGTTTGACATTTGTTGCACTTTGGCAAATTATTTCGATTGGAGAAATAGTTTAGTTTTGCATTCACTTTAAATAAACAAATACTCCTTATTTTTAAAAAAACAGATCAGTTATGTGACCGATAATACAGGAAAATAGTTCTCAATAAAGAAAAACATTTTGTTACAAGAAGTGTGCCTTAAAATCTGGTGGTTAATTTACACCTACATGCTTGTCTTGAAATAATCAGTGTGACCTTAGGGATTACTTTTATCAAAATCTGAGTTTAGCTCATGCATAATTAAAGTCATTATTTAAACTTTCCAAAATTAAATTTAAATTTTGCAAAATGAAGCATGTTGCATAAATGTTGAGATGAATCTGTTGGGAGTTGGAAGAGAAGAGCAAAGTATCCTGTTGTAAATAGATTTGTTTTTCTTACATTTGTAGTTCTCCCCAGGATGAGTATTTGACAGTGAGAGATAAGAAGGGTTCCAAAGAATTATCTATAGGTACAATCTAACTTAATAGAAACCTCGACAGGGCAATTCACAGTAGAAAAAAAATCTATTTTATTACAACAGAAAGCAATTGGGATCCTCTTGATGTTGAAACTGGCTTTATTACAGTCTCTGTACTGAGACTGATATTTCATTTAATTCCATGGGGGAAATGGTTTGCTCTACAGTAAGGTATTTGTTGTTTTTAGAAGACTATACGGTAAAAGTATTACACTGTTTGAAATGTGTTTTCTTTTCCTTCCAACTTTTTAACAATTTTCTTCTCTCCTTTTTCCACTCTTGAAGGTGTTGACGCCTTGCTGGTGTCACTTGCCCCCCAATACCTCACCCAATGGCCATTCTTCTTGTGTGAGCACAGGCAATGAGTGTTGGCAGGCTAATTGACCGCAAAGGGCATCACAGCCAAACCTGATCCTGTCCTCACTCAACATCTAACACATTTACTTTCAGCAGGAGTTGTAGGATAGCGATCAGGAGTAGCTGATTTCCCTCTTCCTAACACAGAGGTGCTGAGGCCAATTGCAGCACTTGTACCACTGTCTATGAAATTGTGATGCCAATAATAGAATATTGGCAGAAGGGTGTTAATTAAAAATAATTTTTAAATAGAATATCGGTACATTGTTATACAGGGTCATATCTCTAGGATTTGGTGCTGCTGCTGGTGGAAGGAGCATTTGATGGTGTCCATTGTGAGGTTGGACAATGCACTTGCACATTGGTGAATTATGCTGCTTACCATGCCACCATACCATGAGGAGTTCCTGGTACCTGGTGGATGAGACATTAAACCAAGGTCCCGTCCTCTCGCTCAGGTGAATGTAGAAAATCCCCTGGCACAATTCAACAATGAGCAAGGGAGTTCTCCTGGTGTCCTGGACAATATTTATCCCTTGACCATCATCAGCAAAACAGATCATTTGGTCATTTATCTTATTGCTGTTTGTTGAACTTTGCTGTGCGCAGTTTGCCACGTTTCCTATATTACAACAGTAACAACGTTTCAAAAATACTTAATTGGCTGTAAAGCACTTCGGGATGTTCTGAGGTCATGAAAGCGCTATATAAATGCAAGTTCTTCTTTCTTTACCTGCTGTCTGCCTAGTGAGGGCTGAAACCTGCACTTGTTGATTGACTAATCATCAATTAGTGATTATCCTCATCGGTCTCTTTGGAGTCAAAGCAGCATCAAGATGACACACCTGGCACTGGGAGATTGGAAGTACGTCAACCCTCTGTAGCAGTCGCTGTAATCCCATACCTGTGCCAGGGAGGTCCAAAATATTCCGGGGCACTGTTATTGATCGATCAGCCAGTCTAACTCACAAATGGGGCCAGGAGGACTAGACCAGTCACTGGGCGTTGGGATTCTTCCCACTCAGGGTCCATATAACTGCAAGCCAATAACAGGTAGGGTGACCCAGCTGGACAGGTAGCAAGAAGAGTTATGACCCTGGGGCAATTTTCTGTTAAAAATTATTTTTAATTGCCAGCCTTCTGCCTGTTTTCTATTATTGGCACCACTATTTCATGGGCAATGAGTTTACCACTCAAGCCATGAAGGTGAAAACTACACAAAGAGAAAGAATTAGTTTTCCATTCTGTTGATCATTCAAAATTTCATGTTAACCATTGTAAGCTCTTAATATCTGTTGTGACGAGTTTACATCTTGTACATGTGTACTGGTATTTCTGCTGTGCATCATTAACTATTAGTGATGCTCAACGCTAACAGCCTAGCCATCCATATATAATATGATACACGCTATTATCTATATTGATACCTGAAATCTATCTGTGTGCCCCATAAAGATTCTTGAGTGCTATAGAAATGTAATCAATCCTGGCTATAAAATTTGGGTGAAAGGGTATTTTGTGTATTTGACAATAATTTTCCATAAAATAAAAAATTATGCCTAACTGACTACCTATATATAAAAAATGTATTTTGGATCCCTGTGATGTCAATGATGAAATCATGCTATACAACCAAAACTGTCTCAAATACAAGGATCAACATGACTCCAGTAAAAGTGATCAATGTTAAGCTGAGTAATTATGATGAACAAAATGATCACAGATTAGCATTTAGACTAAAATGATACAAAAGTTTGTTATCAATCTTGACTCGTACATGACTCCCCTCATCTATTGCTAATTACATATATCGAAGTCAGGGAATTGCTAGAAGCTAGGGAAAACAAATTGTGAATAGAAACACTGTTGTAAGT
Source organism: Heptranchias perlo (assembly GCF_035084215.1). Lineage (NCBI taxonomy): Eukaryota > Metazoa > Chordata > Chondrichthyes > Hexanchiformes > Hexanchidae > Heptranchias > Heptranchias perlo. Next base: position 92,228,592 of record NC_090326.1, read on the forward strand.
AGAATAAATTGTATGCGAGTCTTTCAGGCAACTTTTGCTTTATTTATTCTGGCTTTAATAAATTGCAGTTCAAATTCTACATACTTTGACACACTATGTATATTTCTTGTTTTCTAGGCTACAGTTCATCACCACCGTATCCCTTTAAACTACTGCAACTCTTCACTGGTGGCACATTTGACAAAAATTACAACAAGAAGTATCAACCTATTCAATTTGTGGTGCCATTCTCTACCAAGAAGGTAAAGAATATTATAGCATTTGTATTTAACTATGGGGATGAGTGGCAAACCCAAGTATGGTGCACTGTACAATTCTATAGTTCTGTGATGGTTCATTTCAGTTCTCTTACTCTTGTGTGAATCTATGTATCGGTGTTTCCTCCGAAAGCTATGGGGAATATGAAAAATGAGTCTTTGGCATGTGGGAGTGGCAAATGGAAAAAAGCATGTTAGGTGGCAACCCTCTCTCTTGTAGCATTGAAAGAATTTTTAACTGTTGTGATTTACCTCTGCAGCTATGTTTTTTTCTAGCTTTCTCTTTGCCTCCCTGATTGCCCTTTTAAAGAAAGAAGGAAAGAAAGAACTTGCATTTATACAGCACCTCAGGACAACCCAAAGCGCTTTTCAGCCAATTAAGTACTTTTGAAGTGTAGTCACTGTTGTAATGTAGGAAATGCGGCAGCCAATTTGTGTACAACAAGGTCCCACAAACAGTAATGAGATAATGACCAGATAATCTGTTTTTAGTGATGTTATTTGAGGGATAAATATTGGCCAGGACACGAGGGAGAACTCTCCTGCTCTTCTTTGATATATTGCCATGGGATCTTTTACGTGCCTTGGTTTAACGTCTCATCCAAAAGACAGCAACTCCAATAGGACAGCACTCCCTTAGTGCTGCAGTAGAGTGCAGAAACTTTTAACTTGTTATTTCATTGTCTTATATTCATCCCAGTGAGCCCCTTCTCCCTGCCGGATTTTTAGAGGTCCTTTTTCCTGTTTATTTTACTTTTAATTTGTTTGTTAATCCATTTAGGGTCACTCTTGGTTCCTCTGATCTTGCTGGTCTTATTATGTACTTATCTTGCATTTCCAGCATTATTCTTTTAAAGTCAGCAAAGGCACAGCTCCTCACTCGGTCCCTCATAAGCTTTCTGGGGCCTATTGAGGGGGAGGGGGTAATAACAGGTTGTCCCATCCTTTTTTGATGCTTCCTCAATCTCCATTGCTCTTTACTGTTCTTCTTTATCAAGATTGCAAGCAAGGGGATCCCATGCTGCTGTATGATATCCCTTACTGTGGGTTGGAGTTGAAAATATGGTGACCAAAGAGTCCCTCACTGTTGCATTTTGAAGTGCAGCTCAGTAGCTCCCCAAAGCAAAAAAAAATCCTAAAATATGCAGGCAATCCTGAGATATGGGCAAAAGTTGTCAGGCAATAAGCACTTTTAAATGGATCATTTCTACAAGGCAGATCTACTCATTACAACATTGCCCCTCTTTAATCTGCTTGTGCATTACATGTTTAATGGGGACGGAGATGAGGGAAATTCTAACAGCTTACACCATCCACCTCATTTGCTTGTGCATGCTGGTGAAGAGATGGATGAAGTAAATGGCCCTTCTCACCTGGACTGTAACTTTCAGCAGAATTAAAACGTGCATAAACTCTTTGGAAACTGGTTTCACCCCAAAATTCAACCCTTAAAATTGAGATGCCCCACACTATGGCCCTATCTCACCAAAAAGAGTGCAGATGTTTTCCATCCAAGACTTTAGCGTGATGTAGAAAATGACAAAATAAACAATTTGGGTCGCCTATAGTAGAAATGACAAAAAATAATAGGAGTGGATTTTGCTCTGAGTGGCAAACAAACGACGCCGCTCCTTAGACTGGCAATTACCCATAGACTTTTCATGGGGTTTTGCACGGCAAGTTCCTCTCAGGGGGCCGTCAATCCAGCGTGGTGCCCTCTCCCGGGCATCTGGGACCTGTGTGAACGGGGAAAGCAACTGTCTATCCTTTTAACCAATCAGATTGAAGCATCGTTAATAAGCAGCGCAGTCAGAACCAGGAAGTGTAAGTTAGAATCGTGAATTCAATATTCAATGTCAAATCAGGTGCAGAAAACGAAATAAAGAGAGGGTAAGAAATATTGAATTAAAAGACAGAGATAAGAGAGACAGAAACAAAAGTATTTTTTTACATGTCCAACAACAATTAAGATCTGAAGAAATGAGACTCCACACTTGTAAAAGTTAATTTTCGGAGCGAGAGAGGTAGTTTGGTAATCATTAACACTTAACACGCCGTTAAAAAGGGTAATTAGACTTAAATAATTTGACGTACCGTTTTTTGGCGCGATTGCTTCGTATCCATCAGGGCCGTGAAGGAACTTTACGCTGTTCCATTCATCTGAACGGTGAGCCAGCCGCGAGATGTCCTTCCCGCGAAGCTTACGGAAGAGCAGAGCATCTGGTAGAGCAACTTCCTGATTTCCACCTTTAACTGCGTATGTGCGGTCACCAGAAATTGCTCTATCATTTGCACTGAAATAATGCTGTTAGGCTCTCCATTATTTTCACAGCAAAATCCGGCCTAATATTTCAAAATTAGGCTAATCTTTTGAGTATTTAAAAATATAAACATATATCGTTTATGATATGGATCTGTTCCCACATAATATGGGTAATTTTCAACTTCAGTGGGGCAGAAAACTGACAGTAATGGATTGACTGCTCGTTATACATCCCGCCCGAGGAAAATTGGGCAAGGCCTAAAACGGGAGGCTCATCTGCTACCACCAGTTTACCGCCCCCGCTGAACCCACAATCTTTCTTGTTAATCTTCAATACTCAGTATTATAAATCAGATTAAGATAACCTTGAACAGGTAGAGAAATTTTACTAAAGTGTATTTTTGTTTTACTTTCATACAGCAATGCTGTTGCAGTAGTCAAAGGCTGATTGTTAAACTCCCACATAGAGCTGTTTTTACCACCAAATCATAATGAGCAATAAAACATTTCTGCAAAGACGTGAGATGGGCTAAGGTCTAATGATTAATGTTTCTTGTTAATATAGATTTTAGTTCTACAGTTCACAATAATTACTCAAGAATTAACTTTTGGATCTTCACAGAGCTAACTAATTAAAGAACAGCTTCATAAAAAGTATCCCAGGTTTTCCTTGTTTCTCAAAAACTATCCAGCCCGTCTCTCCACAGACTTTTACCATTATTTAATACCTTAACAAAAATTATTTGTAAAATTTGCCAACTGCTTTCTTCTCTAACAATGTACGCCATTATGCAGTTTCCAAAATTAATGGATGCTGGAGGCCGATAATGCCGTACTCACCGTCCATAGTGCAGATCTGTATTGAGCCCAGGTGACCATAACATTGAGGGACCAGACATGATGCTGTACATCCATTGCACTTAGCACAGCATGATGTGGTGGGGAAGCACCTGTGGATCTCTGAGGTCACATGCACTAGGCTCATAAAGGGGCCAAAATATATTTCAATGAGGTCTCAGCACCTAAACAGTGCTGTAGTGACTCAGGAAATTGGTGTTGAATGATAGGCCCCAAAATCAGCTATGTTGGGGCCTTTTCTTAAAGGGGAGTCTGTTTGGTAGTTATAGGAAGTAGCTCTATTTTAACAGACAGTCATCTGTTTGCCAGTGGATTTGCAATTACATGGAGCCTACACAGCACCTAAGGATATCCCACTGGGCATCCCCTTCTATTTGAAGGAGGAAGAGGAGGACCATGGAGGCAGGCAAAGCAGGTGCTCTTACATCTCAGGTGCTCAAGAAGGACCAATTCATATATATATACAGACCAAGATATTCATACCTGCACATGTCTAAGGAGGTCTGCATACAAAGACAATAGTTTACCAGAGGCCATAACAGAACTGTTCAGTCTCCTGCATCTAGACCTGGAAATCACTTTGAGAACTGCTCTGTCAGTGGCTATCAAGGTGATCACTGGCGTGAAATTTTATGGCATGGGTCATTCCGAGCAACAGCAGGAGTTGTCTGATGAATCTCCCAACTTGCAGTGCACAGCTATATTGTACATGCATTGTTTGCCCAGGCCAAGGATTTCTTGCTTCCCCACAACTGGCCACTATGGAATCAAAGCTATCCACCAGATCCCTGACTAGACCTGAAGAGAGGTACAAAGTTTCAGATGCCTCAATCTCAACCTATCAGGGGAGTCTTGCTTGCAGTCCAAGGTATTCAGAATTATCGCAATCAGCTTTACTTTATATTACTTTGTTCTGCAAAGAGCCAATGCCATGGCTCATGGAGAACAGAGCTGGTCTCCATCATTGGCAGAAGAGAACCCCAATCAGGAACCAGAAGGGATGCCTTCTGTTCACCTGAAACAGTCTTATTGCAGACTACAATAAATGTACCCTTTATTTAAGTGCCTATGCCGTACAAAGCACAGCAGTCATCTGCACCTGTGCCCAATATCCTCCCATTGCTCTCGACCTTACTATAAGACCCATGAATACCATAGTATTTCTCCGCAACTTGCTTATTCTGCTCAAATTAAATATTATGACACATTAAAGTACCAGTTACCTTTACTATGTACAGTGCAAATTTGTTTTACCCCAGTGATTCCCCTTTGCACCTATTTATTATGTGTGCCTTCTACTTCCTAATTATGTGCAGCTTCTAAATGTTTCCCCACTGAGAGAAGGAAGTTAGATGGATGGATGGCTGCTGGGTGTCAGTGCATGCTTCAGAGATGGAGGTGGTCCAGTACCGCCTCTAGCTGGATCACTGGATGGCCCTGCAGGTGCCATGGATACTACTGCAGTGACTGTCTCGGTCTGCACGCTTTCTGCTACATTAAGAGTCATTTCAGCAGAACTGATGGATGATACAGATGTGGCTTCAACATCTCCATCATCCACGTCACCTCCTACCATTCTCTGCTGCCTCACACTCGGGCAGAAATTTGTGTGAGAGTAGGCGTGGGCAGCTGCACAGCTTTCAGATCTAATTCTGACATTGTAATATTAAATAAATCTTAGATTGTAATATGTGAGCACACTTACCTTATCAACCATTCGGAGATCAGCAAACCTTTTCTTTACCTAGTGTACGGGTGAGACAGCATTGACTCTTTCAACCACCTCAATCCAACCAGCTCTGATGCTGCTCTTCGAGGATGTTCTTCAACTCCGAAAAGGATCACTCTTCTCTGCAGGTCCTCCTGCAGCAAGACCTCCAAACCTGCATCCTGAAATAGAGCTATACTGCTTTGTTGACTTGCTCTAGCTATTTTTCCCTCTCAGTAGTAAGACAGTATTACAGTGACCAGCAGCCCTCAAAAAGCCACTCATTGGATAACCCGCCCTATGGTCCCGATGTGCCACTAGCGCATCATGTAAATGAGCTGGCCTTGTATTATAGCGTGAGGTCAGCTGTCAGTATTGCAGGTACATAATGCCTGAGGAGCATTAATGTTGCCACACCTTCATCACCCTTATTAATTCACTGTTACTTTTGCTTAAAAAAAAATAATCCTGTAGTAAAACTGCATAGGAGGCTTTATTATACGATTTCAATTTGAAATAACAATTAATTTTAATTGAACAATTTTGAATTAAGAGGAGTAGACTGTGTTGGTTCCAGCACCTCAGCACCAAGTCTAACACACACTATTGTTACTGCTCTTAGCCACTAACCACTCATTCATGACAACACTGAAAGCTGACTTTATGTACTTACACAATGGATTACCAATAAACATTTGAAAGAAACTCCAAGTTGGGGATTCCCTCTAACTACATTTTAAACTGTTTTCCATGTTACAGCAATTCAAAACTAATACACTAATGGAAATGTGGTGGCTAAAGCTAGCCTACGCATAGCTTCACTGGGTTTCAAGATCTGTGCTAAGTACTTTTATGTCTTCCCAGCCACAATCATTTGCTTTATCTCCATTCCATGGGACAGTATTTCTCCAGCTATCGACAAAATTTCTCTCCATGCACTTCATCAGCCCTTTCTGGGCATGCATAATGAAAAAAGAAACAACTTGCATTGATATAGTGCCTTTAATTTCCACAGTGTCCCAAAGCTATGTGTAGGTTAATGTTAGCGAACACAATTCTAAAACCAGCTAGGAATGCAGTATTGTTGAAGCAATGGATTACTTTTGAAATTAATACTGGTGTTAGGTAGGCAAATTCACAGTGGCTTTTCACACAGCATTCTGTGGTATGTGGAGAATAATGACCAGATCATTTGTGGTATTAGTTGAAGGAGGAATGTTGGCCAGGAGAGCAGGACAAATCCCTGCTTGTCTTCAAACAGTACCTTGGGATCTTTTACCTCCACCGAAGCAAGCAGATGGGTCTTGGTTTAACGTCTCATCCAAATGATGGCATGTCTCCCTCGCTGCCACAGCCTAAATTATGTGCTTAAGTCCGTAGTGTATCTTGAATTCACAAGGTTCTGACTCTGAAGTGAGAGTACTAACTAAGCCATTCTGACAGTTGTAATATAAGGAACGAGTAAACAGCTGACTGCATTGTGAAGGAACAGTTAACATACCGGGGGGAGTTTTAACCCTCCCCACCCCGATATTTTGGCAATGATTTAAATTTAACACTGACCGGCCGGGTTTCCTAGGGGTTGGGAAACCTGGCAGCTAAAGGGAGGTGGGAGATGCCGGATCCAGCAGGCAAGTGATTTTTATAGCACTGCATGTGGACTAGAAGGAGAAGGAGTGCTTCCCCCCCAACCCCTCAAGCAAATCTTCTGCCGACCGCGGCCTTTCCTTGCTGTCGTGATCAGTGACCCCCACCAACTCGCAATGTTTTCTGGTTGCCAGGGACCATCCCCAATGGTCCCCGCTGTGGCCTTCTCTCACTGGCTTTCCTGCCCGGCAGTCGGCCAGCATGTCGATCTGGCCGACTGCCGGGCGGGAAACGGGGTAAAAAAATGAGAATGAGGTCCTGCCATTAAATTCAGCAGAACCTCCCCATTCCCGGCATTTCCGGGTTCCCTCCCCCCGCCCCCCGCCTTGCTACCGCGCTCCCCGCTCCCCCCCCCGCCTTCCCGTAAATATCAGTGCCGATCATACTCAAATCAAAGTCGTCCTTGATCTAGAAGCGAAAGTACACAAAGCTTCTTACTGTTAGATCTTAGGCAAGTCTCTCAGAGCTTCCTTTCAACAACATTTTAGAAATAATTAGTGAGCCAATTTGGCCCACTCCTGGTGGGGAGCCTGGCCCACTGGGTAACTGCAGGTGTGTTACCCACAATTTTCTATCTAGAAAACCTAATGCTAAAAATAACGGGGGTAATTTTCAAAGGCGCCACCTGGGTAGTAATTTGGCAGAATGTATCGCCCAAGTATTGTAGAACCCCGTCCTGTTCTGTTTTGATTTCAATGGGATGAAAATCGGATGATCCGCTCGCCAGGTTCTTGCCCAAGCAGAAAATTACCCCCCAAGATTACCAAATGAAAATATTAAACTAGGAATGTCATACTACGTGGCTATTTTAGAATTCTGGAATAGAACATGTACTGACCCTTAGGATTTACAATCTACATTGGCCCAGAAATTGCTTAAAAAGGAATGGTGAACTCAACAGCGCTCTCCGTTGTTAGTGACGAAATCGAGGAGCATGTTCCGGCTTTCGCACATGCGCAGTGAAATGCAGAATTTGCTCCCCCGGTTCGCCGGCGATATGACAGCTCTGCATTAAAGGGATATCACCGGCTGGAATCAACAAAATCAACAGATCAGCGCCAACTTACTCTTCTGCCCAGCTGGGAAATAACTAATATCGCCACAAAACAGGTACACTTAAAAATACCAAGTCTAAACTAAGTTTTAACAGTCTTAATGACTGTCAAACAACTAAAAATTAACTTTTCAAAATGTGGTGTCTCATTACACCTTATTTTAATAGTTTTTGGCCATTAAAACATTATTTTAAAAAAATTAAGAAAATTCTTTTTTACTTTCTCCTTCTGTCTCTTTTATTTAATTTGTTTATTTTTTACCCTCTTTTTTCACTGTCTATACTGTTTTTACAATGATTTTAGTGTGGTACCTTTCACTTCCTGGATTTTACATTCCTGCTTGCAGAAACTCTTCGCAGCTTGTCAAAAATGCTACGATCTGATTGTTCGAGGGGAGAGATCGATCCTCTCGTTTCTCCTATGGGTCCTAGCTTCACTGGAGCTAACGCTGGGCTCTTCTCTGCTTCCTATTAGAGGAAGTGCACCCAGTGAAGACAGCGGTAAATTAGTGGGTTAGTAAAAATCTATGGAGTGACGAGCATTGTTGGTTCACCATTCAGACCAATTTCTGGACCAATGTGTCCCTCTTTCCAAATTAACATACCCATGTTGTTAATATAACAATGTTGGCTGGAGAAAGAAATGTGCAAACTCCCAGTCTTTCATATATGCTGCCAAACGCAAGATATGATGGTTTTTACACACGTATTATCCTTGAAGAGAAATAAAATCACAGGCATAAAATGACATTTGCAATCAATGGTTAGTGCCTGTAATTCTCCATTTTAGCCTTTAGTGACTGCAGGATTGCAGTAATTCTAGCGAGAATTCCTTTATAGGGCCAATTAGAAACAGCAGGCTGGAAGGAAGGGAACGGCCGGTTTCAGACCGGAACCTGACTGAGGCTATGCAGATAAAATAAAATCTCCTAGGCCTCGCACTGCTCAGTTCGGGACGACTTGCCACCCCATGCCCAAATCCCGCCCCAAGTTAAAATCAGAGCAATAGAATTACGTTGCTCTTTAAAAGTATTTTACATCGGCACTTGTTTAGTCCAGATCGTGGGGGATTGTGGCATCTGCTCCTTGAGTTTGCACTGTTAAAACCAGCTACTTTGTCCTGATAGCAGAACCTTTTTTTATAGGTTTATGATATCATGCACGAATGCCGCTTTCCTGCAATCTAAAACCGATACTAATTTTAATGTGCCTTAAGTGGACATCAGTTTAGTAGAGTGTTTTTTTTGTAATGCTTCAATAAATAATGTATTTCTGGTGATAAAATCACATTGTATGATATGCTCAACATCCCTGGTTACAGGGTTTTCAGACACGATAGAGAGGGGAATAAAAAAGGGGGGGGTGGCAATTTTGGTTAAGGAAACAATTACAGTTGCCTATTAGAGACCAAAAAGGTAAACTATGTGTAGAGGCGGAAGATGCGGGTATGGTTCTTAATGAATACTTTGCATCTGTCTTCGCAAAGGAGAAGGATGATGCAGGGATTGAAGTTAAGGAGGAGGAGTGTGAAATATTGGATGGGATAAACATCCAATATTAAGGGGATTAGCATCTTTGAAAGTGGATAAATCACCAGGGCCAGATGAAATGTATCCCAGGCTGTTAAACAGAAATAAACTATTTAACAGAAATAAACTGGAAACAGCTACTTGAAGGTAAATCAGTGTCAGAACAGTGGGAGCCATTCAAAGGGGTGATTCAAGGGGTTCAGGGTAAACATGTTCTCACAAAGAAAAAGGAAGGGGCTGCCATATCTAGAGCCCCCTGGATGTCAAGAAGCATTCAGGGTAAGATAAGGCAGAAAAAGAAAGCCTATGATAGACACCGGGAACTCAATACTACGGAAAGCTTAGAGGAGTATACAAAGTGCAGGGGTGAAGCTAAAAAAAGGAAATTAGGAAAGCAAAGAGAGGGCATGAAAAAATATTAGCAGGTAGAATCAAAGAAAACCCAAAGATGTTTTATAAAAACATTAAGAGCAAGAGGATAACTAAGGAAAGAGTAGGGCCTATTAGAGACCAAAAAGGTAAACTATGTGTAGAGGCGGAAGATGCGGGTATGGTTCTTAATGAATACTTTGCATCTGTCTTCACAAAGGAGAAGGATGATGCAGGGATTGAAGTTTAGGAGGAGTGTGAAATATTGGATGGGATAAACATCCAATATTAAGGGGATTAGCATCTTTGAAAGTGGATAAATCACCAGGGCCGGATGAAATGTATCCCAGGCTGTTAAAAGAAGCCAGGGAGGAAATAGTGGAGGCTTTAACAATCATTTTCCAAACTTCACTGGATACAGGCATAGTGCCGGAGGATTGGAGGACTGCTAACATTGTACCGTTGTTTAAAAAGGGAATGAAGGATAGACCGAGTAATTACAGGCCAGTCAGCCTAACCTCAGTGGTGGGCAAATTATTGGAAACAATTCTGTGGGACAGGATAAACTGTCACTTATAAAGGCACGGACTAATCAAGGACAGTCAGCACGGATTTGTTAAGGGGAGGTCGTGTCTGACTAACTTGATTGAATTTTTCGAGGAGGTGACAAGGAGGATTGAAGAAGGTAGCGCAATTGATGTAGTCCAAATGGATTTTAGCAAGGCTTTTGACAAGGTCCCACATGGCAGATTAGTCACAAAAGTAAAGGCCAATGGGATCCAAGGGAATGTGGCAAATTGGATCCAAAATTGGCTCAGTGGCAGGAAGCAAAGGGTGATGGTTGACGGGTGTTTTTGCGACTAGAAAGCTGTTTCCAGAGGGGTGCCGCAGGGCTTGGTACTAGGTCCTTTGCTTTTTGTGGTATACATTAACAATTTGGACTTAAACGTAAGGGGCATGATTAAGAAATTTGTGGATGACACAAAGATAGACCGTGTGGTTGATAGTGAGGAGGAAAGCTGTAGACTGCAGGAAGATATTAATGGACTGATCAGGTGCGCAGAAAAGTGGCAGATGGCGTTCAATCCAGAGAAATGTGAGGTAATGCATTTGGGGAGAGCAAACAAGGCAAGGGAATACACAATAAATGAGAGGATACTAAGAGGTGTAGAGGAAGTGAGGGACCTTGAAGTGCACGTCCACAGATCCCTGAAGGTAGCAGGACAGGTAGATAAGGTGGTTAAGAAGGCATATGGAATACTTTCCTTTATTAGCCGAGGCATAGAATATAAAAGCAGGCATGTTATGCTGGAACTGTATAAAACACTAGTTAGGCCACAGCTTGAGTACTGCGCACAGTTCTGGTCACCACATTACAGGAAGGATGTAATTGCACTAGAGAGGGTGCAGAGGAGATTTATGAGGATGTTGCCAGGACTGGAGAATTTTAGCTATGATGATAGATTGGACAGGCTGGGGTTGTTTTCCTTGGAATAGAGGAGGCTGAGGGGTGATTTGATTGAGGTGTACAAAATTATGAGGGGCCTAGATAGAGTGGATAGGAAGGACCTATTTCCCTTACCGGAGGGGTCAATAACCAGGGGGCATAGATTTAAAGTAATTGGTAGAAGGATTAGAGTGAAATGAGGAAAAAAATTTTCACCCAGAGAGTGGCGGGGGTCTGGAACTCACTGCCTGAGAGGGTGGTAGAGGCAGAAACCCTCAACTCATTTAAAAAATACCTGGATGTGCACCTGAAGAGCCGTGATCTGCAGGGCTACGGACCAAATGCGGGAAAGTGGGATTAGGCTGGGTGGCTCGTTTCTCAGCCAGTGTGGACACGATGGGCCAAATGGCCTCCTTCTGTGCAGTAAATTTTCTATGATTCTATATGAACATTCAACAGTTTCATTGGAAATTCTTTTGTCCACTATTTTAAGGGAGGCATTATCCCTTTATTTAAATTTTATACAAACCTGTTAACACATTGTATAATAATATTGCACAGTGAGACTTAACCGCATTCAGTTTTTAGAGTACAGTCTATGTTTTTTTGGGGTTTTTATGACTCATCCAGACATTTTATTGTCTTTCAGATTGAACTCTATGCTGTGATCACAGGCCATGGAAGTGATGAGAATGGCTGTGGAGAATTCTGTGTCACTTCTCATTATTTTGTAATTAACGGCATATTTAATAATTCAAAGACATTTGATAACGCTGGTAAGAAACTTTGATATTCTTGCAGTGTTCATTTTTTCCTGCTATATAACTTCATGGAATTTATATTGAAGCCATGTGGAATGCAAGTAGCATTTCTGAATTATGTGTGATTAGTATTTGCTTTTATTAAGAGTATAGTGTAAAAGGAAGCATGGAACTCAAGTTTGTTTTTGTATGAGTGACTACTACAAATGCATATTTTACCAGTGAATAATTAGAGTTTAATTGTTCCAAAGAATAACATTATAAACGTGGCCTAGTTGCTTTCTCCTATTCTGTACACTTCAGAGTTCATAGACATCATATTTTTGCTGGCAAATACCAACAGTCAGTATGGTTGATGCATCATAATGTCTGCATGGAATTATGAATGATTATGCTTATTAAGTGCCAAGTCAAAAATTGGTTACCAAAATATCACTATGTATTATATGAAGAATAATGGATATCAGGAGTTGGAGAGGTTATAGTTGCACTCAATGTGCTATTTAATGTGGAACATTTTAGTTGCAAAAACCTTTTATGTTGGGTCTCCACCCCTTTGCGCTTTATGTACGTTTCTGAGGATGTCCCTGAGTAAGGGCAGAGAGTCCCTGTCTGAAACATGCAGGAGGATTTAAATGGAATGCTAATGATGTGTGAGTGACTTCAAAAGCCTCCTGTTTCACTTTGCTGGGCTTTCGCCTGGCGGACGCCCAGAAAGCAGCTCACCAATTGAAAGTGGGCCTTAGAGGTTGCACTTAGTCCCTTTAGGCTGGAAGATCTAAAATGGGGCTGTCTGCAATTTTCTGATAGCTATACAAGTAACTTTTTGTGGGCCGGCAAGGGGGAGCAGCAGGGCTGGAAGCCATCTGATTGCTGTTTCTGACAGCAGCTGAAAGGCCCCAAATCCACCAGGTAATAGCATTGCTGTACGCCTTTCCTCTCCCCTCTCCCCAGTTGGGGCACCTGCCTGTTTCTAGGGGCATTTCTGCATCCAGGTGAAGGGCAGGGTGTGCTATTTATTCCAATTCAGTGGGGCTCCAGTCAAGCTCTGTGCAGCAATGCATTGCTCAGCTTGTACTGGGGCGGGGAGGGGGGGGGGAAACAATCTCTAACTGTGTTCTGCAGTTTGAATAATATAATATAAAATAAAATAACAGTTTCAAAATGTAGCAGTGTATCAAACTTAATGCTGACTTTTCATAAGTGGAAAATGGCCACATAAAATTGAGCTTATGTTCTAATGCTGTTACAATTCATTCTTATTATAGTCTGTCCTATCTCATGTGATCAATAGCTGACTTACTACTAAGTTGTCCCATCCACCTTTCTTTGAATGCCTGATAGTTTCAGATGATAATTTCAAGCAATTAATTGCCATGAAAATTTTACAGCGTATAGGGAATGAAAAATAGAAGTCTTGCATTTTGGATGGTTAGTAATATAATTTTTAAGTTTTCATCTGACATGGCACAGCACACTGCAATACTACTACTTGAGTGTCAGCGTTATTCAGCTGGTAGTATTCTCCCCTCTGAGACAGCAAACTGCAAGTTGAAGGCCTATAACATGACTTAAGCACATAATTTAGATTAACACTCCATTGTGATATTGAAGGAATCCTATATCATTGGAAGTGCCACCCTTTGGGTAAGGTGTTAACCCAAGGCACCTTCTATCTGTTCAGTTGGACGTTAAAGCGTTTGCAGCCATCTTCAGCCAGAAGTGCCGAGTGGATAATCCATCTCGGCCTCTTCCCGATATCCCCACCATCACAGAAGCCAGTCTTCAGCCAATTCGATTCACTCCACGTGATATCAAGAAAGGGCTGAGTGCACTGGATACAGCAAAGGCTATGGACCCCGACAATATCCCGGCTGTAGTGCTGAAGTCTTGTGCTCCAGAACTAGCCGCGCCTCTAGCCAAACTGTTCCAGTACAGTTACAACACTGGCATCTACCCGACAATGTGGAAAATTGCCCAGGTATGTCCTGTCCACAAAAAGCAGGATAAATCCAATTCGGCCAATTACCACCCCATCAGTCTACTCTCAATCATCAGCACAGTGATGGAAGGTGTTGTCGATAGTGCTACCAACCGGCACTTTCTCACCAATAACCTGCTCACCGATGCTCAGTTTGGGTTCCGCCAGGACTACTCGACTTCAGACCTCATTACAGCCTTGGTCCAAACATGGACAAAAGAGCTGAATTCCAGAGGTGAGGTGAGAGTGACTGCCCTTGACATCAAGGCAGCATTTGACCAAGTGTGGCACCAAGGAGCCCTAGTAAAATTGAAGTCAATGGGAATCAGGGGGAAAGCTCTCCAGTGGCTGAAGTCATACCGAGCACAAAGGAAGATGGTAGTGGTTGTTGGAGGCCAATCATCTCAGCCCCAGGACATTGCTGCAGGAGTTCCTCAGGGCAGTGTCCTAGGCCCAACCATCTTCAGCTGCTTCATCAATGACCTTCCCTCCATCATAAGGTCAGAAATGGGGATGTTCGCTGATGATTGCACAGTGTTCAGTTCCATTCGCAACCCCTCAGATAATGAAGCAGTCCATGCCCGCATGCAGCAAGACCTGGTCAACATCCAGGCTTGGGCTGAAAAGTGGCAAGTAACATTCGTGCCAGACAAGTGCCAGGCAATGACCATGTCCAACAAGAGAGAGTCTAACCACCTCCCCTTGACATTCAACGGCATTACCATCACTGAAACCCCCACCATCAACATCCTGGGGGGTCACCATTGACCAGAAACTTAACTGGACCAGCCATATAAATACTATGGCTACAAGAGCAGGTCAGAGGCTGGGTATTCTGTGGTGAGTGACTCACCTCCTGACTCCCCAAAGCCTTTCCACCATCTACAAGGCACAAGTCAGGAGTGTGATGGAATACTCTCCACTTGCAGGATGAGTGCAGCTCCAACAACACTCAAGAAGCTCGACACCATCCAGGACAAAGCAGCCCGCTTGATTGGCACCCCATCCACCACCCTAAACATTCACTCCCTTCACCACCGGCGCACTGTGGCTGCAGTGTGTACCATCCACAGGATGCACTGCAGCAACTCGCCAAGGCTTCTTCAACAGCACCTCCCAAACCCGCAACCTCTACCACCTAGAAGGACAAGGGCAGCAGGCACATGGGAATAACACCACCTGCACGTTCCCCTCCAAGTCACACACCATCCCGACTTGGAAATATATCGCCGTTCTTTCATCGTTGCTGGGTCAAAATCCTGGAACTCCCTACCTAACAGCACTGTGGGAGAACCTTCTCCACACGGACTGCAGCGGTTCAAGAAGGCGGCTCACCACCACCTTCTCAAGGGCAATTAGGGATGGGCAATAAATGCCGGCCTCGCCAACGACGCCCACATCACATAAACAAATAAAAAAAGATCCTATGGTACCATTCAAAGAAGAGCATGGAGTTCTCTTACTATCCTGGTCAACATTTCTCCTTCAACCAATAGTACCAAGAATAAAGTTATATTACTACTGTTCGTGAAATGTTGCTGTGAGCAAACGGCTGCTGCATTTGCCTATATAACAAGTCACTGCACTCTCCTGTATTGGAAGCACTTAGATTCTTCTGACAGGTACGGTAAGATGCTATGTAAATTTCCTTTTTTAACGACTTTGTATGGTGGAATTTGTACCCATGATCTTCCACACTGAGTTCCCAATCTCAGCCATGTTGCCAAGAGCAGGTGCCAAGCTGAGGCTAGGGAGCATGTAGGTGATGCAGGCACTCTCAGCACCTCCCAGTCATGTTGGTGAAGGCTTTGAAAAATGCCTCTCATCATCTTGACTTCACAATAGAGTAGGAAACCTCATGCTTGGGGGAGAAAGTACCTTAAAAAGAGGGCGGTCTCATTTCACACATAGGTCAACAAGAGAAAGACTAGAAAGTGTGGTGGAGGTCAGAATGTCCTGGTATCGAAAGCACAAGTAAAAAGCAGGCAGTTAAAATCACAGGGCTTTAAAATTATATCAGTAATGGTCTTTTTCCTATATTTGTGGGAAACTAACAAAGTTAATAGAAACGTAGTAATTCATTAGAACTCAATATAATTTAGATGAAGGGATTGAAGCTTGCAACATTTCTTTGTGAGATATTTTGAAAAAAAGTTCTATTAGGAGCATAAACTATGTTACAAATTCCACGTGTATCTTATAAGTAGTGCTAAACTCTCTTACTTTTATTTTGGCTACCTGACTTTTTTCAAGCCAAAATAAAGACATTATCACTGCATTTGTTGTGGAATCATTATAATGAGGATCATGGTAAGTATGTGGTTGTGAAGGCTGCAGTCTCCCTTAAATTGTACACAGATGACCACTCCAAGGAAGTGTTAATGCTTTATTTCAGGACCTGACTGATAAATTATCGTTGAATTCTGTTTGGCAAGAATATTTCACTTGACTAAGCCATTCTTAAAATTAGTTAGTTACAGGAGCTAGGGAGGAAATTAAAAAGCAGGACCTCAAAGGTAGTAATCTCTGGATTATACCCAGTGCCATGCGCTAGTGAGTACAGAAATAGGAAGATAAGGCAGGTTAATGCGTGGCTAGAGACATGGTGCAAGAGGGAGGGCTTCAGATTCTTGGGGCATTGGGACTAGTTCTGGAGCAGGAGGGACCTGTTCAAGACAGACTGGTTGCACCTCAACAGAGCTGGGACCAGTGTCCTCATGGGGAGGTTCACTAGCGCTATGGGGGGAGGGGGAGGTTTAAACTAATATAGCAGGGGGGTGGGCACCAGGATGTAGCATTAGAAAGGAGAAACAAGGTGCACAAAGGTTTGGGAGAGACAGATAGAACTAGAATAAGAAAAAAATACAGTATTAGGTGGGATCAGACTAAGAGACAATACGAGAAGGTCGAAGATAGGTTTAGAGTGCATGTGTGTAAACGCACGAAGCACGTGGTAAATAAGGTTGGTGAGCTGCAGGCGCAAATAGCCACATGGGAATATGATGTGGTGGCGATAACGGAGACCTGGCTCAAAAAAGGTTAGGACTGGGTACTAAATATTCCTGGATACATGGTGTTCAGGAAAGATAGGAAAGGAAAGAAGGGGGGTGGTGGCAGTAATGATTAAGAAGAATATTGCAGTGCTGGAGAGAGAAGATGTCCTTGAGGGGTCAAGGACAGAATCTATTTGGTTAGAGTTAAGAAGCAATATCGGTGCCATTACACTACTAGCTGTATTCTATAGGCCACTAATTAGTGGGAAGGATATAGAGGAGCAACTTCGCAGGGAAATTACAGAGAGGTGCAACAGCCATAGAGTAGTGATAATGGGGGACTTCAACTATCCTAATATAGATTGGGATAGTAATAGTGTAAAGGGCAAAGAAGGGGAAGAATTTCTGAAGTGTGTTCAGGAGAACTTTCTTGATCAGAGCGTTTCCGGCCCAATGAGGAAGGAGGCATTGTTGGATCTGGTTCTGGGGAATGAGGTGGGTCAAGTGGAGCTAGTGACAGTGGGGGAACATTGAGGGAACAGTGATCATAGTGTCATAAGGTTTAGATTAGCTATGGAAAAGGACAAGAGCAATCTAGAGTAAAAATATTTAATTGGAGGAGGGTCAATTTCAGTGGGTTGAGAACGGATCTGGCCTGAGTAAATTGGATTCAAAGATTGGCAGGCAAAACTGTAATCAAACAATGGGTGGCCTTTAAAGAAGAGATAGTTTGGGTACAGTGTAGATACATTCCCACGAGGGGGAAAGGTAGGACAACCAAAGCCAGACCTCCCTGGATGATGAAAGAGATAGAGAGCAAGATAAAGCAGAAAAAGGTGGCCCATGATAGATGTCAGGTTGTTGATACAAGTGAGAACCAGGCTGAGTATAGAAGGTTCAGAGGGGAAGTAAAAAAGGAAATAAGAGGGGCAAAGAGAGAGTATGAGAATAGACTGGCAGCTAACATAAAAGGGAATGCAAAAGTCTACTAAAGGCATATAAATAGTAAACGGGTCGTAAGAGGAGGGGTGGGGCCGATTATAGACCAAAAAGGGGATGTAGGCATGGAGGCAGAGGGCATGGCAGAGTTACTAAATGAGTACTTTGCATCTGTCTTTACCACGGAAGAAGATACGGCCAAAGCCACAATAAAAGAGGAGGTAGTTGAGATACTGTATGGGATAAAAATTGATAAGGAGGAGGTACTTGAAAGACTAGCTGTACTTAAAATAGATAAGTCACCCAGTCCGGATGGGATGCATCCTAGGTTGCTGAGGGAAGTAAGGATGGAAATTGTGGAAGTACTGGCCACAATCTTCCAAACATCCTTAGACACAGAGGTGGTGCCGGAGGACTGGAGAATTGCAAAATGTTATACCCTTGTTCAAAAAAAGATGTAAGGACAAACCCGGCAACTACATGTCAGTCAGTTCAACCTCAGTGGTGGGGAAACTTTTAGAAACAATAATCTAGGACAAAATTAATAGTCACTTGAACAAGTGTGGATTAATAAGGGAAAGCCAGCACGGATTTGTTAAAGGCAAAGTAGGTAGACAGGAAAGTAGGGTTGAGGCCACAATCAGATCAGCCATGATCTTATCAAATGGCAGAGCAGGCTCGAGAGGCCAAATGGCCTACTCCTGCTCTTAATTCGTATGTTCATACGTAAATTGTGTTTGACTAACTTGATTGAGTTTTTTGATGAGGCACCAGAGAACGTTGATGAGGGCAATGCGGTTGATGTTGTGTATAAGGACTTCCCAAAGGCGTTTGATAAAGTGCCACATAATAGGCTTGTCAATCAAATTGAAGCTCATGGAATAAAAGGAGCAGTGGCAGAATGGATACAAAATTGGCTAAGTGACAGGAAACAGAGAGTAGTGGTGAACGGCTGTTTTTCAGACTGGAGGAAGGTGTACAGTGGTGTTCCCCAGGGGTCGGTGCTGAGACCACTGCTTTTCTTGATATATATTAATAACTTGGACTTGGGTGTACAGGGCACAGTTTCAAAATTTACAAATGACACAAAACTTGGAAGTGTAGTATACAGTGAGGAGGATGGTGATAAACTTCAAGAGGATATAGACAGGCTGGTGGAATGTGTGGACACGTGGCAGATGGAATTTAACACTGAGAAGTGTGAGATGATACATTTTGGAAGGAAGAACAAGGAGAGACAGTATAAACTTAAGGGTACAACTCTAAAGGGGATGCAGGAACAGAGAGACCTGGCAGTATATGTACACAGGTCACTGAAGTTGGCAGGACAGGTTGAGAAAGCAGTTAAGAAAGCATACGGGATCCTGGGCTTTATAAATAGAGGCATAGAGTACAAAAGCGAAGATTTTATGTTGAACCTTTATAAAACACTGGTTTGGCCACAATTGGTGTTGTGTCCAATTCTGGGCACTGCACTTTAGGAAGGATGGGAAAGCCTTAGAGAGGGTGCAGAAAAGATTTACTAGAATGGTTCCAGGGATGAGGGACCTCAGTTATGTGGATAGACTGGAAAAGCTGGGATTGTTCTCCTTAGAGCAGAGAAGGTTAAGGGGAGATTTGATAGAGGTGTTCAAAATCATGAAGGGTCTAGACAAAGTAAGTAAAGAAAAACTGTTCCCACTGCTGGAAGGGTCATGAACCAGAGGACACAGGTTTAAGGTGATTGGCAAAAGAACCAAAGGTGACATGAGGGATAACTTTTTTACGCAGCAAGTGGTTAGGATCTGGAATGCATTGCCTGAAAGGGTGGTGGAAGCAGGGTCAATTGTGGTTTTCAAAAAGGAATACGATAGGTACCTGAAGGAGAAAAATTTGCAGGGCTACGGGGAAAGTGCGGGGGAGTAGAACTAGCTGGATTGCTCTTGTAGAGAGCCGGCGCAGGCTCGATGGGCTGAATGACCTCCTTCCGTGTGGTAACCATTCTATGATTCTAGGTGCTGTCAAGGTAACTTTGATGATGTGCTGCACTACATCCTATAGATTGTACACACTCAGACTACATTTGGAGTGGGTTGTGGGGAAAATGTGCCCTTCAGCAGCTCACAATCCCATCCTCTTCCCCCAATCGCTCATGCTTCCCCCACCCTATTGCTCCCATTGTATCCCATACTCTTCACCTTCACATTATCTCCTTCCCTTCCAACTACTCCCATCATCCATAACTCTTCCCCTTCAAACTACTTACTCAATCCTGTATCCTCCCCTCCCACATGCACCATTGTCACGCAGTTTACTCTTAATCCTCCTTCCATTCCCCCCTATTTCACTCGCTGTCCCCAAGAGCAGGTGGCATGAGGCCAGACTCCTTCACCCTCAACTTTTCTGTCCTCCCCTTCCCCTCCTACCTTATCTTCCTATCACCTTCCCTCACAAAGGCTTTGTCTGCTTTCAAAATTCAACTTGTTTTTTAAAAAAGAAGTCAAATTAGAATGAGGAAAGAAATTGCCTGCTTGCCTTACTCTCCATTTGTGTATGTCTCTCTCTCTCTATCTCTTTGATGTTAGAAATTAGAACCTCTGTCTCACAGATGTGCACAATTAGCATTGACCTTTTCTAGCTGTCAACAAAACACGGTTGAGATAATCAGTTGGCTTCAAAATTCAACAGTAGTGTGTCACACAGTGTGACACTTTTAACGTTGAAAATATGTATCAGAGCTCACCTACAGGAGTAATGGGCACTTAATGAATTTTCAATGAAAGCCACACCCCATGTACCAAATTTAATATATAATAGATATTTTACACACACATACCTGAACATAAACCTAAATATCATGTTTGTTCCACCTAGGTACTTATTTTGGTTGTGCTGACAAGGTTTCAGAGGGTGTGGTCCCCAATGAACATGGCACATGGCTGTATGGCAGAAATGGCTGGTGCGATGGACAGGATGTGGCACCATGGAAGACAGACGTCACTAAGCAGGTAAACTTCAACTAAATATTTTGTCACTGGAGGAGTATAAGGAAAAGGGGTGGGGGGTGGAATCACTGGATTTGAAAAAAATTGTGAACAACACAAATGAATTACAGTCCAGTCTCTTATACCTTACTGTATTTAAATCAGATATTTCAAATTATCTCAATACTTCTCCAGTTGAAGAACGTAATCCCTGATCTCAACCTTTTTATTCCCAATTCTACTACCATAAATTACCTGGTTTAACAGCTGTGGTAATGAGGAAAATAAAGGCATTACTAGAACATAGTTTTAAAATACCTCAGGAATATACATCTAACAGCAGCTACATTGCAACAAACAACTGCACTTTTGCATTCCCTCTAGAGGAAACAGTCCTGAACAAGAAATGATCTCACGTTAATGCTGCAGTAACTTTTCTGAATGTATGGATATTGTCTGGCAGTCCAGTGTGGTCTGCCTATTTATGTTTTGGGGGCGATTCCTGTTTTCCAGTTGCCTGGGGAACTTGTGCACTGGCTACAATTTTAGCAGTTTGTATAAGACATTGCAAATGAAAAATTTAGGTCCTTTAAATGCAGAAAAAAAAAAGAATACTTTTTTGTCTTCATTTGGCTGGGCAGATGGAGATTTATCCTGGGTATTAAGGAACAATTACAGGCTCATATTAATCAAATTGTGGACCAATTATACAATCCAGTTACTAGCTGGACATTGGATACTTCTTCCTCATTCATGAAACCTCCACCTAGAAATAGGATATTGGTGTCAATCCATGAAGTAAAGTCATCCTGGACACTGTCCTTTTAAGAAAATAACCCTCTGAATAGCCAAGTAATCTTTCCCCACTCTGCTGCATATGAACCCTTCTGGGATGTGCTTTCTTTTCATAGCTCACCCCTGAAGTCCACATCTCTGTCCTCCTCAAAGAAGCTGGAAGAAGAGCTCACCCTCCAGCAAGCCATCTCCTGAGCTGTCCCTCTACCTGCTCCTCCTAACTTGTGTTGGGTGCGTCAACATGTGCAGACCCCTCTAACTTATGGTATAACCCATCCGGGCCACCAATCTCTGCTTTGCTTGGGGATGATGGAGCACATGACGGTGCCTCCTCAGGAGGATTTTCCTCCTCCAAAGTGTGTTCTTCTGTAGCACTTATTGTTCTGTACTGTAATGCTTATTACAGTGCATTGTTACAAGATACAACTACTTCTTGGTACTGTGGCTGCCTTGGAGAGGTCATTGAACTTTATTTGGCATTGGTTACCAAGGTTGCTGGCAGTGGCACTCATTGGCAAGGCATCTGCCTTCCACTGCACTTTGTGGGCCGCCTTCATTTGGAGCCAAAATCTGAGACCTCCTTTGCTGGATTGCAAACAGTTATACCTCAACTGAAACTAAAGTTAGTGGGCTTGGTGCCGTGAAAAACCACTAGTCTCTGACATTGCAGTGAGCCAAAATGGTAAAGACACAAATGGTTGCCTTGACCCTTTCCGCAGCTATAGCCAGTTTAATGCAGCAACAGCAGCACCAGATTTTCCTCCCACTCAGAGGGGATTCCCTATAGTGGGCAATAATAGTGCTGAGAACTTGCTGTGAACATTTGAGGAAAATTGGCAAGGAGGAAAATTGAATTTTTTTTGGTAGAGCGATACCGCCATGTGTAAGTACATTTCTCTTGTAGATCTGGTGCTAAATCGGACCAGGAGGAAAATCTGGCCTTGGGTTTTCTGTCAATTTGTTGATGAAGTTTGCTTTCCTAAACAGACCATAGTTTTTAAAAAGTGTGTCTCCTGGAATATAATTAAAAAGTCATTTTTCACAAAGATGAAAGGAAATTTCTAAAAACTGACAATCTCCTTACATACATGTACCAGTCCGTACAAGAGGTGTTCTTCTCCTTATGCAATCATAAAAGATTTGAAATGCTAAAAAGTTAAACATTTCCCACTTGCATGAAGTCATAGTACTCTCCTGGTATGAATTTGTACCCCTCCATACCAGGGGTACGAATTCATACCCCTGGTACGGAGCTTTAGGTGCCGGGAGCACATAAAAATTGATAAAGAGGAGGTACTAGAAAGGCTGGCTGCACTTAAAGTAGATAAGTCACCCGGTCCGGATGGGATGCATCCTAGGTTGCTGAGGGAAGTAAGGGTGGAAATTGCGGAGGTACTAGCCATAGTCTTCCAATCATCCTTAGATACGGGGGTGCCAGAGGACTGGAGAATTGCAAATGTTACACCCTTGTTCAAAAAAGGATGTAAGGATAAACCTAGCAACTACTGGCCAATCAGTTTAACCTCAGTGGTGGGGAAACTTTTAGAAACGATAATCCAGGACAAAGTTAGTAGTCGCTTAAACAAGTATGGATTAATTAAGGAAAGCCAGCATGGATTTGTTAAAGGCAAATCATATTTAACTATGATGTGGAGATGCCGGTGATGGACTGGGGTGGACAAATGTAAAGAGTCGCACAACACCAGGTTATAGTCCAACAGCTTTATTTGGAATCACAAGCTTTCGGCATTGTTCTCTGACTATATATGCTGTGCCTTTATGCAACTCTTCACTCACCTGACGAAGGAGCAAAGCTCCGAAAGCTTGTGATTTCAAATAAAGCTGTTGGACTATAACAAGGTGTTGTGTGACTCTTTACATATTTAACTAACTTGATTGAGTTTTTTGATGAGGTAACAGAGAGGGTTGATGAGGGCAATGCGGTTGATGTGGTGAATATGGACTTCCAAAAGGCATTTGATAAAGTGCCACATAATAGGCTTGTCATCAGAATTGAAGCCCATGGAATAAAAGGGGCAGTGACAGGATGGATACGAAATTGGCTAAGTGACAGGAAACAGAGAGTAATGGTGACTAGTTATTTTTCGGACTGGAGGAAGGTATATAGTGATGTTCCCCAGGGGTGGGTACTAGGACCACTGCTTTTCTTGATATATATTAATGATTTGGACCTGGGTGTACAGGGCACAATTTCAAAATTTGTAGATGACACAAAACTTGGAAGTGTCAAAACAGTGAGGAGGATAGTGGTAGACTTCAAGAGGATATAGACAGGTTGGACACGTGCCAGATGAAATTTAACGCAGAAAAGTGCGAAATGATACATTTTGTTAGGAAGAACAAGGAGAGGCAATATAAACTAAATTCTAAAAGGGGTACAGGAACAGAGAGATCTTTGTTTATATGTGCACAAATCTTTGAAGGTGACAGGGCAGGTTGAGAAAGCGGTTAAAAAAGCATACGGGATCCTGGGCTTTATGAGTAAAGGCATAGAGTACAAAAGTATGGAAGTTATGATGAACCTTTATAAAACACTGGTTCAGCCACAGCTGGAGAATTTTGTCCAGTTCTGGGCACTGCACTTTCGGAAGGATGTGAAAGTCTTAGAGAGGGTGCAGAAGAGATTTACTAGAATGGTTCCAGGGATGCGGGCCTTCAGTTACGGGGATAGACTGGAGAATTTGGGGTTGTTCTCCTTAGAACAGAGACGGTTGCGAAGAGATTTGATAGAGGTGTTCAAAATCATGAAGGGTCTGGACAGAGTAGAAAGAAACTTCCTATTGGCGGAAGGGTAAAGAACCAGAGGACATAGATTTAAGGTGATTGGCTAAAGGAACAAAGACGATATGAGGAAAATCTTTTTTACGCAGCGAGTGGTTATGATCTGGAATGCACTGCCTGAGTGAGTGGTGGAGGCAGATTCAATCGTGGCTTTCAAAAGGGAATTGGATAAGTACTCGAAGGGAAAAAATTTGCAAGGCTACAAGGAAAGGGTGTGGAAATGGGACTAGCTGGATTGCTCTTGCAGAGAGCCAGTACGGACTCGACGGGCCGAATGGCCTCCTTCCGTGCTGTAACCATTCTATGATTCTATGATATCAGGAGTTTGTGCACTGAGTTCAGTAGCAATTTCTATCCATTAAAATTCATAAAGTCTGTCCTATACAGCATCTGTTGTAAATTTTATTGTCCACTTTCAATCCTGTCTTTATGTGTCACCTCCATCCTTACTGGATAGCATTTGACTTGCTGTGTGCCGTTAGCGCTGAATATAAGAATAGTCTCGTGTTATGCACTCCTATCCAGAAGGAACTGGATTGAAGCATTTAAGGCACACAGGAACAGCTGAGGCCCTCACTTTCTCACTTGCTGGATTGAAATCTAAAATGCAGACAATTATAGGGCTTTATTCTGCAACCATTAAGGTATATCTTTCTCTGTTTCTCTCACACACACATTCAATCAGAGGAATATTGCTGTTATGTTAGAAATAATATAGTAGTACTACAAAGGTCAACAGTGCAAGGACAAAATGAGACCTGTGTTTTATAGACCATTATACAGATCTAAGAAAACTCGAGTCGCTAAATTAGCTAAATTATTTAAACTCCTGAGGGAACACTACAATAACATGTCTTTCAAGTTAGTGTGTTTGGTGAAATTCTAAACACAAGTCGAAGCAATATTTTATTGTAATTGTTCTTGTATGCTGCTAGAAGGCTAAGAAGCAACTGTTTAATAAGAGAACATTTTCTAGCTAATAGTATAAGAACATTTCAGAGGTGTTGCTTTTATTAAATAACAAAAGGGACTAATTTATGAAAGGAATATAGAAAATAGACAGAGGAGACCAAGAATTTACACCAGCCCTTTGTAATAAACTTGATAACCAGGTGGTGAAGGACAGAATACTAGAGCCTGGTCTTCAGTTGCTTCCAAGTCTTTAATCACAGAGATCCACATTACCCATTGTGCACCTTATAATCAGCTGTCATATAAATGGATACAAGAGAGTCCCCAATTGATACACACCACCTGAATACAATTAACACTAATTGATATAAATCATATGGATACAATTAACACCTTTTATGAACTAAAAAGTATTTTCTTTTGCAACAAGTTGAATTTAACTAAGCAAATAAATATCCCCAGTTTCATCTTTTACCCAAGCATGAGTCAGAAATATTGATTGCAACTTACTATTTAATTCTCCTCATGTCACAAAAGTAAGAGGAATTGATATTGACAATCTCTGCCCTTCCAGTATCTATGAATAGTTGAGTCTCATCTCAGTGACGAACATATATTTAAGTAAACTTGCACCAAATTTAATGGAGGATTTCTTCACTATTGAAGCAGAACTATTGAAAAATGAGACCACCTCAGTATAAATTGGGATGTCTATCCTTGTCATTGTTTTAAATTTCATTATAATCATATAGTGTTATTGCACCAGAATCATTTTGCAGGTTTATCTGATGATTTTATGGATTCCACTTGAACTGCAGATGTATAATTCAAGATGGTTGACCATCTTTTTTAGCATTTTCCCAGTCACTTTAGGAATGGTTAGATTTGCATTCTTTAAAATGCAGGTTTCATACTTATTTTCAGAATCCTTTTATAAATTGGCATGCTGCCATGAAATTCAAAATGGCTATCTCCTTTTTGTCTGTTTTAATAATATTTGCTAGATATGCATATATTTAAAATATGTAATGTTTAAACACCCCCCCCCCCCTTCAAAATGATAGCACCATTTCACCTATTAGTGTCATAAAAGGCAAGGATAGCTAGGTGGGTGGTGAAGCAGGTAATCATGTGGTGATATTGTGCCCTTCAAATCTTTGGTACTCTAGTGAGGTAAGTAATCGATTTTGACAAAATGAGTCATATCAATTGCTGCAAATGGATTGCAAAAAGCAAATGACGGATAGTGCTAGGAATCAAGACACACAGTCACTTCTTAGATGTGATCGGATTTTTTCACCGATGCAACAGTTCCTAAAGAAAGCCAGAAGAAAAAGCAGCCTCTGGCTAAAACACAATTTGACAGGATACCAATTGAACCTATCTCCCTCTTTCCTTGCAAACTACTGCACCATTTCCAACCTCCCTTTTCTCTCGCGTCCTTGAATATGTTGTCACCTCCCAAATCACATGTCCAACTTCTCCACATGTTTGAATCTCGACAATCAGGGTTCCACCTCTGCCACACTGAAACAGCCCAAATCAAAGTCACAAATGACTGGTGCGTTATCCCTTCAAGGCTGAGATGGATAGATTTTTAGACTCTAGGGGAATCAAGGGATATGGGGATCGGGCTGGAAAGTGGAGTTGAGGTCGAAGATCAGCCATGATCTTGTTGAATGGCGGAGCAGGCTCGAGGGGCCGTATGGCCTACTCCTGCTCCTATTTTTTATTTTATTTGTTCATGGGATGTGGGCGTCACTGGCAGGGCCAGCATTTATTGCCCATCTCTAATTGCCCTTGAGAAGGTGGTGGTGAGCCGCCTTCTTGAACCGCTGCAGTCCGTGTGGAGAAGGTTCTCCCACAGTGCTGTTAGGAAGGGAGTTCCAAGATTTTGACCCAGTGACGATGAAGGAACAGCGATATATTTCCAAGTCGGGATGGTGTGTGACTTGGAGGGGAACGTGCAGGTGGTGTTGTTCCCATGTGTCTGCTGCCCTTGTCCTTCCAGGTGGTAGAGGTCGCGGGTTTGGGAGGTGCTGTCGAAGAAGCCTTGGCGAGTTGCTGCAGTGCATCCTGTGGATGGTACACACTGCAGCCGGTGGTGAAGGGAGTGAATGTTTAGGGTGTTGGATGGGGTACCAATCAAGCGGGCTGCTTTGTCCTGGATGGTGTTGAGCTTCTTGAGTGTTGTTGGAGCAGCACTCATCCAGGCAAGTGGAGAGTATTCCATCACACTCCTGACTTGTACCTTGTAGATGGTGGAAAGGCTTTGGGGAGTCAGGAGGTGAATCACTCACCGCAGAATACCCAGACCCTGACTTGCTCTTATAGCCACAGTATTTATGTGGCTGGTCCAGTTAAGTTTCTGGTCAATGGTGACCCCCAGGATGTTGATGGTGCGGGTTTCAGCGATGGTAATGCCATTGAATGTCATGGGGAGGTGGTTAGACATTCTCTTTTTGGAGATGGTCATTGCCTGGCACTTGTCTGGCGTGAATGTTACTTGCCATTTATCAGCCCAAGCCTGGATGTTGTCCAGGTTTTGCTGGATGCGGGCATGGACTGCTTCATTATGTGAGGGGTTGCGAATGGAACTGAACACTGTGCAGTCATCAGCGAACATCCCCATTTCTGACCTTATGATGGAGGGAAGGTCATTGATGAATGAGGAACTCCTGCAGCAATGTCCTGGGGCTGAGATGATTGGCCTCCAACAACCACTACCATCTTCCTTCTATTTCTTATGTTCTCATTCTTCTTGACCTCTCTGCAGCCTTTGACATGGTCAACCACACCATCTTCCTCTAATACCACTCCTCCATTTTCCAGCTCAGTGGGATCGCCCTTAATTTGGTTTCACTCTTACCTATGCAATCGTAGTCAGAGCAACTCTGAGCAATGGCATCTCTTCCTGCCCTGTACCATTATCTCTGGGGTGCCCCAAGGATCTATCCTTGGTCCCCTTGACATTCTCATCTACATGCTGCCCCCTGCAACATCATTTGAAGATATGAGGTTAACTTCTACATGTAGGATGATGCCCAGCGCCACCCCTCCACCACCTGTCCCGACCCCTCTACTGCCTCTGTGTTGTCAGACTGTTGTCCTATATCCAGCCTTGGATGAGCTGCAATTTTGTCCACTTAAACATTGAGAAGACCAAAGCCATTGCAGCCTCGGCATCCTACTCAACCTGACCTGAGCTGAGCTTTTGATCCAAATCCTCTCCATCACAAAGACGGCCTACTTCCACCTCCATTATATCGTCTGCCTCCGCCTCTTTCTCAGCCCATCGGCTGCTAAAACTCTCATCCATACCTTTGTCACTTCCAGACTAGTCTTCTGGCCGGCCTCTCATCCTTCATACTCTATAAATGTCAGCTCATCCAAAATTCTGTTGCTCGTAACCTATCCTGCACAAAGTCCCGCTCACCCATCACCTCTATTGATCTACATTGACTCCCGATCCCACAACGCCTAAAATTTAAAACTTATCCTCGTGTTTAATTCTCTTCATGTCCTTGCTCCACCCTATCTCTGTAACCTCCTCCAGTTTTACAAACCCACCCCCCAGGAACTCTCAGTTCCTCCAACTCTGGCCCCTTGTGCATCCCACTGCCACACCGCCCCCCCCACTCCCACCCCCCGCTTTCACCCCACCATTGGCGGGCCTGATTTCAGCCGTCTAGGCCTCAAATTCTGGAATTCCATCCATAAACCCCTCCGCCTCTCCCCTCCCTCTTCTCCTTTAAGACCCTCCTTAAAACCCATCTCTTTGACCAAACTTTTGTTCACCCTTCTAATAACACCTTCTTTGTCTCAGCATATATTTTTGACTGATTACACCTCTCTGAAGTACCTTGGGACGTTTTGCTATGTTAAATGTGCTATATAAATGCAAGCTGTTTTTGTATATTTTCCAAGCATTTTTCCATATCTTGAATGTTCTAAAACATTTATACTTTTTTTACACTTTTTTTAACATTTCTATTTATAACATTTAGGTCTAAGATTTGATACTAACCTCCCACTTCCAGCTATTATATATTTATTCAAAATGGGAGATTTTCAAATCCCCCGATGACATTATTTCCCGAGCATACACAAATGGGTTGTTTCAGATTGTAAATACATCATTTTCGTTGCATGCACCTGGGCGTTATCTGAGATCTAGGGAGTGTTAACACTGTACGTAGTTACCTGTGCATTGTCTACAGGTATGCATTGCCTGCAATGGCACTATATGTTGCCAATTTTCTCTGCGTTGTCCACCACTGCTTGAAGGGAGCACTGCCTGCCTCCAGCCTGACTGTCACTGACTGGATTAAATTACACATTCCAGGCAGAATGCTGGGTGACTAGTGTCCAATTATGCCTCCCAACTCCATACATTGCCTGTATACCTGTACACCACAGCAGTGTTGTCTAATATATTAGCCACTAGCCACATGTGTTAATTGGGAATCCAGATGTGGCTAATAGCGATTCTGATTAGTAAATAAAAATGAGTACTAGACACTGTCGTTGGACATGTGATCTCAATACTTATTCATATTCGCACGGTGTACGCATGTGTACTTCAACCTTTTTGTGCATTTATTCGTAAAATGTTAAGACAAAAAGCAGAGTGTGCGAGTGTTTTTTGATCATTGTGAGTGCTTTACTTCCTTGGTTACTAACTGATGTAGATGTTTATCAAGTAAATATACATGTGAAGCACATTTAGCTGTATTGTGAGTGTATGCAAGGTATTTTCTACTAAAATTAGTGCCTGTGGCTAAAACATTGTTGCCATAGCCACAGTTGTGGCTGGTCAGCAATTTCTACTGGACAACACCACTACAGGACATTGTCCCTAGATTCACCTAATTTAGTTTTGCATCTTCTCTGTTTGGTCTTTTTCCTTTGCTATTTTTCCATGATTTATCCTCGCTATTTCATTAAAATCAGTTTTTCTGAAATCTGATGTATTCATTCCTGTCCCTATTCAAATTATAATAACAGATATAGTGATATTATAATCAGTGTTGCTGAGGTTCTGCCCATCTTTAAATTTTCCTCAATCTCAGGCTAACTGCCAATTACCAGAACCAACATGACCTCGATCTCTGTTTTCTAGGAGTACAGTTTTAACAATTTAACAAATCAAGCTATATATTTCCTCAACAAATACTAGTTCTGCATTTCAGAAAGTATGATGGAACTCATATCCTGAAGAAACTTGTTCTGTGTTGCAATACAAAATTATATATGCACTGAATAAATGCTCCACGTAATCCTTTTCCGTACTGTTCACATTTCTATTAAATGTCAAAAACAAAAGCCTTTTTCATAAGTTGTTCAGGTTTTTATTGCATTATCTGTTTTCTTTTATCAAAAGCTATTAGTAAAATATGTCTTTTTAACAATATCAAAACACATGTGTCGTGCAGAAATAATTGTATCTTGCAGTGATGATTGATAAATTGAATTTTTGTAAAACTCTGATTGAATTAATTCCTTTAGTCCATTGGTACATATGTGCATTATGTATGGTTTTAGGCTACAGCATTGGATCTTGTTAGACCTTTTAAAATGGATTGGCTGCTTTGCAATAAGGAGAAATTGCTGGGTATGTACAGAGGTTCTAAGTGATGTCAAATGACTGAAAGCATTTTTTGTAATGGAGGCATTTTAGGTTACAGTTCTTGCAGTGTGCATTAAAATAAATTACTCTGTAACGATCGCTGGTCCTTATAATGTCACGAATTGTCTTTTTCCACAATGGAAATCTAGAATTAAAATTATACCTGGTGGCAGTTCAAGATGAAATTGATAGAAATAAAACAGAGTTAAGTTAAAGAATGGCTTGATTATATATTCTCAAGGGATGAAATCTATTAGTGCTGTTCAGGTTTAAGAATTATATCAGGAATATAGATATTTAAAATCGACATAATACTAAAAGCTATTCCTGTAAAATCAATGTTATGACAGATTAAGAACAGTTGTTAATTTAAACGTTATTTTTTTATTCGTTCATGGGATGTGGGCATCGCTGGCGAGGCTGGCATTTATTGCCCATCCCTAATTGCCCTTGAGAAGGTGGTGGTGAGCCACCTTCTTGAACTGCTGCAGTCCATGTGGTGAAGGTTCTCCCACAGTGCTGTTAGGAAGGGAGTTCCAGGATTTTGACCCAGTGATGATGAAGGAACGGCGATATATTTCCAAGTCGGGATGGTGTGTGACTTGGAGGGGAACGTGCAGGTGGAGTTGTTCCCATGTACCTGCTGCTCTTGTCATTCTAGGTGGTAGAGGTGGCGGGTTTGGAAGGTGCTGTCGAAGAAGCCTTGCCGAGTTGCTGCATTGCATCCTGTGGATGGTATATACTGCAGCCACTGTGCGCCGGTGGTGAAGGGAGTGAATGTTTAGGGTGGTGGATGGGGTGCCAATCAAGCGGGCTGCTTTGTCCTGGATAGTGTCGAGTTCTTGAATGTTGTTGGAGCAGCACTCATCCAGGCAAGTGGAGAGTATTCCATCACACTCCTGACTTGTGCCTTGTAGATGGTGGAAAGGCTTTGGGGAGTCAGGAGGTGAGTCACTCGCCGCTGAATACCCAGTCTCTGACCTGCTCTTGTAGCCACAGTATTTATATGGCTGGTCCAGTTAAGTTTCTGGTCAATGGTGACCCACAGGATGTTGATGGTGGGGGATTCGGTGATGGTAATGCCGTTGAATGTCAAGGGGAGGTGGTTAGACTCTCTCTTGTTGGAGATGGTCATTGCCTGGCACTTGTCTGGCGCGAATGTTACTTGCCACTTATCAGCCCAAGCCTAGATGTTGTCCAGGTCTTGCTGCATGCGGGCTCGGACTGCTTCATTATCTGAGGGGTTGCGAATGGAACTGAACACTGTGCAATCATCAGCGAACATCCCCATTTCTGGCCTTATGACGGAGGGAAGGTCATTGATGAAGCAGCTGAAGATGGTTGGGCCTAGGACACTGCCTTGAGGAACTCCTGCAGCAATGTCCTGGGGCTGAGATGATTGGCCACCAACAACCACTACCATCTTCCTTTGTGCTAGGTATGACTCCAGCCACTGGAGAGTTTTCCCCCTGATTCCCATTGATTTCAATTTTACTAGGGCTCCTTGGTGCCACACTCGGTCAAATGCTGCCTTGGTGTCAAGGGCAGTCCCTCTCACCTCACCTCTGGAATTCAGCTCTTTTGTCCATGTTTGGACTAAGGCTGCAATGAGGTCTGGAGCCGAGTGGTCCTGGCGGAACCCAAACTGAGCATCGGTGAGCAGGTTATTGGTGAGTAAGTGCCGCTTGATAGCCCTGTCGACGACACCTTCCATCACTTTGCTGATGATTGAGAGCAGACTGATGGGGCGGTAATTGGCCGGATTGGATTTGTCCTATTTTTTGTGGACAGGACATACCTGGGCAATTTTCCACATTGTCTGGTAGATGCCAGTGTTGTAGCTGTACTAGAACAGCTTGGCTAGAAGCGCCAATTCTGGAGCACAAGTCTTCAGCACTACAGCTGGGATGTTGTCAGGGCCCATAGTCTTTGCTGTATCCAGTGCACTCAGCCGTTTCTTGATATCATGTGGAGTCAATCGAATTGGCTGAGGACTGGCTTCTGTGATGGTGGGGATATTGGGAGGCGGCCGAGATGGATTATCCACTCGGCACTTCTGGGAGAAGATGGTTGCAAACACTTCGGCCTTGTCTTTTGCACTCAGCTGCTGGACTCCGCCATCATTGAGGATGGGGATGTTTACAGAGCCTCTTCCTCCCGTTAGTTGTTTAATTGTCCACCACCATTCATGACTGGATGTGGCAAGACTGCAGAGCTTTGATCTGATCCGTCGGTTGTGGATTCGCTTAGCTCTGTCTGTAGCATGTTGCTTCCACTGTTTAACATGCATGTAGTCCTGAGTTGTAGCTTCACCAGGTTGGCACCTCATGTTTAGGTACGCCTGGTGCTGCTCCTGGCATGCTGTTCTACACTCCTCATTGAACCAGGGTTGATCCCCTGGCTTGTTGGTAATGGTAGAGTGAGGAATATGCCGGGCCATGAGGTTACAGATTGTGCTGGAATACAATTCTGCTGCTGCTGATGGCCCACAGCGCCTCATGGGTGCCCAGTTTTGAGCTGCTAGATCTGTTCTGAATCTATCCCATTTAGCATGGTGATAGTGCCACACAACACGTTGGATGGTGTCCTCAGTGCGAAGACGGGACTTCATCTCCACAAGGACTGTGTGGTGGTCACTCCTACCAATATTGTCATGGACAGATGCATCTGCGACAGGTAGATTGGTGAGGACGAGGTCAAGTAAGTTTTTCCCTCGTGTTGATTCGCTCACCACCTGCCACAGACCCAGTCTAGCAGCTATGTCCTTTAGGACTCGGCCAGCTTGGTCAGTTGTGGTGCTACCGAGCCACTCTTGGTGATGGACATTGACGTCCCCCACCCAGAGTACATTCTGTGCCCTTGCTACCCTCAGTGCTTCTGCCAAGTGGTGGTAAACATGGAGGACTGATTCATCAGCTGAGGGAGGACGGTAGGTGGTAATCAGCAGGAGGTTTCCTTGCCCATGTTTGACCTGATGCCATGAGATTTCATGGGGTCCAGAGTCAATGTTGAGGACTCCCAGGGCCACTCCCTCCTGACTGTATATCACTGTACCGCCACCTCTGGTGGGTCTGTCCTGCCGGTGGGACAGGACATATCCAGCGATGGTGATGGAAGAGTCTGGGATGTTGGCTGAAAGGTATGATTCTGTGAGTATGGCTATGTCAGGCTGTTGCTTGACTCGTCTGTGGGACAGCTCTCTCAATTTTGGCACAAGTCCCCAGATGTTAGTAAGGAGGACCTTGCAGGGTCGACTGGACTTGGTTTGCCTTTGTCGTGTCCGGTGCCTAGTGGTCTGATGCCGGGTGGTCCGTCCGGTTTTATTCTTATTGTGACTTTTTTTTAGCAAGATTTTACAACTGAGTGGCTTGCTAGGCCATTTCAGAGGGCAGTTAAGAATCAACCACATTGCTGTGGGTCTGGAGTCACATATAGGCCAGACCGGGTAAGGACGGCAGGTTTCCTTCCCTAAAGGGCATTAGTGAACTAGATGGGTTCGACTGTATGTAGACCTGGTTTTCCTAACGCAGCTGATCCAGCGCCGGTAGCGTTCAGGGCAGACCAATTCTGGGTAGGGCATCTGAAATAGGCATTAGGCCTTTCTTTGCATATGCAAAGGTCCTAACGCCTGTTTCAGGCACGGGCCCTAGACGCCTCTTTTTCTGCCTTCACTAATATGGTGGGTGGCGCAGTTCTGGCACGGAATTTGCGGCGCATGCCAGCCTCCAAATTAGATGCTTAGTTGTGCGTTTTATGCCTATAAAACAGGTGCAGCGACAAGCAATTTCTAGGCCAATCTCTTAAAGTCTATCTTTGAAAACACAAATGGACAGAATGTAATTGTACATTAAGGTTAGATTTTGCTGACTTGTGTTTTATGTTGCTGGACATCATACCTTCCTACCATCTTTAGCCTTAAGAGATTAAAAGAAAATGCATTGCTGCAAATGCTCTAAATCTGAAACAAAAACAGAAAATGCTGGAAATAAACACGAGGTCAATCAGTATCTGAAAAGAGAAATGAAAATGGCCCCATGCTGAATGTTCTGACTTTGGGCAAAGCTTCACCTACATCATGCACCTGGCCCATATATTTTTTTTTTATTCGTTCACGGGATGTGGGCGTCGCTGGCAAGGCCGGCATTTATTGCCCATCCCTAATTGCCCTCGAGCACATGGAAGTCCTGGCACTTGGCTTGTTCAAGCAGGCTTCTTAAATGAGGTGAAAGTTTTAATTGTTGGTAAAAGTTTTTGGGCCCAAAATTGCTGGGCTCCTGCCCTGTCCCCATAAGTGTAGCAGGCGAGACTTCCCTCTATCGACTTCCCATTGACCCTGCACCAAAAATTCAGGGACGATATCATTTTATTATTTATCATGGATGGTCTGCGCCTGTAGAAGCTCAACAAAGGCAATCACTTGATGAGGTGGTTTAATTCGGAGTGGCACACTGCCGAGGCTCAGAAAGTTGGCAAAGAAAAATGGCTAGCAAACTTTTTGGAATATTCCTAAGGGTGCAAAGGGGCAGCCCCTGGGATCTTCCACTTCAAATTTTACCCTTTTCCTCCCCCTTTCCCCCATGCAAGATAAACATTCAATTTACACCCTCCCCCAACCCAATAATTTTGGTGTCTTTCATTTTTTGTTACATTTTGCTGCATTTCGCTCCATCCGTTAGTTTTGCTGGAAGATCCACTAATTTTGTTTTTTTGGAGGTTCTTACTGAACTGAGACGAGAACCTGGGCATAGAGGCCTCAGCATCTGATTGCTGTTTCTCAACTCCAACTTCAAGAAAAGTGTGCTTGTAGCTTTGGCACAATGCACGGGTGTGTGCAAAAGAGCAATGGTCGTATAATACTTTAAATGGTATGTCCTACAGGTGCTGGGAGTTCCCAACTTCGGTTTGTGCCATGGTTGAAGGGCTGAACAAGAAATTTGAGCTATGCTGAGGAGCACTGCTGCTTTTGATGTTGACGGGTTTGAGATCCTGCTGCAGAAGATGCACTAAAGAACTGGCTACACTGACCACCCTCCTTTGGTGCAGCTCCTACAGCAAGGACCTCCAATCCTTCAACATCAAAATGTTTGTGTTGCTCAAATCTCTCCACTGTACCATTGTGAATAAGTAGGCAACTTTTCTGCTGTCACCACCTGAACTTGCCCTTTGATGGCAAGATGTAGCTATTTAAGAGCTGTTGCTTTGCTTTGCTAGATTCTGTGCTCCCCAGTCAGGATTTCATTTTCACATCGTTCACCTGACGAAGGAGGAAGCCTCCGAAAGCTTGTGAATTTAAAATAAAATTGCTGGACTATAACTTGGTGTTGTAAAATTGTTTACAGGTGTATTACAAGCCAGGCAGTCTAGGGAAGTTATTGATGTTAGAGGCAGGGCCTTCCTTTGGAAAATCAGCACAGCCTGCCCCATAAATTGCTGGCATAGGTGAGTCTGTGCCTTAGGTCAATTTAAACTCATTTTTGCCAGATGTGGAAAATCAGGGCCATAAAGATCATCTCGGTTGGGCAGGGAAAAGCTAATTACAGGACAAAAGGGGTGTGAAAATAGCAAAGTAAGGCACACAAAAGAATAAAAATAACTCAAAAATGGGGGGAATGAAGTGGACGATGGATAAGGGAAACAAAAGAAAATGGGAGAGATAGCTAGGTTAGAAGTTGGTAATGTTGGTTTGGCTGAAATCTCCTTTCTCTAACAACTGCTCCTGAGATAAATGAGTTTGATTAGCTTCAGCCCATTTTCTAGTGGGCATAAGTCCACAACTTACAACTTCCTATAATTTAGCAATAAATAGCAGTCTCACTGAAAGGCTACAAGAGGTCTTGTGTGGGAAATGTCACACTGGTGGAATAAGAGTTACTATTGAGGTTATGGCTAAGCTCCATTGTTGGGACAATATAGAGGGATATTTATTTTACAGTCATGGTAAGAGTAATGTGTTATGCCATCATGCTCCCAGTGTGTTTGGGTAGGTGGGGGAAATTCATTAAGACTTAAATAACTAATAAAAATCAACCATTTATCTGAAGAGTATGGTGTGAAGTAGTGGATTGTTCAAAAATATAAACAAAATACTGGGGATATCAGAAAGGTACAGATCTTGTGTACTTC
Organism: Heptranchias perlo; assembly: GCF_035084215.1. NCBI lineage: Eukaryota > Metazoa > Chordata > Chondrichthyes > Hexanchiformes > Hexanchidae > Heptranchias > Heptranchias perlo. The sequence goes on from NC_090326.1 coordinate 92,265,622, forward strand.
ACGTAAAAGCAGCAGAGAGCCAAAACGGGGTTGAAGACTTTTTTTAATTTGAAGAGGTTGAGCTTTGTGTTGTATCCTTTCAGTAAAACCTTTATTAACTCATTTTGATCTCCTTCCTCCCACCCAGGTGAACATGGATGAGATAAACAGCATCTTGTATTTTGGCTGGTTTAATGGCAAGGATCCAAACCCGAAACGGAACCCTGGAGAAATTATAATGTATTCCTACCTTGTATTCTACAAGTGAAATCTCAAATCATTGCTAACCAGGACTTGAAATTAACAATAACTCAGAAGCAGTTTGCTCCAAACACTGGAAGTTTATTACTGAGATAACAATCTGTTGGCTAAATGTTGCTGTCTGTATTCGACTGGCATGTTTGTTAATGCTGCTGACTTTAACAATCACTGTCAGAAAGATCTAGAATGCATATCTGAATGTCACTCAGGGGCTGCTTCATAGGGCACTATTTCATAACTTAAGTGGCTATTTTCAGCCTCATTTTTACATAGAAGAGCATTAGCATGCAGAATCAAAATTGACCAGATCTGCCACAGGGAAGCTTAAGCTTAGTCAAAGAGCAACCTTTTCTACAGGTAATTTTTAATCCTGGTTATCAAACTTTTCTTCTACTCTTGTAATAGATGAAGTCAGAATACATACAATTGTTTCAGCCTGAGTTGGATTTTATTTTACTCCATGCATTGTATGACAGTATTACTTTTTTTAAAAAACTAGATGTTTCCTCACTTTCTAATCCTTATGATTTGTAAAAATACTGCTAAACTTTGCTGTTATGTATCCACATACATTACAATGACAGTGGGGTGTGTATTGATTTGTTCATTGCATAAAAGGCCTAAATAAAAGTGAAAGCTGGCTACCAAAAATAAGGCTGCCCAATAGACCTGCCTCTTCACACTGCTCAGCAAACTAATATACCTTCTCTGTTAATTAGATCACCACTGCCATTAAGTCTGACTGCTTACCATAAAGTAGCACCGTGAGAATTCACATTTTTTTGCATTATGTTTCTATTCTCTTATTTTACGCCCCAGTTTGTGTGCTGCGATGAAATGTTTCAGTGTTACTGTTTTAAAAATATTTTGCTAGTTTGGTTTTCTGTTTTTATCTACATTGTAATTGGAAAAATAATATTTCTGTTCAAATTACCTGTTTTCAAGTTATGTGTCAGTTGTATCCTGACTGCTGGGTTAAACTTGAAGGCTTACAGACTACAACTCCCAAATGCATTGCACAGCTGCTAGTACACAATAAGAGTGGGTCTTCCTGTGACAGCTGCTTAGCAACTGCAAGTCTTGGGTTTTACAGCTGAGCATTCACTTCAGAATAGATGGCTGCAGTTTCAATGATGTATAGCCAAATTACTCCACAGATGAGAAGTTTTTGAAATCTCAGGGTAACTAAAACTACACTGAACTTTATCACAATGAAATTCAGATAGTAGGCTGGAAAACTTTTCTGGCACATGCACCTTACCATAGTGGTATCCAAATTATGGCTAGTGGGTCACACACAGCCTTGAACCCTAGGAATCGGACCCTCAAAGTTCATTTATATAGAATGTACAGCACAGAAACAGGCCAATTGGCCCAACAGGTCCATGCCGGCGTTCATGCTCCACATGAGCCTCCACCCTTCCTATTTCATCTAACCCTATCAGCATATCCTTTCTGTGTTTATATTTCTTATTTGCTGGTTTGTCCTGGTTGAATTTAGTAGGCCTGAAGGTTTAGAAAGAGCTGTTCTTAGTGCTATTGCCTCATTCATTGATAAATCCTTAATCAGCTCATCCAGATCTGCTTGCATCAATAACGTGAGATATTTGTAAATTAATAGAAATATGGATTTAAATTTTATGTGTGGCCCTCAAGGTTCTGTGGTACAAACCTATATGACTCACAAAGACAAAAGGCTTGAACATCCCTCCTTTACCAGTGTGTCCATAAGCCACCTGTGAAGAATCTGACCAAAATACAGCAATTTCATTAGCTGACTGTAACAGGAAATTAAAGTGCATTCTCTGTTTGAAACAGTAAATTGAAGCTTTTGAGTTGGAAGAGAAAGTGCTGTTTTATATGCACAAGTTATTTGGGTCTATTTAGCATAATTACTGTTACATATCCCTACAAATTATACTAATATTTCTATTTAAAATAATTTAACTTCAGAATTTTAATGTTGCCTGCTCTTTTAAAACTACTGTATTGAAATCTTTCATTTTGGTTGTCTGATTACAGTAATTCACTGTAGCACTATAGGCTACACAGTCACACTTTCATAGTCCCTGTCATTTACAACGGGAAATAGGTTTTTCCAGGTTAATTTTGTAAAGTTGGTACTTTGTTGCCATGTAGGGTAAAACCCAAACTCCGCGTTAATGGTTTATACAGCTGTTTTTGATTAATGGTAATTGAACAGTTAATCTTTCAAACATGAGCTGTAGGCTTTGAGGACAGAAGGCTTTGAATTATGAAAAAGATTGCATATGCAATATACAATTGGCATGGTTATATATAACAGAATGGGCACACCATACAAAGCTTTGTGGGGATTTTTAAAAAATTATGAGTTGAATTTGAGTATTTTGTATTCAATCATCCTTAATGATCTACTTTAGATTTCCTACTAGTCTTCCATACATGTACTAATGATGAAATTCTAATAAATGATTTGCATCTAAAATTTTAGACTCTCATCAGATGTTATTCAGGTATGAACAGTGATACATGTGAAACAACTGGTTGTGTTTAAAGGATTACTTGGAGATGCATGGGACTTGCTGAAGGTAACTGTCTTCAGTTTTTGCTTGATCCCGTTCCTGTGGAAAAGCAAGTGTAACCTCTGGCCTGCTGTAACGCTTGTCATGGGGGAATATTGATGCTCATAGCACCACATTCTCTAATTTTTTTCTTTAATAAGACTTTTTGGTGCAGCTTTTCATATAACACATCGTAATACAGATAATCCTGATTTACGACTCTTATAAATGTTTTGGTCAGTGTTTTCAATTTTAGTGGTTGGAAAGTAAATCAAGGAATGATCTATTCTGACTGAATTTAGAAGCACAATTCATTCAGGACTTGTTTGTGTATTTCAACTGATTTAATGGGCTTATAGAATGCTGCTGCTTGGGACAAGTATTAATCAGAGTGGATAATAAGAGGTTGTATGAGTTATTTAGAAAGAGCACTGGCTATTTTATTTTTGTAAAATAGGCCAAAGAAGGAGTTGAACAAAGGCAGCAAATTTAGTGTGTGGACAGCCACTATACTACAAGAAGTAACATTTTCTAGAACATTTTACAGAAATGTTGTTTCCAAAAAAGATCTGCAAGATATTTTTTTTAAATTGAAAACTAGAAACATTTGGGTTTCTGATAGTGTACTGATTAACACATTCATGTAAAATTCCTCTACTATTTTAATGTAGTTTCAACCCAGTAAGTGGGCTAATGACTATACTGAAATAGTGCACAAAGGAATTTTTTGGGACTGCAATAATCAGTGCACTACCAGAGGAAATTAAACCCTATTATTATGAATTTGATGTTGCACAGAGAATAAACAAATGTCCACAGAACTTACACAGTGGAACAAGCTGAGTGTCAATTTGCAGATATATATGATTTCTGTGGCATAAGGAAAGTCTAAAATAGCTTATTTTTAGTTTTAATCAGGTCTGAAAAGGTTTGTCTTCATCTAGTTATGCCTGTGTGATCATTTCAAATAACTTGCATGTAAGTTTACTGCAGTTGATATAAAATTGGCATTGTTTTTGGGACTCCATGACTTAAACCATATCTATCAAGTATGAAAACATTACTGCAGTAATCAAGGGAGCAGCAGCTGCTGGTGTGACAGCACAATGTAATTTCATTGATGAGTTTGACCCAAAGCCTTGTAGATTTTGCAAACAGGGTCAACTGATGAAAAAGGATAGGTGAGAGAATGAAGTAACAATAAACTGGTATTGGATTGATGTTGCTGTACTTCTTTTATGTAATCATCACCACCCCACAGAAAGTATTGCAATATTTTTTATGATGTCATGTTTTTAGCAGGGAAATGGATAAATATTTGAGAACAAAAATTTAAAAGGATGCATGGAAAGGGCAGGGAATTGGACTAAGTGGATAGCTCCTTCAGAGAGTCAGCACAAATGCAATAGGCTGAATCACCGCCTGCTGTGCTGTAAAATTCTGATTCTATGTACCCCCAACCCTTTTCTCAAAAACTCTCACTTTGTAACAGCTCCAGAGAAGTTTCTTTGGATTCCTGAGGCTAGAATAGTTTGGAGTATATTGGAACAGTAACAGAAATTACAAAATTCAAAGTGGAATGATTTTAACAAACCATAAAAAACCCTAGAAGAATTACTACTATATACATTCTTGCAACATATTGAGACATCCAGTGCTCTGCTGTAGGTTCTAACACCCTTTGTCGTAATGTTATGCCTAAAGAAAAGGCCTTCCCATAACAAACATAATGGCACCTGCAAGCTTATCTCTGTCCTCTTGTCAGATACTTCCAAGGATGGTAGCTCCATATTTATCAAAACATATGGGGATAAATTTTAACCCCCAAGAACAGGTGGGTTGGGAGCAGGTGGGGAGTAAAAATTCTCTGTTTTCAGAGCGGGACCGCAACCCGGCTCCAACGCACCTACTTCCAGGTTTGACCCAGACGCATTTGAGTGCATGCGCGCTTCTGAAATCTGAAAGTGGGACAATATTTAAAGGGACAATATTTAAAGGGCCAATTGAGGTTCTTAAAGTGCTTAAACCTGTTAACTTTTTGTGTATTGACCTACACAAGTCATTTTAACTGCTCCTGAACATGTCCACCATGGCTTCTGAAACACGCCATGGAAATGAGGGTGAGTTGTAGCCAGCCCTCTTTTGGACCTTTAAATCAGTGATTGACACATGTGAAGAAAAGGTGAGTTTTTGCAACAGGGCAATCAGTTCTCTCAGATAAACCTTTGGCTGGGAGTTATTTGTGGTTAGACTGAGATTTCTTAGTTCACACTCAGAATTCTTGTGTTCACACATATTCACCTACATTTTGGACCCTCTCAAACTGACATCAGGATTGGAAGGGGGGGGGGGGGCGCAATGCATTTATTTAACAGTACATCCGAGGAGGAGACACATCACCATCCGTGGCAGGCACGGCATGCAGTTCTGGGAGTTGCAGGTGCACAAGACATTCATGGTGCACCACAAGGACCTGAAGAGGAGCAGAGAGGGTACCAATGGAGGGGCCGAGGTCGCAGGAGGCACTACCCATGTGAGAGGGTCTGCAGGTAGAGGCTGAACTTCCTGAGCCTCTCTGAGGAGCAGTGACAATGCAGGCTCAGATCGAGTCACCAGGTGATCGCAGACATCTGCACATTCCTTCATGCAGGGCAGGACCTGGTGGCCAAACATTGCCCATCGCAGGTAATGTCACCACTACTCTCAGGCATCCTGAGTCCGCATGGCCATTGTCATGGACTGAATGGACTAATTTGTGAGCCGTGCTTGAAGCTCAATGGAGGCTGCCATTCTCTCCATTGTAAACATTCCCACACTTGCGCCACCATTCCACTAATGCTGGAGGTGGAATCCTCCATCCTCTCCGCTATTGTGGAGAGTATGCATGACATGTCTTCCAGTACCTCGCAAAGGTACAGCTGTACCTCTATCATTTTCAGTCTTAATGCTGGCCCATGGGGTTCAGCAGCCGCATCCAGCTGAGCAGAGCTTGGAGAGGAGTGCGCCCACTGACACGGACTCTCCACAGCTGCCCCTGCCACCAGTGTCTGCTCGTGCTCACCTGTGAGTGGTGAATCACCAGGTGACAACCTAACTGTCTTAACAGGACCCAGTGGAGTGCCAGTATCTGCGCTGGTAAATGGCCGGATATGATGTGATGGTGTGCCCTCAGAGGAATGGAGCTCCCCTGTGGAATCGCACTCTTCCATGTGCTTCAGCAATCCTTGAAGGCCCTGGAAGAGAACATAAAGCAATATTAAGAATCATCGCACTGAGGTGTGTAACAGATCAATCATTGATAACGTCAATTCAAGATGTGTGTGAAGGATGTTAAAGTTCTGTCACCAGCCGTTTGTGGGTTGCCAGTCTCACCATTTCTGACAGCCAGGCATTCAACCGGGTGGCTCAGCTCCAAGGCCTCCTCCTTCGCTTCTGTCGGGGGCACTGTTTGTGGTGGTCCCCTCCAGTCCTACTCCTCTTCTGTGCATTTTGCGCAGTCTTCTCCTACAAGGGAAGAACAGACGTGTGAATGAGTGACGGTGACGTGGTCACCCAATGGATGCATTGCTTTGGGTGAGGCTACCAATGGAAGAGATGCATCAGAGGGTGACTATCAGACAGATTCATAATGTTACGTCAGGATTGGGGTGAGTGGGAGTAAGGGGTCGCAAAACCTATCTACCTCAGCCTTGAATATACTGAACGATTCAGCATTCACAGCCCTCTGGGGTAGAGAATTCCAAAGATTCACAACCCTCCAAGTGAAGAAATTCCTCCTCATCTCAGTCTTAAATGGCTGATCCCTTATCCTGAGACTATGGCCCCTAGTTCTAGACTCTCCAGCCAGGGAAAACAACCTCTCAGCATCTACCCTGTCAAGCCCCCTCAGAATCTTAAATGTTTTAATGAGATCACTTCTCATTCTTCTAAACTCCAGAGAGTATAGGTCCATTCTACTCAACCTCTCCTCATAGGTCAACCCACTCATTCCAGGAATTAATCTAGTGAACCATCTTGCACGATCTCTAAGGCAAGTATATCCTTCCTTAGATAAGGAGGCCAAAACTGTATGCAGTACTCCAGGTGAGGTCTCACCAAAGCCCTGTACAATTGTAGTAGGACTTCCTTACTCATGTACTCCAACCCCCTTGCAATAAAGGCCAATATGCCATTTGTTTTCCTAATTGCCTGCTGTACCTGCATGCTAACTTTTTGTGTTTCTTATACCAGGACATCCAAGTCTCTCTGGACACCAACATTTAATAGTTTCTCACCATTTAAAAAATAAAAAAATATTAAAAAGCAGATTCAATAGTAACTTTCGAAAGGGAACTGGATAAATACTTGAAAGGGAAACATTTACAGGGCTATGGGGAAAGAACAGGGGAATAGGACTAATTGGATAGCTCTTTCAAAGAGTCGGCACAGGCATGATGGGCCAAATGGCGTCCTCCTGTGCTGTACCTATTATGATGCTATGAAAGGGGTTCCTCTCCTTCTATGTCCAGCTGGTTTATGACCAGCAACAACAAATCCTTCATATGAATACCTACTTTGCTGATAGCCGTCATCATGCCTTTGTCATAAGAAAAAAATATATATAGCGCCTTTCACAATGCCAGGAAGTCCTAAAGTGCTTTACAGCTAATGAAGTATAGTCACTGTTGTAATCTAAGGAACGCAGCAGCCAATCTGCGCACAGCAAGGGCTCATAAACAGCATTGAAATTAATGACCAGATAATCTGTTTTTGGTGTTGGCTAAGGGATAAATATTGACCAGGAAACCAGGAGAACTCCCCTGCTCTTCTGCGAATAGTGCCATGGGAACATTGGGTCCCCAAGAGGGCCATGGGGGCCTCAGTTTAACTGCTTATGAAAGACGACATCTGACAGTGCAGCAGCCCCTCAGTGCTGTGCTCAAGTGCCAGCCTAGATTATTCCAGACAGTAGCATTAAAATCACTGCATTACTGAAGATATTTGCACATTTGTTTTCCATCTAAATTACATTTCAGCAGACTTGCTACAATAATGACTAAGTTTGTTTTAAAATTAATTTTAGCCCCAGTATTTAAGCTAAATTTAAATGTGCATACACTTCATTTATAGGCAAGTTCCTGCCCAGTATAACAGGAAATATACTGATGAAAACTGCAACCATAATCAATTGTTCAATGGCATAATAATATAATTGAACCAATCTGATTCTTTGCGTACTTTTTTCAAGTTTACAAATTGCTCAACATGCATTAATTGTCACAAAAATTACGCAAGAATTGGTTGCATATTCAGGGTTTTCTTATTAGAAAACATTGAATTGGTTTTGATTGTCCTGCTGAAATAGTGTAAAAATCTGTTTATGATCACCTGTTTACAATTTGTTGTGCTAAAAGTAAGTGGGATAATTGCTAACCATCGATGCATACAGGAAAATATGTTAAATTTTCAGACTTCATTATTTTTAAAAGAGAAAAACAATACATAGATAGCAGGTACAACAGATATAATTCCCCAGTTTGTTAAGCACTTCTTGTTACTTCTTGCGATAGGGGTCATCTTCAATACTGAACTGGTAATTAGGTTTTGTGGCTTCTTGCATCAGTTCATACAGCTGTCCAATCTGTTCTCCACTAAAGCTTTTTAGTTTATCTGTTGTCAGGTCGGCTCCATATTGGACCTTCTGCATTGGATGCATCACACTCTCCATAGCCTGTGCCTGTAGTACATCTGCATATACCTGAGGATAGACAAATTAGATACTGCATTAGAGTCTTTAGGCTAAAACTGAAGAGTGCTCATTTAGGCAAGCTAGCAATGACATTTTATCAAACAGGCTGAGATTAAAAACAGCACACAGACCAACAGTTGCACTAATGCATTAGATACTGATTTCCCCATCAAGAAATCAAAATAGCTTCCTGTAAATGAGAGCATTTATTAACTTTTGGGAGGGGCATTTACTGTAAAAAAGAGTAGATTTCAGAATTTTAATTTGTTTGGAGATTAGTAGCAAGTACCATTTCACACTGCTGCTCTCAGCCTAAAATTGTATTTCCAATTTGACTTTTTTTTATATAAAAAAGCTAAATCATTCAGGAATAAGTTAAGTTGTTTTTGTAACTGCTGTATTGAAAATATTTTTAAAAGGTATATTTCCAAATAAAAAGCTTTGAGTAGTTGAAATGAAATTATTGTCACTTGGGTACAAATCTAAAAGATATATTTTGCTGAATTAAGGGACTTCTATTTAGCTTTACTTATTTTGTTTTGATGAAAATAATATTTTAAGCATTCTAACATAAAACTCAATGCTGTTTTAATGTTGTACTTCCAGACTTTTGTAGTGGATCTGGTTGAAAAAGGAAAAGAAAGTTATTTGAAGATTTTCTTGAATTAGGTATTGAAGTATCTATTCAGGCAATGGTTCTGCAGATATTGAATTTAATTAAATCCAAGATAGCTTAGTATAGCACCAATTAACAGTCAAGCAAAAGCACACATTTTTATTTCCTAAATACCTGTTAATCTTAGTGTTCCATTTTTAGGCAGCATTTGAAGTTTTTGCCAAAGACACCTTTTTAGAAAAGTTATACAACTGTACAAAAAGATTTTACTTACTGAACTTATGCCTGATATGACCACTGTATGAAGAAACACTACTGGCAAATTGAAAAAAATGTTTTCATAAAAAAATTGGTTTGCTGCAACGGATACAGTGTCTTTCATTTTTACTGTACAAATGTCGAATGCATTTTACTAATGTAACGGATAAGAACAACTCTTTTAGAATCTGTATTACTATAATACACCCTGTAATATTAGAACTTTCAAAAAAAATACCTATAGATAATATGCTCAGTACTATGTAGCATGATTTTTTAGAAGAAAAAAAATCATTAGTTGCTAGCTGGCTTTTACCATATATTTTTATAACTTTGAAATTTAAAAAAATATTGCGAAACCAAAAGGAGATCTGAAAAATCACTAAGATTGGAATTTATTTTAAATACATTTCTGTGACCTGCTGGAAAACTATACAGTACTTTGACTAAGTGAACAATGGTAGTCACAAAGTTAATTCAAATAAACCACCATTGCTGGAATAGAAAATTAGCATTAACCGTTAAATATATTAGTGTGGTTATATAAGCCTTTATTATATTTTCCATTAAAGAGAGTATGCCTTCGGATGAGTGACATAGCATCATTTTTTGGCAGACAAGTCCATTCATTGTACCTTACTGGAATATTTAACCTTCTCATCAATCACTGACACATCAGGCAGAAGGCAACTAAGATTAACTCTGGACTTATTCTGGATATGAATCCTTATGTGAGATGGTAACACTGCAATAATTCTAGATTAACTAAAAAGCCTTTTTCTTATGAGATACTTTCATTAAGAAAACGTGATTAACAGTCAGACAGAATATTAGAAATATGTTATTTTATTAGTTGTAATTTCATCTTTCCCCTGCTCTGGGTCGTATACCTCGATATTCGAGAGGCAGGGCCGCCATGCTCTTAGGTAACCACCTATAACCAATTTGTGGCCAACTCCACTGCTCCAACATTCAGTGTTGTGGATTTAAATTTTTACAGAGAATTAGTAGGATTAGAATTAGCTGGAAAAAATAAACAAACTGTTGCACTATGCACAAATTACTGTTCAAAATACAAGCTGTCTCAATGGTTTTGAGATAAAGGGGGTGATTTTAAATACCAAGAACGGGTGGTTGGGGGTGGGTGGGAGTTGAAAATAGTTGTTTTTGGGTTGCGACCATAACCTGGCCTTATTTCCGGGTTTAATGTCGGCGTGTAAAAGTACAGGCCTCCCCCGGGAATCCAAAGTCTGAAAATTTTGCAGTTGTGACCCAAGAAAAACAACCTTTTTCAACTCCCCCTTGCCCCCCAACCCACCAGTTTTTGGGGTTTAAAATCACCCGCAAAGTCTCCATTCTTGAGCCATACAAGGTTCCAGGTTTGACTCCTAGGGCCCGATGTTAGCAGGGCTGCGGGTTCTCAGCGGGGGGGGCTATCGGGCGCCACTGCTGATCTGCGCGTCTGGCGGGCTGCGCATGCGCAGTAAGATCTGTCAGCTGGAGGCGCTGTATTTAAAGGGGCAGTCCTCCACTGACAGATGCTGCAACAAATAGCATAAATGACAGCATGGAGCAGCCCAGGGGGAAGGCTGCTCCCAGTTTAATGATGCCTCACCCCAGGTATCAATACATGGGAGGAGGGGGAGGACAGAGATCTTCCACACGGCGGGCGGGAGGAAGCGGCCCGCCTCTGCCACCAGGAAGGCCTGGCTTGAGGTGGCAGAGGAGGTCACCAGCGCCACCAACATATCGCCCACCTGCATACAGTGCAGGAGGCGCTCCAATGACCTCAGTAGGTCAGCCAAAGTGAGTACACGTAGTCTTTCCCCTACACTCCGTCTGCCACAGCACTGCCCCCACCCCACATCTCCTTCGGCACTGCCAACACTACTCCGTCACATCACCCCTCATACCCACTCAAACCTCATCCTCATCTTACCTGCACCTACTCACCTCGCCAGTACTCACCCCGCCACTACCACTCAACCCAATCCTCATACAATCTCATGGCTCTATCTCATGCTCACCCTCTCGTGCATCTCTTTCACGGCCAGCCTCACTCAACCTGCCACTACCTGTGCTGCAGCCACAGGGCATGCATCACATATGTGCAGTAGGCAGGGTAAGGCAAACGTGTTGTGAGCATGAAGGGGATGCACAAGGGTGTTTGAGGGTTTGTCATGGGTGTTACTTATATTGAACTTCAGAACAACTCACATTACACATTATATTGGCACCACTACTGCCATGACTTCGCGAATTCTGTCTGGTTTGTGCAATAATGCCCGCTCCGGAGGATCACTATGAGGACCCACAACTGATGCCACCCATTGTGTCACTGCAGAGTGGGTGTAGGTGTATTTGCAGGGCTCTTCTGAGCAGACGACTGAGAGACATCGGCGATGTCCCCGGTTGCACCCTGGAAGGATGCGGAGGAGAAGTTGTGGAGGGCAGTGGTGACTTTGACAGCGACAGGTAAGAAGATGGTGCTCGGGCCAGCCAGGAGCAGCTCGGCATGAAAGAGGCTGCAGATGTCCACGGCTACATGTCGAGTGACTCTGAACCTCCGTGTGCACTGCTGCTCAGAGAGGTCCAGGAGGCTGAGCCTCGGTCTGTGGACCCTGTGGCGAGGGTAGTGCCCTCTGCGACGCATCTCTCTCTGCGGTAGTCCTCCCTCCTCCTGTACAGGTGGATGTGTCACAGCACTGTGTTGTGGAGCTCCACGTGTCAGAGGTGGACGGCGTGGATGGCGAGGCTGGTGATGCTGTTCGCCCTCCGAGGAGGTAATGACTGCAGCTACGGCGGCCCCCATCCACAAGATGTACATCTGAGGGGGTCCGCAAGGTAGGTACATGTCTCCGGACCCCGGGGTAAGTGTGCAGGTTGGTGACTTTGACTGTCAGGAGGAGGGTGGTGGAGGCCAAACTTTGTCCCGAGTGACGGAGTGGCCTCCTGCAATGGGTGAGGGTCTCCCCCCCTCACCTGTCAAATGGACCTTTGCAGCTGCCACAGGCTGACAGCTGCAACACGTCCATTCAACCTGGGAGTGTTTCCCCCAGTGTGGGAAACAGTCCCATTTTGTTCTAAAATCCCACATAGTCCCTTAATCAGGTCAGTTAATGACCTGAAATACCTAAATAAATACTGTCAAGTGGAACCCCGCTGGCTTTAATTGCCTGCAGGATTCCCACCAGTGGGGGCTGCACGCGCACGCCGGCGCGTCAGCGGGGAACCCGGAAGTGCGTGGGTTCGGGGCGGGCTCCGGTACCGCGCCGGGATTCTCCGATTTTCGGAGCTCCCCCGCGGGGAACGCACCCGATAGCGGGTGCTAAAATAGCTTTCAGCTGGAGTAACAGTAGGGGTGCTACGGTTAGCCTCTGGGTTACCACTTACAATTTCTACATACTGACCTCTACTGAAACATACATGAATAGACAAAATAAAGTTTGGCTGTGATGTCCCTGCAGTCGAATAACCAGCTCACACTTACTGTTATATATACTGTAAAATACTGACCATCATTTTCCAATCGTCCCTGGCTACAGGCGTGGTGCCGGAGGACTGCTAACGTTGTACCGTTATTTAAAAAGGAGGTAAGAGATAGACCGAGTAATTATAAGCCAGTCAATCTAACCTCGATGGTGGGAAAATTATTGGAATCAATTCTGAGGGACAGCATAAATCGTCAATTAGAAAGGCACGAGTTAATCAAGGACAGTTAGCATGGATTTGTTAAGGGAAGGTCATGCCTGACTAACTTGATTGAATTTTTTGAGGAGGTAAAAAGGAGGGTCGATGAGTGTAAACCGTTTGATGCAGTGTACATGGATTTTGGCAAGGTTTTTGACAAGGTCCCAATTGGCAGACTGGTCAAAAAAGTAAAAGCCCATGGGATCCCAGGGAAAGTGGCTAGTTGGATCTAAAATAGTCTCAGTCACATGAAGCAAAGGGTAATGGTTGACGGGTGTTTTTGCAACTAGAAGGTTGTTTCCAGTGGGGTTCCGCAAGGCTCAGTACTAGGTCCCTTGCTTTTTATGGTATATATTAATGATTTGGACTTGAATATGGGGGGCTTGATCAACAAGTTTGCAGATGATACAAAAATTGGCCATGTGGTTGATAGTGAGGAGGAAAGCTGTAGACTGCAGGAAGATATCAATGGACTGGTCACTTGGGCAAAAAAGTGGCAAATGGAATTCAATCCAGAGAAGTGTGAGGTGATGCATTCGGGGAGGGTAAACAAGGCGAGGGAATACACAATAAATGGGAGGATACGGAGAGCTGTAGAGGAACAAAGGGACCTTGGAGTGCATGTCTTCAGATCCCTGAAGGCAGCAGGACAAGTAGATAAGGTGGTTAAAAAGGCTTACGGGATACTTTCCATAATTAGCCGAGGCATAGAATACAAGAGCAGGGAGGTTATGATAGAACTGTGTAAAACAGTAGTTAGGCCACAGCTTGAATACTTCATATAGTTCTGGTCACCACATTATAATAAATATGTGATTGCACTAGAGAGGGTTCAGAGGAGATTTACAAGGATGTTGCCAGGGCTGGAGAATTTTAGCTATGAGAAAATGTTGGATAGGCTGGGGTTGTTTTCTTTAGAACAAAGGAGGCTGAGGGGTGATTTAATTGAGGCGTATAAAATTATGACCTGACCAGATAGAGTGGATAGGGAGAATCTATTTCCCTTAGCAGAGGGGTCAGTGACCAGGGGGCATAGATTTAAAGTAATTGGTAGAAGGATTAGAGTGGAGCTGAGGAGAAATTTTTTCACCCAGAGGGTGGTGGGGGTCTGGAACTCACTGCCTAAAAGGGTGGTAGAGGCAGAAACCCTCAACTCATTTAAAAAGTACTTGGATATGCACTTGCAGTGCCCTAACCTACAGGGCTATGGACCAAGTGCTGGAAAGTGGGATTAAGCTGGATAGCTCTTTATCAGCCGGCACGGACACGATGGGCCGAATGGCCTCCTTCTGTGCTGTAACTTTCTATGAAATATCACAAGTCAGTAAAGGCCATTTGGTGAGATACCGTATTCCGGCATGAGTGGTGAAGGTGAAGAAGGGAGAGAAAGTGGAAAGATGGTTTTAATAAGGTAAATAGAGAAAACCTCTTTTCACTAGTCGATGGATCAGTAACTAGAAGGCAGACATTTATTTTTTAAAATGAGGGAGAGGTTAGGAGAATGTTTTTATAGAGAGGGTTGTTGGATGTGGAATGCCCTACCAAGAATCCGTAATAGCTTTCAAAAAGGAAATGGATATATATTTGTAAAAGAAAAAATTAAAAGGGTATGGGGAAAGGGCAGGGAAATGGAACTAAGTGGATAGCTCTTTCAGAGTAGGTTCAGGCATGAATTGAGATCAGATTGCCTACTTCAGTGCTGTAAAATTCAATAATTTGAAAAGGTTTAAAAAATTCAAATAGTCACAGTACACGTTTTGATTAACTGACTGCAGATTTCTGCAAAACTAGAGAGATTATGTTTGTATTTTTAAATCTTCAAAAAATACAATAATCAGGATACTCAGCAGAAATAATTATGATATTAGTCAGACTGTTCATGACTGAATCTGTTGATAGGTTATGTAGCAATCCAGCAGAACTCAGCCTGAAAGGATGAAGGGTCAATGATTGAACAGGAGATTATAAAAAGATTAATAGGATGCTGAGCTTCATCCAATAGGTGTCCACTCGGGCCTTACAGTTCAAGGCCCCGATATTACCGGGGAGGCGGGATGGCAGCAGAGGGACGACTGGGCACGGGGTAACCCGCCCAGTAAAATCTGTCCATTCCCCACGCGATCACAGGTAAATTGGAGCCACTTAACATGGCTTCCGGGTTTCCCGTCGGAAACCTGCGCAGCGGGCAGACTGCGCACTCGCATCACAGGCTGTCAGCTGGAGGAGCCCTATTTAAAAGGGGCAGTCCTCCAATGTTGATCCTGAAGCAAACACCCAAAATTACACAATGGAGTAGCCCAGGGAAAAGGCTGCTTCTAGATTCAGTGATGCCTCACTCCTGGTGCTACTGGATGGGGTGAGGAGCAGGAGGGATGTATTTTACCCAGCAGACAGGAGGAAGTGGCCTGCCTCTGCCACCAAGAAGGCCTGGCTCGAGGTTGCAGAGGAGGTCACCAGCAGCAGCAACGTCTCCCGCACCTGGATGCAGTGCAGGAAGCACTTCAATGATCTAACTAGGTCAGCCAAAGTGAGTACACTTACTCATTCTCCTACACTCCATCTTCCACATCACCGCCCCCACCCCACAACTCCTCCTGCACTGCCAACACTACTCTATCACATCACTCCTTACACCCACTCAAACCTCATCCTCAACTTACCTGCACTTCCTCCCTCCCCAGTACTCATCCCACCACTAACACTCAACCCAATCCTCATACAATGTCGTGGCTCTGTCTCATACTCACCCTCTGATGCATCTCCTTCACTGTCAGCCTCACCCAAACCAATGCATTCAGCGGCTGGCCACGTCACCATCACTCACTCATGCATCTCTACTTTCTCCCCTTATAGGAGAAGAGAGCCCAGAATGCACGGGAGAGGGTGAGGACCAGCGGGGGGCCACAACATCTAGTCGTCCTCACAGATGAGGAGCAGGAGGCACTGGAACTGAGCCGCGCCCTCAGGTGCCTGTCTGTCAGGGACGCAGAGACTGGCACCCAACAAACTTCTGGTGACAGAACTTTAACATTCAGCACACACAATTAACAATCGATGTTAACATGCCTTGCCATCTTAAGCGCCTCAACATCTGTCATCATGCTTCATATTACCGCCTGTTCTCTCACAGGGCCTTCAGCAACCGCCATAATGGCGGAGGACAATTCCTCGGAGGACCTGCTGGCCTCTGAGGGGGCACCGTCACATCTGAGCGAGCCATCACCCAGCGCAGATACACACACCTCGGTGGGTCCCCGTCCTCACTTAGTTGGGGTCGCGCACGGTGAGTCACACACACGTGAGCATGAGCAGACACTGGTGGCAGGGGCAGCTGTGGAGAGTCCGCATCGGTGGGAGCACTCTTCTCCAGGCTCTGCTCAGCTGGACACAGATGCTGAATCCTGGAGGTCATCCATGAAAAGGAGAATGATCAAGGGGCAGCAGCACATTTGCGAGGTGCTGGAACAGGTGCCATGCGCCTGTTCCAGCACAATAGCGCAGAGGATGGAGCAGTCCAACTCCTGCATGAGTGGAATGGTGGCACAGGTAAAGGAGGGCATCTCTGAGATACTGTCACAAGGCCATGAGGGCATCTCTGAGATAGTATCACGGGTAAGTGCAGGAATGTCTGCGATGGAGGGAAGGCTAGCCTCCATAGAGCTTCAAGCATGACTCACCAATGAGTCCATTCAGGCCCTGACAACGGCCCTTTAGACTCAGGGTGAACAACATTCTGCTGCCTTAAACAGGCAGGCAGATACTCTAGCACTGGCCTTACAAGGCTTCACACATGTCCTCCAAACTGTCGTCCAGCAGAGTGGTAGGAGTGGTGTGGGCGGTGTGGGCCTGGCCCAGGGGAGGGAAGAAGGCGAAAGGGGACATGGAAGTGGGGACTCCACTCAAAGTGCCCCCACGTCTCACCCATTGCCCCCCCTCTCAACCAGTCCCCGCAATGCTGCCTCCTCTCCAGGTGGCCGAGTCTGCCCCTGCACAGGTGCAGTTGGAGCAGTCTTTGGAGGGGCCCCCAAGTTCCTTTGTTCATCACTTGCCTCCTAATTCAGACTGTTGTTTTGCATCTGCTGGAATGTTTCAAAGACAACGGGCCTGCTGTTAGCAGGGCTGCGGGTTCTCGGCGGGGGGGCTATCGGGCGCGTGGGTAACGTGCCCGGTGAAATTAGTCAGCTTCCCGCGCGATTGTAGCAGACAATCCACTAATTGGATCCACTTACCTTGTCTTCCGGGTTCCCCACCGCTGATCTGCGCGTCGGGCGGGCTGCGCATGCGCAGTACGATCTGTCAGCTGGAGGCGCTCTATTTAAAGGGGCAGTCCTCCACTGACAGATGCTGCAACAAATAGAAAAAATTACAGCATGGAGAAGCCCAGGGGGAAGTCTGCTCCCAGTTTAATGATGCCCTCACACTCCAGGTATCAATACATGGGGTGAGGAGGAGGGGGAGGACAGAGATCTTCCTCCCGGCGGGCGGGAGGAAGCGGCCTGCCTCTGCCACCAGGAAGGCCTGGCTCGAGGTGGCAGAGGAGGTCACCTGCACCACCAACATATCGTGCACCTGCATACAGTGCAGGAGGTGCTCCAATGACCTCAGTAGGTCAGCCAAAGTGAGTACACGTAGTCTTTCCCCTACACTCCGTCTGCCACATCACTGCCCCCACCCCACATCTCCTTCAGCACTGCCAACACAACTCTGTCACATCACCCCTCATACCCACTCAAACCTCATCCTCATCTTACCTGCACCTACTCACCTCGCCAGTACTCATCCCGCCACTACCACTCAACCCAATCCTCATACAATCTCATGGCTCTCGTGCATCTCTTTCACGGCCAGCCTCACTCAACCTGCCACTACCTGTGCTGCAGCCACAGGGCATGCATCACATATGTGCAATAGGCAGCGTAAGGCAAACGTGTCGTGAGCATGAAGGGGATGCACAAGGGTGTCTGAGGGTTTGTCATGGGTGTTACTTATATTGAATTTCTGACCAACTCACATTACATACTATATTGGCACCACTACTGCCATGTCTTCGCAAATCCTGTCTGGTTTGTGCAATAATGCCCTCTCCTGAGGATCACTATGAGGACCCACAACTGATGCCACCCATTGTGTCACTGCAGAGTGGGTGTAGGTGTATTTGCAGGGCTCTTTTGCGCAGACGACTGAGAGACATCGGTGATGTCCCCGGTTGCACCCTGGAAGGATGCGGAGGAGAAGTTGTTGAGGGCAGTGGTGACTTTGACAGCGACAGGTAAGAAGATGGTGCTCGGGCCAGCCAGGAGCAGCTCGGCATGAAAGAGGCTGCAGATGTCCACGACTACATGTCGAGTGACTCTGAGCATCCGTGTGCACTGCTGCTCAGAGAGGTCCAGGAAGCTGAGCCTCGGTCTGTGGACCCTGTGGCAAGGGTAGTGCCCCCTGCGACGCATCTCTCTCTGCGGTAGCCCTCCCTCCTGCTGTACAGGTGGATGTGTCACAGCATTCTGTTGTGGAGCTCCACGTATCAGAGGTGGACGGCGTGGATGGCGAGGCTGGTGAGGCTGGTGATGCTGTTCGCCCTCCGAGGATGTCATGACTGCAGCTACGGCGGCCCCCATCCACAAGATGTACATCTGGGGGGTCCGCAAGGTAGGTACATGCCTCCGGACCCCGGGGTAAGTGTGCAGGTTGGTGACTTTGACTGTCAGGAGGAGGGTGGTGGAGGCCAAACTTTGTCCAAAGTGACAGAGTGGCCTTCTGCAATGGGTGAGGGTCTCCCCCACCCCCCCAACCTGTCAAATGGACCTTTGCTTCTGCCACAGGCTGATAGCTGCAACACGTCCATTTGACCTGGGAGTGTTTCCCCCAGTGTGGGAAACAGTCCCAGTTTGCTCTAAAATCCCACATAATCCTTTAATCAGGTCAGTTAATGACCTGAAATACCTAAATAAATACCTTCAAGTGGAACCCCGCTGGCTTTAATTGCCTGTGGGATTCCCACCAGCGGGGGCTGCGCGCGCACGCCGGCGCGTCAGCGGGGAACCCGGAAGTGCGCGGGTTCGGGGCGGGCTCCGGTACCGCGCCGGGATTCTCCGATTTTCGGAGCCCCCCCACCAGGAAAGCACCCGATAGCGGGTACTAAAGTGACGCCCAATATACCAATAGGTTCAGTTGTAAGGATTGTATGAATAATTTGGCATTGGGAATCAGAAAGATGGAAACTCTCGTTAGTTCTCGGGCTCCAAGTTAGGTTTCATCACAACTCTACTCCTTGGATAAAGACCAGAAGCTGGTCTTTCAGATATTGGAATCTTTCATCGAGAATAAAGATTAGTTCTTATTTTGTCTGAAACCTGAATGCAATAAATATGTCTTGGGAAGGATGTCTTGAATTTCTGCCTGGTCATATGGAGATCCATATAACATCTATGCTGTTTAAAATACTGAGAAATAAATCAAATCAAATACTGACTATGATCTTAAATGAGCAGCCCAAAGATGGTGGTACCCAGGTATCCCTTGGAGTCTGAAGTAAGAAACAATTACTTACAGGCACCTTGGGCACTGAAACGAGATAAAGAAGTGGTGCCATTTGCAAATGGAGCTGCTTTCTATTACACTCTGTAAAGTCAGTGGATACCTGTCAGCCTGCAACATGGTGGGCATAGCTCCTTACTGCAACAGTATGACTGAAATAAAAGCCACATGTTTTATAGAAATTTAGCATTTAGGTTGGAGGGTAAAGTTTCGAAATGCTGCTTATGAAATTTAACATTAATTTTCTGTGTCTCAAACTACCAATAGAGGAAACACAAGAGTGCACTTGTTTTACATCTTAACAAGTCAGCAAACAGGGATGTTAAGAAATAAAAAAGAATGTCATTACAATGTCAAATCGATGACGGTGGGTTAAACAGTCAGTGAATGGCTTTCAAGCATGACATCAGATTGATTTACAGCCAAGCATTCACAACATGCTGCTGGTTATCAGACTCTCTTAATTTATAAACATAATAATGCAACATTCAGCACCATTAAAATTCCAGATTTTTCAATCCTCAACTTATAGATTCTGGGGTTGCACTGGGTTATCTATGGTGCTGTCTGAGTCTGACAGGATTTAATCTACAAATGGAATTGATTATAATAAAAAAGATTGAGCATGACCACCTAATGTCACTTGTGCATGCCTGCATACAAAGGTAGACAAAAATATTGGATGCAGTTCAAACAGTTCAAGTGTTTCCTAATTTTAAAAGTAGTAGCATGTAGTCCAGCTGGGTTCCCACTGCCAATATGTAATTGCATATTGATTTGTGGGTTAGAGGAGGGACGTGGTAGTCACTTTGGGACTAGCAGTACAAACAGTCATAATTAGTCAAGAAGTTTCAGAGACCAATCAAAAAGCTATGCTATGCAATATAATCAAACTACCAATTTTAGATGAGCACTCCAGCTAACAATACCCAGGCCCTGAAATTCCTGGGGCTGTATGTAGGAGTTACAACCGGTGATGGGGCCATCGGGAGCCCCAAGGACCCATATTGGGGGGCAGGCGTAGGTTCGCGTGCTTGCCTGGGAAATTCCTCCCTTTACACCCTTGAAAGGCCTCAGTGGAACTCACACCAGTGGAAGCCTGGCATAAATTCTTCTAAGGCCTTCTAAAGACTCCCAAACCTTTACAAGAGTAAGTTAATCAATCCCAGAAGGCATCAATTACTTTTTCTTGACACATTAGCCTTGATTTTAACTCCCCCTTCCAGCCCTGATCCACCGCCCCCCCCCCCCCCACACAATGTCCTGGCTCGCCCCCACCAGCCCTGATCGCCCCCTGATGTCCTGGCTTCCCCCCCACCCCCTGATCACAGCCCCGATGTCCTGCCCCCCCCACCCCCAATATCCTGCTACAGTGAGTTTGCATCTATCCCAATAGGCTGCAGCAAGCACCTATTTGCATGGAAGATGGAAAGGCCTGTGGAGACTGCTGCACAGATAGAAGGCCTCAATCAACCAGTTTGATGGGAGCAAATGGTCAACACACTGCACTGCCTTGCTAACTGTAGGATGGCAGGCATGGACAGTATTTATGCCAAATTCCTAAAATCTACCCTGGGGAAGGGGAGAGAGAAAAATAGCAATCTGTTCAGATAGTGCTGGGAACCTTTGACTCGCCTTGGAGCTGATCAATTCTTTAACAGAGGGTGAGCACTTAGGTGCTGTAATGGTCCTACTACAGCACCGCAAGATTTTCCTTTTTGGCACTGGATGGCTCCCTCGGTAGTAGAAGCCCACTGGGGGCCTGCCCTGCATGCCAACAAGTCCCAATCCAGGAATATTCAGGACGTTGCTGCCCACCCTTCCAACTCAGCCCCAAGGAACAGAATTCCACCCTGAGCATTTTATTCAATGACAATCAGCCATATGTTAATGGATATTTCATCTTGTACAACATCTACTTTTAAAGCTCCTGGTAGATGGATGAGGGAGGGGAAAGAGTTCCAGTATGAAGGCTGGGGGAAAAGAGTGCTTCCTTCAATGGGAGAGGAGGGGTTTAGAAAAATTGTGCCAGTTTGAACTGGGGAAGCAGGGGACAAGAACACTAGGTTGAGTTGAAGGTAGCATGAACTGAGGGGCTGGAGGGGGAGAACAGTGCAAGTTTGAACTAGAGCAAAGAGGGAGAAGAAGAGTACTAGCTTCAATTGGGACCTTTTGAGGGGATATAGTGTCTCTCTGGGTTTGTAGGAGTATCTTGTGTCAGTGAACTGGATCTGGAGGGGGTGCAGTACTTCTGTGTTAGATGGGGTAGAGTGTGTGTTAACAATAGGGTGTGGTGCATTGGAGGGGAAAGTGCTCCTGTGAGGGGAGTGGAAAATGCTTCTCTAAAGGGGTGAGTGAAAGTGATAATCTGGTTGGTGTTGAAACCCAATGCCACTTATCTTTCAGTTTTTGAGATTAAAATCTTATCAATTGGGAAGTATAAAAGTGGTTAATATTAATTAGAATGCATCATTTTTAATGTCAAATTCAAAATTTATCAGGGGACCAAATTCCTATATCTCCTCTCCTCCTCCCCCCCCCCCCCCGACCCCCGCCCCCAGAAATGCACCATTAATTGTCATGGAATAAGGAAGGGGGAATAAGACATTTGGGCCTAGAAAAGGTACAATTCCAGACGGGTAGGCCCAAGCAACTCCTGATATTGAGGCTTAAGCCTCATATACATGAGACCATCGAACTGTAGACACCTGCTGGGCATCCCCAGGCAGCTCACCCATGAAGAGTATTTCAATTTTTGGCTGCTGCTTCGCTGGCAATGACCCTCAGGTAGGTGCTGAGAGAGCGGGTGTGTGGTGTGTGGGGTGGGGGGGGGGGAATTGGGAAGGGGCCGAGCAGGTGTTGGCAACAGTCTTCGGTACTGCAGTTGAGCTCCTGCTCCTCCCAGCTCCACATTAAGGAAAGTATTTGGAAAAAAAACTTACCTTTTTAGTGGCGGCCTCTAGCAGTCCCTTTAAGGACAGCTGGTTAAGCTGCGTGTAGACCATGTTTTCCTGAACACAGCTGGCCCGATGCCAGCTCTGTTGATGGCAAACCAATTTTGCAATGGGGGCCTCAAACAGGCAGTAGGCCCTCTATTTGTATATGCAAAGGGCCTAACGCCTGTTTTAGGCAGGTGCTCTGGATGCCTCTTTCTCTGCCTTTACCTGGCGGGTGCATACTTCTGGCGGGTAATGAGCGCGCCCACCCCACTGCCATATTTAGGTTCCTATTTTGCTGAATCTGAACATAGCACTATGTCACCGTAAAAGATATTTACAATATTTCAGTTAAAGCAGGGCAATATGGTTGAATGAAAGTGGAAAGCAGCAAGGAACAGCTAATGGAGAGTATCTCCTCTGTCAGCCTGGCTCAGTGGCAGCATCTGAGTCACCACTCCAAACTTGAGCACATAATCTAGGCTGGCACTTCAGCGCAGTACTGAAGCACTGAACTGCATTGTTCACAATGTTGTATTTTGGATGAGACCTTAAACAGAGGATCTGTCTGCCTGTTCAAATGGATATATAAAAAAATTCTTATGGCACTATCTGAAGTGCAGGCAAGTTTTCTTGGTGTCCTTGCCAACATTCCTCACTCAACCAACACCATCAAAAAAAGATTAACTGGTCATTTATCTCAGCTGTTGTTTGCGGAATCTTGCTGTGTGCAGATTGGCTGCCACAAAACAGTAGTGACTACACTTTAAAACTGGCGGTGAAGCTCTTTGGTACATCCAGAGGATGTGAAGGGATCTATATAAATGCAAGTACTTTCTTTCCTGAGAGGAAATAGCCAGTCCTACCTGTGTAAAAAGCAGACTCATTCCCACCTGCCAGATTGGTTTCTGGATTGCAAAAGATCTACGTGATGTTGTAAATTGCAGGGTCATCTCCAGGTTGGAGATGACCCTGCAACTTAATCCCAATCCTCACTCAGCTTTAATTGAGCTGCATGAGGATTGGGATCATTCCCTAACTAGATGCCAAACCTGCTATTTGAACATAACTGGAAAGTCCAATACTAGCTGGAATGTGAGAATTTTAAAAATATATAATTTAAAAAGATGCTCCTCTATTACAGTACAAAGTCAAAATTTATTTCAAGGTAACTTTCTGGTACTTTATGAAGAGTTTCAATGTAATTTAAATGATTCTAGATTGTAAGCATAGTTTTAAAAAAAAATCCTTTATAATTATGATTAAATATGATTCAAGAAAGCGTTGGGATAAAGAACCACTATGGGACTGCTACAATAAAGTTCTAGTGTTAGATATACTTTCAGTTTCTGTACTTTCTGCATTTAACTGCATTATCCTGATGCTAATCTATACTGTACCTGCAGGAACTGAAGTCAGAATTGAGTACAGCTGCAAGCTGTTATGAAAAGCACACTTTAAATACAGTTTGTTCAAATAATATAAAAATTTTTCAAAAAGATCACAGTATTGACATGATTTAATTGTTCTATAATTTTATAAAAGGGAATAACTGAGTATAGAAAATATTAAGAAAACTTCAGCTGAGTCACTGTCATCAGTTTCTCAGTAATGCATCAGAACTAACAACTCCTACGACTCTATTCTGTGTCACTGTACTACACTTGTCCTCCTCCCTGTACCCCACAAGTGATAAAACCAAGACTCACTGTAGTTACCTACTCTTTCCGACTCTTTTCCAGGACCTCAAAACTGTGGAACTCCTACATTCTTATGCTTTTTAAAGACCAAGCTTGGTATCACTTAATCACGATCTGATTTATCTCACCTACTCTTTTCAACCTTGTATTCCGCACTATGGAGTTTAGCCCCTCATCTAGGTTTCTCTAATAAAAAGGTATATGTTCTGCATATCTAGGGGTCCATTGAGTACCTTGTAAAGAAAAATCCAAGTGGGTTTCAGCAATATTTTACATTTATCTATTAATGTATATGAAATTATAAAATTAATTATATAACCTTGATTTTAAAAATTATTTCTAATTTGTTTCATTGAGACTTTTACCTGCAAATTGACAGACTACTTAAACTTTTGAGATGTATTTGGTTCTCGAGGGCACCTCCGGCACTGCAGCACTCCCTCTGTACTGCACTGAAATGTCAGCCTAGATTATGTGCTCAAGTCCAGGAGTGGGGCTTGAACCCACAACTTTCTGGCTCAGGTGACAGTGCAACCAACTGAGCCAAAATGACACTCAAACAAAGCATAAAAGACCATCTTGAAGATTCCACAGTGAACTGATCACTGATGATCCTGTAGCTGACAACAGGGTTACAGATCTCCATATGTATGAGAACTAATGAAATTAGGTACATTTTCTATTAAGTTGGAAACTTTTGAATAAGTTTCTCACAATATCTACATGGAATAACATACCTCCTCCTACACTCCCTTCTCCTTCAAGCATCGACTTGTGAGTATGCTGTGTTTATTTTCTTCTTCATCCCCCCAATTTTTCTGCTCATCTTCCAAAGGTGCTAACTCATGCTAGGGTGCAATTGATTATCCTCCAGTGCCTTGCCCAAGTGGCCATTCTTCATGTGTGGATCCTAGTCAGCGATAAAATAACTGGCAGGCTACGTGACAATGGTGAATATCAGAACCAGGCTTGAACCTATCTTTATCCAACTCCCATACATGCATTTTCCAGCTATGGTCAATGGATGGTGATCAAAAGGAGAAAGCCTGTTCGATTAGCTCCTGACTATCAATTTTTAATTGTCACTTAAACTTGCACTGATGACATCATAATCCTTTATGTAATCATACCTTAATATTGGAGCACAAAAGGCTTTTCATTAGTACCGGTCATCAGAGCTGCTGCTTGGAAATACATGTATATTAAAAAAAAGTGCTGATAATCATTTGGGCAAATTTTGCATACAGCAAGATTTCCACAAATAGCATTGAGAGCTGTAGCAATGATAGCAACAGTTAATCCATTTTAGGAGGTGCTGATTGAATAAGAAATGGTGGACAGGTCACTGGAGAATTCTCTGTTATTCTTTGAATAGTACCATGAGACCTTCAATGCCCAACTACCAGAACAGATGAGGTCCTGGTTGGAGCTGCACGCATCCATTTGCCTGGATGAGTGCGGCTCCAGCAACACTCATCCATTTGCCTGGATGAGTGCGGCTCCAGCAACACTCATCCATTTGCCTGGATGAGTGCGGCTCCAGCAACACTCAAGAAGCTCCACACTATCCAGGACAGCAGCCTGCTTGATTGGCACCCCATCCACCTTCCTAAACATTCACTTCCTTCACCACTGGCGCACCATGGCTACAGTGTGTACCATCTACAAGATGCACTGCAGCAACTTGCCAACGCTTCTTCGACAGCACCTCCCAAACCCGTGACCTCTACCACCTAGAAGGACAAGGGCAGCAGGCACATGGGAACAACACCACCTGCACGTTCCCCTCCAAGTCACACACCATCCTGACTTGGAAATATATCGCCTTTCCTTCATCGTCGCTGGGTCAAAATCCTGGAACTCCCTACCTAACAGCACTGTGGGAGAACCTTTACCACCACCTTCTCAAGGGCAATTAGGGATGGGCAATAAATGCTGGCCTTGCCAGCGACGCCCACATCCCATGAATGAATAATAAAAAAAAAATTCATTCAACGGAGAGGACCTCAGACAATGAGACTGCACTGGAGTTTCATCGTATATTATGTGCTCACATCCTGGACCTACAACTTGAACCTACAACCTCTGAAGCAGGGGTGAGCATTTCTAAGCTAACACTTATCTAAAAAAAAATGGCCACCCTGAAGTGATCCAAAACTAAAGCATTCAGGGATTCAAAAGGGGAAAATTTTGCCTGACCAACCTCCTCGACAACTTTGAGGAAGTGACAACCCAAGTGATCTCGACTTCCAAAAGGCTTTTGATAAAGTTCTGCATGAAAATCTATTAAATTCAACACCCTGGGTAAACCTTAGGAATGGATAAGGAACTGGCTGGAGGATAGCAGATGAGTTTTCATTAGAAGAATTATGTTGGAGTCGGGGGGTGGGGAGGTGGTTGGAAGAAGTACTGAGTGAGGTGTCTCAGGACTCAGTGCTGGGACCACTACTGTTCCTAATTTACATAAATAACCTAGATTCAGAAACTTAATGCAAAATGGTCAAGTTTACAGATGATGCCAACTAGGTGGGTCAGTGGAATCAGAGGAGGCAGCTCTGAAATTACAGAATGAGTTGGACAAGATATGTAAGTGGGAAGAACAATGGCAGATGAAACAATGCAGAGAAGTGCAAAGTGCTATGCATAGAAAGGAAAAATAGATGACAGTCGTATTCCATGAATGGTGTTGAAATTGCTACAGGTCAAGTTGAGAGATTGAGGAGTCTTAGTGGACTCAATGCTAAACATGTCTAACCAATACAGAGCAGCAATGAGCGAAGCCAGTAAGTAGAATATAGGTCAGAGGAAGTAATGATCAAACTTTATAGTGCTCTGGTCAAACCACACCTTGAATATTATATTCAAGTCTCATCAACAACAACTTGCATTTATATAGCGCCTTTAACAAAGTAAAACGTCCCAAGGCGCTTCACAGGAACATTATCAGACAAAATTAGTCACCAAGAAATAAGAGATTTTCCAACACTGGAGACAGTGCAGAGACAAGCTACAAAGCTGATCCCCAGTGTCAGGGGCCTGAGTTATGAGGAACAGATGGAGAAACTTGGGTTCTTTAATCTGGAAAGGCAGCACCCGAGAGGTGATACAAGATTGTTATAAGGTGTACAAAAAGTTAATCCAGAATGTTATTTCAAATTAAACTGCAGGAATAGCACTAGGGGACATATGTTTAAACTAATAAAAGGTAACTTTAGGAGTGATGTTAGGAAATTCTTCTTCGCACAAAGAGTAATCAACATGTAAAATAAACCTCCAGATAGAGAAGGCAAAAAAAAACCTGGAATCATTTAAGAAACAATTAGATATAATGGGGAGGGACTATTAAAATCTCTCTGGATGGATGCACTAAGATGGATCAAATAGCCTTCCACATCTGTAATTTTCTTGTGATTATTATAGTCAACTTGAGCTTTGTTGTCACAGTTTATGGCATCATCTTAATACCACTCCCACCTCCAACAATGAAGAGAGTGCCTTGCCTTCTAATTTCCATAATCATTAAGCAAGGGAAGACCTGAAACCTTTAGTCTATTACAGGTCTGGAGTTTCATCTGTATAAAAGGAACAATTTTTCTTTGTTGCATATTTAAATTTTCAATAAAACATCTCTTAAACTTAACACATTCAGGTAAAGCATAGGGTTATCTAAGTCTTTAGTGCCATCTTATGGAAAAATGGTGGAACTACAAACCAATTGGAGCCACATCTGGCTCATGTTCTGGGGAAATTAGGTGAATAGCGACTTCACTCTAAGACAATTCTAATACCAAGTAATGTCAGCCACTGCATGTTACAAAAGCCCAGTGCCTAGATTCCAAAAGAAAAATGTAAAAAATAAATAAGAACTCAGCACAAGCACGAGGCGGGACTGTGACATGTAAAAGATGCCTTCTAAAAAAGGAAGACAACCCCATAACCGAGGTCATTTTTCTTCCTTCTACATTCAACATTCTCCACACACTGCTGAAGGCTGACCTAGCAAAACATAAGATAAGGATGATGGAGGTCTTTGCGGAGTTTTCCCTCAAACACTGAATCTAATCTCCCTCTCTACACTGCTTGGTCTCTTAGGTCTCTCTTTCAGCAGAACAATTAAGGTTCATTGTACAACATCACCCTCAGAAGTTGTGATTCACATGAAGTGGAATAAAAGTGATTTTATTCTGAATCCAGCTCAGCTATACTTAAATTTACCATACTTTATGTTGCCACTGGGCTGAAAAGCAGAAATATATTCCATTCCTCTGCACCAATATCCTTCACTTTGTTAAACACAAATATTCACTCCCAAAATAAAGCATCTACTAAAATTATAGCTACCATTGAATAGATAAGGACAAATAGCTGGAAGACAGAAGTCATGAGAATTTTAGCACAGAAAATGCTATTTTGGCTCACTGTGTCACTGATACCTTCACATTAAACTATCTACTCTGGACCCATTTTTCTGCTTTTCCCCTTAAACTCTTCCATATTTTTCTTCATGTGTATATCTAGCATACAATTCATATATGGGTGAAAGGAAGCAGAAATCTTGGGACATTTGCCAGCATCCTCATGCTGCTCAGAGATCAGGGACAAATCAGTGTGAAAGCAAGAAATCATTTCCTCCTCTTGGAAGCAAATGTTTCTGTACACATGTAAACACTATGATTGAATCAGCTTCATTAGCCATTTGTGGTAATGTATTCCATATTCTAATAACTCTTTGTATTAAAAAAATCTCTATTCTCCCCCTTGTACTTTTAGTACTAATCCTACAGCCAGCATGGATTTGTGAAAGGTAGGTCGCGCCTGTCAAACCTGATTGAATTTTTTGAAGAGGTGACGAAAGTAGTAGACAGGGGAATGTCAATGGATGTTATTTATATGGACTTCCAGACGGCATTTGATAAGGTCCCACATAAGAGACTGTTAGCTAAGATAGAAGCCCATGGAATCGAGGGAAAAGTACGGACTTGGTTAGGAAGTTGGCTGAGCGAAAGGCGACAGAGAGTAGGGATAATGGGAAGGTACTCACATTGGCAGGATGTGACGAGTGGAGTCCCGCAGGGATCTGTCTTGGGGCCTCAATTAATCACAATATTTATTAACGACTTAGGTGAAGGCATAGAAAGTCTCATATCTAAGTTTGCCGATGACACAAAGATTGGTGGCATTGTAAGCAGTGTAGATGAAAACATAAAATTACAAATCGATATTGATAGATTAGGTGAATGGGCAAAACTGTGGCAAATGGAATTCAATGTAGACAAATGTGAGGTCATCCACTTTGGATCAAAAAAGGATAGAACAGGGTACTTTCTAAATGGTAAAAAGTTAAAAACAGTGGATGTCCAAAGGGACTTAGGGGTTCAGGTACATAGATCATTGAAGTGTCATGAACAGGTGCAGAAAATAATCAAGAAGGCAAATGGAATGCTGGCCTTTATATCTAGAGGACTGGAGTACAAGGGGGCAGAAGTTATGCTGCAGCTATACAAAACCCTGGTTAGACCGCACCTGGAGAACTGTGAGCAGTTCTGGGCACCGCACCTTCGGAAGGACATATTGGCCTTGGAGGGAGTGCAGCGTAGGTTTACTAGAATGATACCCGGACTTCAAGGGTTAAGTTACGAGGAGAGATTACACAAATTGGGGTTGTATTCTCTAGAGTTCCGAAGATTAAGGGGTGATCTGATCGAAGTTTATAAGATATTAAGGGGAACGGATAGGGTGGATAGAGAGAAACTATTTCCGCTGGTTGGGGATTTTAGGAGTAGGGGGCACAGTCTAAAAATTAGAAACAATTTTACAACACCAAGTTATAGTCCAGCAATTTTATTTTAAATTCACAAGCTTTCGGAGACTTCCTCCTTCCTCAGGTAAATTAGAGCCAGACCTTTCAGGAGCGAGATTAGAAAACATTTCTACACACAAAGGGTTGTAGAAGTTTGGAACTCTCTTCCGCAAACGGCAATTGATACTAGCTCAATTGCTAAATTTAAATCTGAGATAGATAGCTTTTTGGCAACCAAAGGTATTAAGGGATATGGGCCAAAGGCAGGTATATGGAGTTAGATCACAGATCAGCCATGATCTTATCAAATGGCGGAGCAGGCACGAGGGGTTGAATGGCCTACTCCTGTTCCTATGTTCCTACATTTATGTCCCTGTTACTGACTCACCAAGCAGCAGAAGATAATCTTCCTATTTACCTTCTCAAACCCTTTCATAATTTTGAATACTTCTATTAAACCTCCCTTTAACCTTCTCTAATAAGTGAATGTAGCAATAGTGTTTCCAAATCTCTGATCATAATCACTTCAAATTTATTTTTGTGAACTGCATTTGCCACATGTCTATCCACTCCTCTAACCTGTACGTGTTCTTCTGTAGTCCTCTGTATTCTTTATCAGTTTATCATGCCCCTGATTTGGTATTGGCAAACCCTGATATTATTCTCTTGTCCAAATCATTTATTTATGTACATTAATAACGAGAGGATCCAATGCAGATCCCTGGGGCATGCCATGCCATACCACTAGTTACATTTTGCCAATCTGAGAAGTATCTATTTACTCCTACACTCTGTTCTCTAACTTACAGCCAATCCTTTTTTCATGGCACTTGTCCTTTAATACCATGAGTTTTAATGTTCTTTTATGTGCTTATTGAAAGTCCAAATAAATCCCGCATACTTTATTCCCTTTGTCTATCCATTCAGTAATTTCCTTGAGGAATTTGATTGAATTAGTTAAATATGACCTGCCCTTTACAAATCCATGTTGACTGCTCCTGATTAGCCCATACCTTACTAAGTGCTTAATGGTCTCTAGCAGTGATTGCAATCAGCTCTTCTTTCGATTATATGCAATATGACATTTGACATCTAAGATGTTTAAAAATCAATAATGCAGGGGTGTGCAAGCTTTTCATAGGTGCATACCATGGAGCTGGAAGTGGGGGGGAGGGGGGCGAGAGTGTGGGGGCACATATCAAGTTTAAAATAATGGTCTCATTAAGTTGACTCAAGTTTCTGACGCTAATCAATAGTGGAGTTCAGGTTTAGATTTAATGAGACAACAGCACTAAGTACAGCTTTTTCCAAAGCTTCAGGTCCTTGAAATTCAAATTCAAAAATGCAAACAATAAACACAAGCACAAACAGGACTGAGTATCCTGGGCTTAGTGGGTTGGATTGCCAAGGCAGGAGTGCCGTATATAGCTCATATAGCGTAGCTTGGCACGTGGGGCAACAAATACTGATTATTGTTTGTTGTATTATTTGAGCCAATCACTTAACTGAATAATGCTGATTCACTCAAATGTGGTTAAATAAGTGGGAAAACTAGCAATCAACAATAGCAAGCAGCAAACTATAACTGCCAATGAGCGAACAACAGGAAACTAACCAAATTGCTCAATTTTTATTAGTGTTTTCAGTAGCCATCTTGCTTGCTCACACACCTGTGTATACCCCATAAAATTACATTTTTAACATAATAAATGGATTAGAACCATATAACTAGCATATTTCCCACTGTGTTGCTCACAAATTCAGAGGATACAATGTTTTATAAGAATAGAAATGTGATGCCATGTCTCCTTATCTAAGGAAGGATATGCTTGCCTTAGAGGCAGTGCAACGAAGGTCCACTGGATTAATTCCTGGGATGAGAGGGTTGTCCTATGAAGAGAGGTCAAGTAGAATGGGCCTATACTCTCTGGAGTTTAGAAGAATGAGAGGTGATCTCATTGAAACATATAAGATTATGAGGGGGTTTGACAGGGTAGATGCTGAGAGATTGTCTCCCCTGGCGAGAGAGTCTAGAACTAATGGAAATAATCGCAGGATACGGGGTTGGTCATTCAAGGCTGAGATAAGGAGGAATTTCTTCACGCAGAGGGTTGTGAATCTTTGGAATTCTCTACACCAGAGGGCTGTGGATGCTGAGTCATTGAATATATTCAAGGCTGAGATGGATAGATTTTTGGCCTCTAAGGGGAATCAAGGGATATGGGGATCGGGCGGGAAAGTGGAGTTGAGGTCGAAGATCAGCCATGATCTGATTGAATGGCGGAGCAGGCTTGAGGGGACGTATGGCCTACTCCTGCTCCAATTTCTTATGTTCTTATGCCATGTAATGCACAATATATTATCAGGGCCACTGATTTATCGTGACCTAGTAAGTCAAATTCCGTTTTCATTACCTGCCATTTTGGGATTTATGCTAGTACCTTGGGGATTGGATTCTACGACTCTGTCCATTAATCTGTGGAACTACATATTTAATTTTTACCACTTACTATTTTTAGAATACACAGTAAGCTTGTACGCAAGATGCACTAGATGAAAGTAGATATCTGGTATTTAGGAGGACTGGGAAAAGGGGTGCGCTTTGGTTGTACTGAGTGGTGGTCCTGAGCTTTGAAAGTGCTGTGGGCAATCCTGGACTTTGGTAGCCCAGTGCGGGATGGTTTGGGGTTTGGCAGAACTGGGGGTCCTGGAGTTTGGCAGCATAGGGAGAATCCTTTGGTCTGACATCCCGGACATCTGGTGTTTGGCAACTGAGTGGGGGGGGGATGGAATATGAAGTTTGGCTCACTGGTGGATTCCAGGTGTTTGTCAGCAGTGAGGGAAGGGGGAGGCATAAGCGTGACAACACAGCAGGGGGAAGTGGGGGTCGGGTCTGGCAGCTCTGAAGATCTCTGCAAATATTGAATTCAGTGCTTTCTGTTTGGGTCCTGAATGTGTCTTTGCCTCTCAAAACTGTCACAAATTAAAAGGTTTGCACTTTCTAACCACAGTCTACTCTTCTTAATTGAAAGTTGCTTAATTCAAGTAATCAGATAATTCAAATATTTTAACACCATAAAGAACATGCATTTTTAGGATACCTTTCATATCCTCAGGATGTCCCAATGCATACATTTGAAGTGTAGTTACTAATGTAATGTAGATAAACATGACCACCAATTTGCACACATCAAGTTCCCACAAACAGCAATGATGTTAAATTCCCGCTTTACTGTGTTATTACATTGCTTAATTCAAATTGGATAAATTCAATTTTTTTTACTATAACAACTTACATTTATGTAGCCCCTTTAATATAGAATAGTGACCTACGGTGTTTCGCAGAGACTTAATCAGATTAAAAAATTGATGGCAAACCAAAGTAGAAGGAATTAGAAGGGGTGAGCAAAGCTTTGTCAGAGGCGGGTTTTAAGGAGGGTCTTAAAAGAGGACAGGGATGTGGAGAGGCAGAGGGGTTTAGGGAGGGAATTCCAGAGAGTGTGGGGTATAGAAGGCTGAAGGTATGGCTGCCAATGGTAGGGTGAAGGGAGAGGGTGATGCAAAAGTGGCCAGAGTTGGAAGAACAGAGACTTCAGGGGGCCACGAAGGGAAGTTGTGTGGTTAACTGGAATGGGGTCAAGGGAGCAGGAGGTGGGTCTTGTGGACAAGGTGAGCTTGGTCAGGGCATGAGAGAGATAGGAGAGAAACTGGAGAAAGATGGGGGTCAGGGCTAGGGCAGAGTTAGCCTAGGGGGAGGAGTGGCCTAGTAGACGAGGGGAAGGGAGAAGCAGGAAAGGCAGCTGAATGAAAACTTTGTAAGATGGTGACCAATGAGCTCCTCTCATTTGTTGTTAGATGTAAGGGTGAAGGAGGCAGGGGAGAGGGGTTAAAGGAGATGGTTGGTAGTGAAGAAAAGAAACCAGGGGTTATCTTTGCTCTCCATGATGATCTTGGAGTAAGCAGCTTTGTCAGAGGAGAGTGGGAGCAATACCAGGAGGAACAGCCGGGATGGTGAGAGGGATGGAACAAGGTGAGGTGCTTAAAGGAGGATAAGATACCAGAGGAGTAGGAGGAATGACCAAGGTGATAAGGGCCAAATTTCCACCACGGAGGGGCAGGTGGTGGGAAGCATAGCCCTGGCATTGAGGCTTCAACAAGGGGCAAGATGTCTCCATCAATTTTCAGTGAAAGCCAAAATATAATCCTCCACAATAAGGTCATGGATGGAAAGGGCCTTGTTCATGTTTGTCCAGACATTCTGGAGGGAAATGGGGGAAAGCAAGAAGACAGGGCAAAGAAGAATATTAATTTTTTTTTGTTTTTATTTAATAATTAACTTTCTTTTATATATAAAAAAGAAATAAGCCTACTCCTGACATCTGTAATCTCACGAGGGACCCATCTCCTAAAGTACTGGTGACCGATGCTCTTCTGCAGTTAACAAGCGCTTACTCTGCCATCTGCTGGATTTTCATGTTATTACATGATACCAGAATAAAAACTACATTGCAGTTACATAGAATTTACAGCACTGAAACAGGCCATTCAGTCCAACTGGTGTTTATGCTCCATAAAAGCCTCCTCCTACTTAATCTAACACTATCAGGATACCCTTCTATTCCTTTCTCCCCCATGTACTTATCTAGCTTCCCCCCTAAATGCATCTATGCTATTCCCCTCAACTACTCCATGTGGTTGCAAGTTTCACATTCTAACCACTATCTGGGTGGGGTGTGTGCGCATAACAGAAACGGGAAGAGAGCCTGTGTGTGTATATAACAGAAAAGGTGGAAAGATTGTGGGCATGATTTTAGCATGGAGGTGGGAAGTCAGCAGGTGGGTAAATAATCACGTGGGAAACCTGGAAGTAATTTGAGTGGGTCGGATTGTGCAATCACAACTCATCTGTTTCATCGTCAGCCTCACCCAAAGCAATGCATCTATCGGGTGAATGCAACACCTTCAGTCACTCACAAGCCTGTTCCTTCTTCCCTTGTAAAAGAGAGCGCAAAACGCAAGGGAGAGGAGCAGAACTGGAGGTGGACCACCACATATAATGGAGCTGACAGATGTGGAGGAGCAGGCCATGGAAATAAGTGGGACAGTTGCATGCCTATCCATCAGAGATGGAGACTGGGAACCCACAGATGGCTGATGACAGAACTTTAACATCTTTCACACAAATGATGAATTGATTTTATCAACGGGTGAACTGTGCCAGACCTCAGTGTGGTCATTGGAAAGATTGTCACTTTTTCAATGAATAATTCATATCACTTTCTGTTCTCTTCCAGGAACTTCACGACTTCAAGAATAATCAGGGGAAATGGAAGACATCGATTCTTCAGAGGAGCTCATTCCTTCTGAGGGTGCACCGTCACATCACATTGAGCAATGCACCAGTGCAAATACTCGCACTTCGGTGGGTCCGATTAGTCAGATAGTTGGGTTGTCACCTGGTGATTCACCACTCACGTGTGCACAAGCAGACACTGGTGGAAGGTGCAGCTGTGGGGAGTCTGTATCGGCCGGGCGGGGGGGGGGGGGGGGGCGCACTCCTCTCTGAGCTTTGCTTAGTGGGACACAGATTCTGAACCCCAGGGGCCATCGTTGAAGAGGAGAATGAT
Organism: Heptranchias perlo; assembly: GCF_035084215.1. NCBI lineage: Eukaryota > Metazoa > Chordata > Chondrichthyes > Hexanchiformes > Hexanchidae > Heptranchias > Heptranchias perlo. The sequence continues at coordinate 92,301,294 of NC_090326.1, forward strand.
TGAGGTACAGCTGCACTTTTGCGAGGTACTGGAAAATGTGTCATGTACTCTCCACAATAGCGGAGAGGATGGAGGAATCCAACTCAATCGCTGGTGGAATGTTGTCGCAGGTAAGTGCGAGAGTGTCTGCAATGGAGAGAGTGACAGCCTCCATTGACCTTCAAGCACAGTTCTCAAATGAGTCTATGCTGGCCATGACAACGGCCGTGCAGACTCTGGAAGCCAACTTGCCTGCCACCTTAAACAGGATGACAGATACCTTATCTGTGGCTTTACGAGGCAGCACATCTGCTCATCAACTTGCTGTCCAGCAGAGTGGTGGGAGTGATGTTGTGCTGACCTGGGAGAGGGATGATGGCGAAAGGGGACATGGAAGTAGGGACTCCACTCAAAGCGCTCCCACGTTTCACCCATTTCCCTCTCCACCCCCACCCCAACCAGTACCTGCAATGCTGCCTCCTCTCCCGATGGCGGTGTCTGCCCCAGCAAAGATGCAGATGGAGCAGTCTTTGGTGGGGCCCTCAAGGGCTCCAAAAGCCAGAGGGCATAGGCTGAGGTCCGGGATCATCTCAGCAGTCAGAGCAGGTATCTGAGCAACCTTCCACAACCTCTGCTGAAGCCACAGGGGATGCATCACATAGAAGCGTTAGAAAGCGAAAGGTTAAGCAATTGTAGTTCACCAAGGATATGCACAAGGGTGTTTGACGAAATGTCATGTAGTTCATTTATATATTTTTTTTGTTATGTCACATTAAATGTAATCATTATCACCATTACCATGTCTTGGCCATTATTATGTCCCGCCTGTGAAGTCGCCCTTTCATTTACTTCAGCATGAATGCCAAGAAATGACAACACCCAGTGGGCGGGTGTGCAATGGGTGTATGCGTGGTTGAAGGACTATTTTGTGCAAAGGAAGGGGGATAATGCTGGTGGTAGTTAGTATCATAGAAAGTCAACATGGAAAGAGGCCATTCGGCCCATCGAGTCCGTGCCAATTCTATGCAAGAGCAATGCAGCTAGTCCCACTCCCCCACCCTATTCACATAGCCCTGCAATTTTTTTCCTTTCAAGTACTTATCCAGTTCCCTTTTGAAGGCCATGATTGAATCTGCTTCGTGCAGTGCATTCCAGATCCTAACCACTTGCTGTAAAAAAGCTTTTCCTCATGTCACTTTTGGTTCTTTTACCAATGACCTATGTCCTCTAGTTATTGACCCTTCCACCAATGGGAACAGTTTCTCTTTATCTACTCAGTCTAGACCCTTCATGATTTTGAACACCTCTATCAAATCTCCTCTCAACCTTCTCTGTTCCAAGGAGAACAATCCTAGCTTCTCCAGTCTATCCATGTAACTAAACTCCCTTATCCTTGGAATCATTCTAGTAAATCTCTTCTGCACCCTCTCTAAGGCTTTCACAATTTTCCTGAAGTGTGGTGCCCAGAACTGGTCACAATACTCCAGTTGTGGCCAAACCAGTGTTTTATAAAGGTTCATCATGACTTCCAGGTGTTGTTCCAGGTGGCCGTAGTATGTCAAATTCTTCACATTGCACATCTCACTACGAGAACCTGTTATGTGGGCATCCCTGGTATCACAGGTAGCAATGTGCGCAGCTGTTCTGGCGATGGGTTCCTCATCTTCATTTTCCTCGTCCTCGTGATCCTCCTCCTCCTACTTGTCCTCTTCTTCAATGTTGCCGCCAGTAGAGGATGCTTGATGAGCTCATTCGACCTCTCCGCCTGTAACCCTCTCTGCTGCGTTATGTTGTGCAGGACGCAGCAAACGATGATTATTCTGGAAACCCTCACTGGTGAATATTGAAGGGCTCCCCTGATCTATCCAGGCACCTGAGACGCATGGCTATGGGTTGCTCCATCAGGTGGTGATGTGGCTCTGGATGTACTGCTGCTGTGCCTCATTGGTGGGGTTTCTTACAGGTGTCATGAGCCACATCTGCAGGAGGTATCCCTTGTCTCCAAGGAGGCAGCCCTTAAGTCTGTCTCCTGTCTGGAAGAGGTCCAGAATGTTGGACTCGCGCAAAATGAATGAATCATAACAGCTGCAAGGGAATCTCGGGCACACCTGCAGAAATCTCTTCCGGTGGTTGCACACCAGCTGTGCATTGATGGAGTGATAGCCCTTACGGCTGATTAACAGTCCTGGCTCATGTGGAAGTCCTGGGATTTCTACGTCTGTGCAATTGATTGCACTCTGCACCCGCGGGAAGTCATCCAGAGAGTCCCCCACTGCCCTCTCCTTCTGGCTGATGTCGTTGTGGGGGAAGTTCACGTAGTCGGATGCCCTGGCAAACAAGTCATCCGTCACCTGTCTTATACACTTACGTTCAGACGACTGACACACCCTGGAGATGTCACTAGTGGCGCCCTGGAAGGATCCGACAGCGAAGAAATTGAGGGCAGTTGTGACTTTAACTGCAATGGGCAACGTGTGACCACCAGGTTCAGCCAGGAGCAGCTCTTCCTGAAAGAGCCTGCAAACTCAATCTCAGCCTGCGTAGACACTGCTCCTCAGTGAGGTTCAGGAAGCTCAGCCTCTGCCTGTATACCCTCTCACATGAGACCTCTCTCTGCTCTTCTCCAGGTCCTTGGTGCGCACCTCTGTCTTGTGCACCAGCAGCTCCCAAAACTGCATGACGTGCCTGCCGCGGATGGTGATGTTCCTCCTCCTCAGATGTACTATGGAATAGATCCATTGTGCCCTCATCCTGATGTCAGTTTGAGGAGCTCCAAAATGTTGGTAAATTTGTGTGATCACAAGAATTTTCAGTCTAAACAAAGGATCTCTCAGTCTAAACACAAAGAACTCCTAATCTATCGTTTGCCTGAGAGAACTGAGTACCCAGCTTCAATACCTCACCTTTTATTGAGGTGTCAATCATTGGTTTAAAGGGCCAAATGAGATTCGGCTGCATCTCGCCTCCATTTCAATGGTGTGTTTCAGAAGCCATGGGAGATACATTCAGGAGAAGTTAAATCAGTTTCTGTTGCAGAATCCACAAAAAGTTAAATACCTCATGTGTTTAAATTACCTACATTGCCCCGCCGGCTTTAAGTGGGGATGGGACTTCTGGGTTTCTGTTGCACGCACATTCTAACGCACCTGGGTTAAACCCAGAAGTGGGCACGTTGGAGCCGGGATGCAGTCCCGCTGAAGAAATCAACTATTTTTACTACCCACCCATCCCCAGCCCAGCCGTTCTTTGGCGTTAATATCACCCAGTGTCTGTATAACAGGAAAGGTGGAGAAAGAGTCTTGTAAAATTGTCGAAACTATTTTGGTGAAAAGCAATGGTGACTGTCACCAGTGTTGCTTGTGAGTCCCTTTAAAAATTGGATCATTTGTATCTTGCCTAATTTTGTTTCCAATTATAGAAAATGTTCTTAAAATCTTATAGCACACATGTAATATTGTAATTTTACTGCTGATTTATTTCACCATTCCTGCGGAAAAATCAATTGCTACAACTACTGTAATAACTATTGTTCTTGCAGGTATGTTTACATTTTTTTTTAAAGTTTCAAAAATCTGTTTAATCCCTGATAAATCCCCTGATTTATAGATCAATTTATCAACAAGCAGTTTTATAGTACAATTCACAAAACAAAACAAAACCTTGAATGTGTTTTAAAAGGGCTCAGAGAATCAGAGAAAGAAGAGGGCAGGCAAACAAAGTCATTGGGCATGATTTTAGCCTGGTGGGTTGGGAGCAGTAAAAATTGCAAAAATCTAAAACCCGCCCTCAACATGCCCATTTCTTGTTTTCACGGGGGCGGGACGAGGGCTGGGCAACCAACCCGCTCTCAGGAGGCGGGTCAGCCATTAAAAGCTTTAAGGAGGATGCGGGCCTCCATTTTCAAAGATTTTTTTGATTTTAGCCCCTGGGGGCCGGGATTTTTGGGCCTTCTCCTTCATGCCACGTGAGAGGAGGCGAGAAGGCCTGAAACTGCAGGTAAATGCCTTTATAGCACGGATTGTAGGCCCAGAGGTGCAGGAGCGCTTCCCCCAGGTCCAACAAGCCTACCAGCAGCGACCCCCCACCACCGCCCCCACAACGATCATCCCCGCAATAAACCCCGACCCCACCCCCCCCCATGATCGCCAACCCTCACACCCACCGATGACAGACCCCCTCCCCTCCGGTGACCCCCATGTCTGCTGATGCCCCCCCATGCCCCCCCCCATCCATCCCATCTAACACTTAACTGAACACATCCTCTTCCCTCCTCTTCTCCCATCCGACTGAAACCAGCCTGTCAATTAGGCCGGCCTACCGGGCAGGAAACTGTCAAAAAAAAAGATGTCCTTACATTAAAATCGTACGGACGCCCGGGAAACCCATAAGTCTGCAATTCGACCCCCCACCTCCTTCCCGGCTCCGGGCTAAAATTATGTTCATTGTCTTAGAGATAAGATTTAATAATATTTTGAAAAGTGGTAGAAAGGCAGAGGGATTCCAGAGTACTGAAACAAGGTGGCCATCGGTTTTGTCATGAACAGAATGGAGGGAAGGGGAGATGCACTGTACAACACAGTTAGAAGAGCAAAGGGTGTGAGCTAGGTCTGATATACGATATTACAATTGCTACCTCCTGTTAATATATTGTGGTCCAGGATTGGTATATTATTACAATTCCTAGCTCCCATTGTTGTATTGTTGTTAGGGTCCGATATACAATCAAGCCCACCTCATCCAGATATAGTGGAACCAAGTACACTATTTAACCACCCCTTAACTGCACAATATCCTGGGGAGAGGCAAAAACAATAGAGGATGAAACCTGTGGTCATTTTGGAACAATTGTGGGAAATTTCTCTCCAATCCGCTAAAACAATCAAGCAAGGCCCCAGGAGATCAAAATAGTCCCATTACTCATCATCCCACCTAACTAACTACTTACTTTCTATAAATGGAAATGTCCTCTGCACTCAGGAACTTGCCAAGTTCCCTTTTAAAGGACTGCCACAAATACATATTGGCCACCTGTTCACTCTCCGTGAAAAGAAATAATTCATGGCATCTAACCTAATTCTTTGCCTAAGGATTTTGTAAATATGCCCTCTGGTCCTATCATCTCAACCATATCCTGTTCAAGCAGATGGAATGAAATCTTTTCATCATTTTAAAAGTCCCAATCATGTCCCCTCTAAGCCTGCGTTTCTTTAAAGTAAACTAGCCCAAACTCTTCAAGCTAATATTGGTGACCTTGAACCTTAAGAGTTAGTATCAATCTGGTAACCCTCCTGTGCACCTCCAGAGACTTGATATCATTTGGCACGTGTGGGAACCAAAACTGGGCACAATACTATAAATTCAGACATACCAAAACCTTACATAGCCTAATTATAGTGTTCTTTGTTTTATGCTCTATGACCCTAAATTTCCGCAGGAGTTGTCCCAATCTCTTGTCGTATCTTTGTTGAGAGATTGGCAGATTCGCTGAAGAAATGGTAAAAACAGCAATTTGTCTGGAGGTTCCGTCAATCTCTGAAGTAGGAGCAGGAGATCAGGAAAACCCCCCGGGGAAATTTAGGCCCTATGTTCCTCGCAATACACCTTAAAACACTATTTGACTTCCATACAGCCAACTGACACTGCTGCTTGTGCACTTTCAGCAAGCTGTCAACCATTATCCCCAGGTCTTTCTCTTGCTCTGTAATCTAAAACAGGTACCCCTGTATGGTATAAACATGCATAACACTACATGTGTCTATGTTACATAAGAACATAAGAAATAGGAGCAGGAGTAGGCCAATCGGCCCCTTGAGCCTGCTCTGCCATTCAATAAGATCATGGCTGATCTGATCCTAACCTCAAATCTAAATTCATGTCCAATTTCCTGCCCGCTCCCCGTAACCCCTAATTCTCTTTACTTCTAGGAAACTGTCTATTTCTGTTTTAAATTTATTTAATGATGTAGCTTCCACAGCTTCCTGGGGCAGCAAATTCCACAGACCTATTACCCCCTGAGTGAAGAAGTTTCTCCTCATCTCAGTTTTGAAAGAGCAGCCCCTTATTCTAAGATTATGCCCCCTAGTTCTAGTTTCACCCATCCTTGGGAACATCCTTACCGCATCCACCCGATCAAGCCCCTTCACAATCTTATATGTTTCAATAAGATCGCCTCTCATTCTTCTGAACTCCAATGAGTAGAGTCCCAATCTACTCAACCTCTCCTCATACGTCCGCCCTCTCATCCCCGGGATTAACCGAGTGAACCTTCTTTGTACTGCCTCGAGAGCAAGTATGTCTTTTCTTAAGTATGGAGACCAAAACTGTATGCAGTATTCCAGGTGCGGTCTCACCAATACCTTATATAACTGCAGCAATACCTCCCTGTTTTTATATTCTATCCCCCTAGCAATAAACGCCAACATTCCGTTGGCCTTCTTGATCACCTGCTGCACCTGCATACTAACTTTTTGATTTTCTTGCACTGGGACCCCCAGATCCCTTTGTACTGCAGTACTTTCCAGTTTCTCGCCATTAAGATAATAACTTGCTCTCTGATTTTTCCTGCCAAAGTGCATAACCTCACATTTTCCAATATTGTATTGCATCTGCCAAATCTCCGCCCACTCACCCAGCCTGTCTTTATCCCCCTGTAGGTTTTTTATGTCCTCCTCACTCTCCACTTTCCCTCCCATCTTTGTATCATCTGCAAACTTTGATACGTTACACTCGGTCCCCTCCTCCAAATCGTTAATATAGATTGTAAAGAGTTGGGGACCCAGCACCGACCCCTGCGGAACACCACTGGCTACTGGTTGCCAGTCCGAGAATGAATCATTTATCCCAACTCTCTGCTTCCTGTTAGATAACCAATCCTCCACCCATGCCAGAATATTACCCCCAATCCAGTGATTCTTTATCTTGAGCAATAATCTTTTAATGTAAGGAATCTTACAACACCAGGTTATAGTCCAACTGTTTTATTTGAAAATCACAAGCTTTCGGAGGCTTTCTCCTTCGTCAGGTGAGTGAGTGTAATAATCTTTTATGTGGCACCTTGTCGAATGCCTTCTGGAAGTCTAAATACACTACGTCCACTGGTTCCCCTTTATCCATCCTGTACGTTATGTCCTCAAAGAACTCAAGCAAATTTGTCAGACATGACTTCCCCTTCGTAAAGCCATGCTGACTTTGTCCTGTTAAATTATGTTTATGTTGAAGGGCATCTGCCACATGTGGGCCCAGCCCCCCAAATTATCTAAATTGCCCTGCAACCTATTACTTGGTCTAATTTATTTATTTGTGTTACCTGCAAATTCATAAATGGTTCCATTAATGCCTTCATCTAAATCATCATGAAAAAAAACACAAAGCATTGTCACCTGTGACCAGGCCCATTCAGATCCACGTCCTATGAGGTTTCAACCAATTACCTATCCAGCATGATACCATCTTAAATCTCTTCTTAGTCTTCGCTGCACCAGTGGAAATAGTTTGAGTATCTTAAATGTCTCCTTATACTAATTGCTCAACCCTGGCATCATCCTGGTAAATCTACATCTATATGTTCTCCTTGGCTTTAATGGCCTTTCTATAATGGGGCATCTGTACACAGTACTCTAACTGTGGTCTAACCATTGTGTGTTATAAATTTATTACCTCTTTTCTCTTGTATTCTATGCTCCTATTTATAAAATCCCAAATTCTATTGGTCATTTTCAGATTCTTAAATATGCAAATTGTGCCATGGGACTGGAGAGTAGCCAACGCAAAACCTTTGTTCCAGAAGGTAAAGAAGAATAAACCATTTAAATGTAGACCAGTTAGTGCAACGTCAGTTGTGGGCAAATGCTTAGAATCCATAATTCAAAATAAACTCAGTGAACATTTAGAAAGGTCGGAAGGGGAGAACCTCAGGGATCAGTACTGTTCTTGGTGCATATATAGATGGTTTGGACTTGTGTATAGGAAGCACAATCTCAAGATTTGATATGACGCACAGGTAAGTGGTTTGTTAGAACTGTAAAAGACTGTAGGAAGACAGGTTAGCAGAATGTGCAGACAAGTGGAAAATGCAATTCATTGTGGTTAACTTTGATGTAATGCATCTTGGAAGGAAAGGAATTAAGTATAAACTCAATGGGAAGATACTGAAGAATATGGATGAACAAAGAGGCCCAAGGGTTCACATTCATAACTCCTGAAAGTGCAAGGACAGACAGATAAAGCCATAAAAAGGCCAACAGCATTTTAGGTTTTAGAAATAAGAGCACAGAGTACAAGAGTAAAGAGGTAATGAAAGATTTATACAAAACATTGGTTAGGCCACAGTGTATAGTTTGGGGTGCCCCATTATAGAAAGGGCATCAACACCATTGAGAGCATACAGTGTAGATTTGCCAGGATGATGCCAAGGATGGAGGCAGTGGAGGAAATGGCAGGCTTGTTGAATAATTACTTTGTGTCTGTCGTCACAGTACAGGAAGAGGATCATGTACCTGACATTCCAGGGAAACCAATAACGAATCAAGGACTGGAACTCACTAAAGTTAAAGTAAGCAAGCAAACAGTAATAGAAAAAATAATGGCACTAAAGACTGACAAATCCCAAGGACCTGATGGTTTCCACTTCAGGGTTTTAAAGGAAATAGGTGAGGAAATTGCAGATGCTTCAGCCACAATCTTTCAAATTGACCCTTTAGATTGGAAAATTGCAAATGTATCTCCATTATTTAAGAAAGGTGAGAGAGAAACTAGGAAATTATAGACCTGTTAGTCTAACATCTGTTGTGGGGAAGTTATTGGAATCTATAATTTTTTTATATTTGTTCATGGGATGTGGGCATCGTTGGCAAGGCCAGCATTTATTGCCCATCCCTAATTGCCCTTGAGAAGGTGGTGGTGAGCCATCTTCTTGAACCGCTGCAGTCTATGTGGTGAAGTTTCTCCCACAGTGCTGTTAGGTAGGGAGTTCCAGGATTTTGACCCAGCGATGATTAAGAACAGAGTGACTGAGCACTGAGAAATTTGAGCTGATTAGAGAGCCAACGTGGATTTGTAGAGGGTAGGTCATGTCTAACAAACCTAACTGAATTTTTTGAAGAAGTAACTGAAGTAGTAGACTGAGGAATGTCTATGGATGTGGTTTATATGGACTTTCAGAAGGTATTCGATAAGGTTCCACATAAGAGACTATTAGCTAAAATTAAAGCTCATGCAAATGAAGGCAAGTTATTGACCTGGTTAGGAGATTGGTTAGGTGGTAGAAGACAGAGATTAAGGATAATGTGCATGTACTCGAATTGAGGTCATCCATTCTGGACCAAAAAAGGATAGATCTGAGGATTTTTTTTAAATAGTGAAAAACTAGGAACAGTGCAAGTCCAGAGAGATTTAGGGGTCCATGTACACAGATCACTAAAATGTAGTCGTCAGGTACAAAAAATAATCAAAAAGGCTAATGGAATATTAGCCTTTATAACTAGAGGGCTAGAATATAAAAGGGGAGGAAGTTTTGCTACAGCTATACAAAGCCCTGTTTAGACCACATCTTGAGTACTGTGTACACTTCTGGGCACCGGAACTTAGAAAGGATATATTGGCTTTGCAGTGCAGATTCACCAGAATATTACCAGAGCTCCAAGGGCTAAATTATGAGGAGAGATTACATAAACTAGGCTTGTATTCCCTGGAATATAGACGGTTAAAGGGTGATTTGATTGAGGTTTTTAGGATTTTGAAAGGAATTGATAGGGTAGATAGAGAGAAACATTTTCTGCTGGTGGGAGAGTCTAGGAAAATGATAGTTAGGGTCTTAATCTCCTCTGCCTCTACCCCCCACAAGGCTGTTAGAGTCTAAAATAAAGTCTGCCTCCATCCAAAACCTCCTCCTCAGACCTGCCAAACCCTAGATAATCCCCCAAGACTTCTTCCTAGTCTCAAATCTCAGTGCACAGATAACCCGACTGCATTCCGTATGCCCTGATTCCCAGAACCACCCCAGTGCTCCCAGACCCAGAGACTTGCCTCCTCAGTGTCCCCAGATCCCAACATCCTTCCCCCACTGATCTGAGAATCTCCTTCTCCAATATTTTCAGAACCTTGGGAAGCCCCCTCTCGATGCTCCAACAGCCTGAGACCCTCGCACTCTCAAATACCGCCAAACCTTGAGCCTTCATCCCCCCATGACACGAGGTGTCAGCCTTGGTAGCACTCTCACCTTTGAGTTAGAAGGTCTTGTGTTTAAGCCCCAATCCAGAGACCTAAGCACATAATCCAGACTGACATTCCAGTGCAGTCCCCTCTGCTCTGAGATGGACATAAAAGATCCCATAGCAATATTCTAAGAAGAGCAGGGGAGCTCTCCCTAGTGTTCTGGCCAATATTTATCCCTCAACCAACATCACTAAACAGATTATCCTGTCATTATCTCATTGCTGTTTATGGGATCTTGAGGTGCACAAATGGTCTGCCACATTTTCCTTCATTACAACACTGACTACACATTAAAAGTACTTAATTGGCTGCAAAGCGCTTTTGGACGTCCTGAGGTCTTGAAAGGCGCTATATAAATGCAAATTATTTCCCTGACCGCGTTTTCCCCGCGCTCTCCGTGCGCAACGCCACGGGCGATCCGCCGGTGCCACACCGCTGGAGTCCGCGATGCCCAGGGCCGTTCCTACCTCCCACTCCTTCATGAATCTCTCCGTTTCCCGCAGTCCGGCCGTTTTGTTTCTCCTGAACTCGTCCCTGACGTACTGGTCACCCAAAGTGCGCAGGTCGGCGGGCATCAGCCGGTGGAGGAGCAGGAGCCGCTTGTAGAGCGCGCGCACCCGCGGGAGGTGAGCCGAGGCCATGCGTCTCCCTGGTAACGATTCTAACGGCTGTGAATGACCCGCGTTCCTCCTCACGAGAACCCGACAGTTTCAGTTCAAATCTTTCTACCGTGGTACGACACGAATATTCCTCCGAATGAATTCTCTATATCTCCGCAGGGGTAAACAAAAATCAGTACATAACTCTACGCTTCCGCACTTTCTTCATAATTGAAAAGGAAACGTCGATAAAATGTCACGCTTTGTTAAATTTATGTTCGTGAGTAGTTCGTATTTTTTGCCTTCTTATATTGGCTCCGGTGGCTCGTAGCGTCGATGGGTTCGTTAATGTTGTTGCACAAGGGCCACGGTGAGGAAGCGCGCTGGAGTTTACCGGCTGTTGCCGTAGTGACGGCGTCGCGAGGCCCGGGCGCGCCAGCCGCAAACTACAAAGTTGCGGCACCAAGTGTGTCTTGGACTCGTTGAGAAAAAAAACCGGAGGTAGGCGGAGGTCCCCGAGAAGGACAAGCGAGAGGAAAAAAAGGGGAAGACAGGTGATGTGCGGCCTTTTGGGTCCAATGGGTGTTATATTGAAGCGCTCCTTTTGACGCTTTGGTCCAGCGGGGAGTTTGGGCTTTTAAACATAAATCATATTGTAATGGGGGAGAATCTCTGCGGAGGTTCTCCCGCTCGTCCACTGTAACTTCCGCGATACAGACTTAGAAACCATTCAACTCCCTGCATTGCTCCAGCAGGCCGGCCTCCCATCTTCCAACCTCCTTAAACTTGAGCTCATTCAAAGCTCTGCATTCCTTATCCTAACTCCCATCACCTCTGTGCTCGCTGACCTACATTGGCTTCCAGTCAGGTAATGCTTCAGATTTAAAATTGGCATCCATGTTTTCAAATCCCTGTATGATTATGCTACTGTGAAGCGTCTTGGGACGTTTTATGGGGCCTAACTGAATGGCAGAACTGGTTTCTAGGGGCTGAATGGCCTACTCCTGTACCTAAACACACATATGACATCTTGAGCAGCACTTGGGATGTCTGGACATACCTAAGGGGGATCCTATGGTATACCTTCAACAATGCCTCCAAGATCATTGTTGTAGGTTGCAGAACTTTGTCATCCAAGGAAGCATAATGATGGAGTAGTGGAGGAGAGAGCTAGGCAGCCAGGAGCTAAGCAAAATGAAAATGAGAAACCTGAAGAGATTCCTGCTGAAGCAGTTTTGCAGACAACTAGGACCATGCAGCAGGCTCTTGTAAATGAGACCTTCATCCCAACATCCCATCTGTCTAATGCCTTTTAACAGTCTTCTCTATATTAACAATCAAATATATTTCCCTCAAAGTGCTCAGCGTATGTGTTCTTAGTGTGTTTTACCCTAAGCTGAGGGAGGGCCTCCAACTTCACTTCCCTCACTCACTTTCTACCTTGGGCTCAGTGATTTGCATCCATCACCCCCATCCTTGGTCACCCACATGGGCTTCTGATTCCCCAGGGTCTCATGTAAAAAATCCTGTCCTTGTCTTTAAATCTCTCCATGGCCTTGCCCCTCCCTATCTCCGTAACCTTCTCCAACCCTATGTTTCTCCCATGAATTCACCATTCTTCTGATTTTGACCTTTTCTGTATCCCCCCTTCCTTTGCCCCACCATTGGCAGATGGTCCTTCAGCCTCCTAGGTTGTATTCTCTGGAATTTCCTCCCTAAACCCCTCTGCCTCTACATCTCTCCCTCCTCCTTTGACTGACTGTCTTTAAAATCCAACTCTTTGATCAAGCCTTTACTTGCCTATTGTAATATCTACTTTTGCCCAAAGTACATTTTTTCATCCTGTGAAATGCCTTGGGACATTTTCCTACAATAAAGATGCTATATTAATGCAAGTTGTTGCTGAGAGACATGAGCATGGTAGGAAAAAAAATGAAGAGATGAGGAGGAAGAGAGAAAAAAGAAAGGAGGCAGAATAGATTGGGAGCAAGGATGGGAAGATAGTGGAAAAGAGAGCAATGGAGAATAAGATGTGGGGAAGAGAGTTGTGAGGGAGAGAGTGGTGGGGCGAGTTGCAGTTGAGATGGAAATGGAGAGAAAGAGTTTGGGGTAGCATGAAAAATCAGGAAAGATACAAAAACGTGAGATGGGGAAGATAGTGCAGATATGTGTATTGTGCTTACACAAACAAAATTTGACACAAAGCCACATAAGGAGTTTTTTTTTAATTCGTTCATGGGATGTGGGCATCGCTGGCGAGGCCAGCATTTATTGCCCATCCATAATTGCCTTTGAGAAGATGGTGGTGAGCTGCCTTGAAACGCTGCAGTCTGTGTGGTGAAAGTTCTCCCACAGTGCTGTTAGGAAGGGAGTTCCAGGATTTTGACCCAGCGATGATGAAGGAACGGCAATATATTTCCAAGTTGGGATGGTGTGTGACTTGGACAGGTGACCAAAAGCTTGGTCGAAGAGGTGGGTTTTAAGGAGCATCTTAAAGGAGGAGAGAGAGGTAGAGAGGCAAAGAGATTTAGGGAGGGATTTCCAGAGCTTAGGAAGTTGGTAGTGGTTGTTGGAGGCCAATGATCTCAGCCCCAGGACATTGCTGCAGGAGTTCCTCAGGGCAGTGTCCTAGGCCCAACCATCTTCAGCTGCTTCGTCATTGACCTTCCCTCCATCAAGTGCAGCTCCAACAACACTCAAGAAACTCAACACCATCCAGGTCAGAAATGGGGATGTTCGTTGATGATTGCATAGTGTTCAGTTCCATTCGCAACCCCTCAGATAATGAAGCAGTCCGTGCCTGCATGCAGCAAGACCTGGACAACATCCAGGCTTGGGCTGATAAGTGGCAAGTAACATTCGTGCCAGACAAGTGCCAGGCAATGACTATCTCTAACAAGAGAGAGTCTAACCACCTCCCCTTGACATTCAACGACATTATCATTGCCGAATCCCCCACCATCAACATCCTGGAGGTCACCATTGACCATAAACTTAACTGGACCAGCCTTATAAATACTGTGGCTACAAGAACAGGTCAGAAACTGGGTATTCTGCGGCGAGTGACTCACCTCCTGACTCCCTAAAGCCTTTCCACTATCTACAAGGCACAAGTCAGGTGTATGATGGAATACTCTCCACTTGCCTGGATGAGTGCAGCTCCAACAACACTCAAGAAGCTCGACACCATCCAGGACAAAGCAGCCCGCTTGATTGGCACCCCATCCACCACCCTAAACATTCACTCCCTCCACCACCGGCGCAATGTGGCTGCAGTGTGTACCATCCACAGGATGCACTGCAGCAACTCGCCAAGGCTTCTTTGACAGCAGCTCCCAAACCCGTGACCTCTACCACCTAGAAGGACAAGAGCAGCAGGCACATGGGAACAACATCACCTGCACGTTCCCCTCCAAGTCACACACCATCCCGACTTGGAAATATATCGCCGTTCCTTCATCGTCACTGGGTCAAAATACTGGAACTCTCTTCCAAACAGCACTGTGGGAGAACCTTCATCATACGAACTGCAGCGGTTCAAGAAGGCAGCTCACCACCACCTTCTCAAGGTCAATTAGGGATGGGCAATAAATGCTGGCCTTGCCAACGATGCCCACATCCCATGAATGAATTTTAAAAAAATACGAGTGGGGAAAAAAAAAGGCAGTGTCGAGAATATGAGCAGAGTCCATGGCTATACAGGGCTGGATGTAAATATCCATTCTTAACAACTTTAACCATTGCCTGAGGCATTGGGAGGTGAACCTCATTGACTATCAATGACTAATTACAAGTGGCAATAGCTTGTTTTGGTTTAACGAACATAACGTATTTTCACGTGCAGCACTGTTAAGATAATCGCAGCTCCATAGCCCAGAAATCACAAGTATTGTTTGGTTCACTTAGAAATCAACAACAACTACTTGCATTTATATAGTCTCTTTACGCTGTAAAATGTCCCAAGGCACTTCACAGGAGCGATTTTCAAACAAAATTTGACACAAAGCCACATAAGGAGTTATTGGGACAGGTGACCAAAAGCTTGGTCGAAGAGGTAGGTTTTAAGGAGTGTCTTAAAGGAGGAGAGAGAAGTAGAGAGGCAAAGAAATTTAGGGAGGGACTTCCAGAGCTTATGGCCTAGGCAGCTGAAGGCAGGGCTGCCTATGGTGGAGTGATTAAAATCGGGGATAGGCAATTAACAAGAATTGGAGGAGCGAAGAGATCACGGAGGATTGTAGGGCTGGAGGAGGTGACAGAGATAGGGAGGGGCGAGGCCTTGGAGGGATTTGAAAACAAGGATGAGAATTTTAAAATCGAAGCGTTCCCGTGCCGGGAGCCAATGTAGGTCAGCGAGCACAGGGGTGATGGGTGAACGGGACTTAGTGCAAGTTAAGAAAAGGACAGCAGAATTTTGGAGGGTGGAAGATGGGAGGCCGGCCAGGGGAGCATTGGAATAATCAAGTCTAGAGGTAACAAAGGCATGGATGAGGATTTCAGCAGCACTTGAGCCGAGGCAGGGGCGGAGACGGGCGATGTTACAGAGTAGGCAGTCTTGGTGATGGAGCGGATATGTGGTCGGAAGCTCATCTCAGGGTCAAATAGGACGCCAAGGTTGCGAACGGTCTGGTTCAGCCTCAGACAGTAGCCAGGGAGAGGGATGGAGTCAGTGGCTAGGGAACAGAGTTTGTGGCAATATTTAGTTGGAGGAAATTTTTGCTCATCCAGTACTGAATGTCAGACAAGTAGTGTGACAAATCAGAGATAGTGGAGGGGTCGAGGAAGGTGATGGTGAGGTAGAGCTGGGTGTTGTCAGCGTACACATGGAACCTGATGTGTTTTGGGATGATGTTGCTGAGGAGCAGCATGTAGATGAGAAATAGGAGGGGGCCAAGGATAGATCCTTGGGCGACTCCAGAGGTAACGTTGCAGGAGTGGGAAGAGAAGCCATAACAGATGATTCTCTGGCTATGACTGGATAGATAAGAATGGAACCAGGCGAGCACAGTCCCACCCAGCTGGTTGATGGAGGAGAGGCGTTAGAGGAGGATGGTGTGGTCAACCATGTCAAAGGCTGCAGACAGGTCGAGAAGGTTAAGGAGGGTTAGTTTACCACAGTCACACTCACATAGGATGTCATTTGTGACTTTGATAAGGATCGTTTCAGTACTTTGGCAGGGACGGAAACCTGATTGGAGGGATTCAAACATGGAGTTGTGCTAAAGATGGACACGCATTTGGGAGACCACAACATGTTCAAGGACTTTGGAGAGGAAAGGGAGGTTGGAGATGGGCTGCTGGTTTTCAAGGATAGAGAGGTCAAGGGTGGCTTTTTGAGGATGGTGGTGATGACGGCAGATATGAAGGGGACGGGGACAGTACCTGAGGAGAGGGAACTGTTAACAATATCAGCTAACATGGGGGCCAGGAAGGGAAGTCGAGTGGTCAGTTGTTTGGTGGGAATCGGGTCGAGGGAGCAGAGGGTGGGTCTCATGGTCAAGCTGAGCTGGAGAGGGCATGAGTGGAGATAGGAGAGAAACTAGAGAAAGATGCAAGTTCTGGGCTCGGACCGGGGGGAACCATAGGGGTTGATGGGCTGCTGAAATTCGGTGGGGGGGTGGAGAAAAGGTGAAGAAGTAGCATTTATTAAACTGTTACTTCACATTTGTCTTCTTGCAGGAAGAAGAGGGAATGTTGCCTAAATCCAGGATTTCCAGGAATCGCAGAGGAGGAGCTAGAAAATATCCAAATAATGATGAATATGGTTATAACAGTAGATTTTATGCTCTTAAAATAGGCATTATCTGGCTCAGATAACTTGCCATCCCTACACTCTTTCAAAGCTGCTGTCATCACCCCCCTCCAAAAATCTACTTTTATGCCCTCCTTTCTCTCCAACTACTGTTCCTAATGTGCCATAAAGGAGAAGTGAACTGAAACTAAAAACTATTTGGATATGTAGATAAAGAACTGCATGAACAATAATGTAGATTGACAATCTCATTTGTAGCATACAAGAATTAGTAGTGAAGGTACAATAGTTTGAAACTGATCTGCTGGTTCACCACTCCTCCAGGATTTTTTTTTCCTCTAATTCTTCTCCCAATCCTCTTCCCCCCCCCCCCCCCCCCCCCATACACACACAATTTCTTAGTTTCTTAAACATGTATACCAGTCACTGAAAGCGAGCATTCAGGCGCAGAAAGCAGTTAGGAAGGCGAATGGTATGTTGGTGTTCATTGCAAGAGGATTTGAGTACAGGAACAGGGATGTCTTACTGCAGTTGTACAGGGCCTTGGTGAGACCACATTTGGAGTATTGTGTGCAGTTTTGGTCTCCTTATCTGAGGAAGGATGCCCTTGCCATGGAGGGAGTGCAACAAAGGTTTACTAGACTGATTCCTGGAATGGCAGGACTGATGTATGAGGAGCGATCGGGTCGACTAGGCCTATATTCACTAGAGTTTAGAAGAATGAGAGGTGATCTCATCAAAACATAGAAAATTCTAACAGGACTAGACAGACTAGATGCAGGGAGGATGTTCCCCATGGCTGGGGAGTCCAGAACCAGGGGTCAAAGTCTCAGGATATGCCATTTAGAACCGAGATGGGGAGAAATTTCTTCACTCAGAGGGTGGTGAACCTGTGGAATTCTCTACCACAGAAGGCAGTGGAGGCCAAGTCATTAAATATATTCAAGAAGGAGATAGATATATTTCTTAATGCTAAAGGGATCAAGGGATATGGGGGAAAAAGCAGGAACAGGGTACTGAGTTAGACGATCAGCCATGATCATTTTGAATGGCGGAGCAGGGCCGAATGGCCTACTCTTGCTCCTATTTTCTATGATCTATGTTCTCCACATCACTAAACTCATTTTGTCCGTGATGCCCACCACCTGTCCCCTTGATTCCCTCACGTCCCAGCTCTCTGACCTCCCAACATCCCGTCATCAACCTGACTTGTCCTCTGGCATGATCCCTACACTCTTTCAAAGCTGCTGTCATCACCCCCCTCCAAAAATCTACTTTTATGCCCTCCTTTCTCTCCAACTACTGTTCATTTCCTGTGAATCTGGAAAGTTGTTGAAACTTCTGTCCCGGGACAGTGAAACATGTGCTATTTGATTGGTTCCTGGAAAATATTTAGTGTTCCTTTACCCACTGCAGCTGGATAAATCAATAGCTAACACAGTTGCATATAAAGATCATTTTCTAAATGGTGATTGTTTTCAAATTCTCTGTAAACAAATAAAGCACAGATGCTCAAAATCATCTGTCTTTGTATCTCAATTTGTCTCTTACTCTGAGCTAGTTTCTCTCTGAAGTAACAAATAGAAATTGCGAATAGTATTGCTGTGAACCTTTACACTAAAGCTTTTAAAATTCATCTACTGACTTGTTTTTAAATCATAGAGAACAACAAATTCATAGATCTGGTCACTGCATGAAGAAATAAATATTTCCATTTACACTGAATCATGCCATGCATGCTGGGAAATGTTAAATAGTGCACATGCTCAGATTGCAGTATTTTGGGAGTAGCAGATGCATGTGTAATTGGTAATGCCTTTCAGTTCATAAAGTGATAAAGTTCTGGGAGAAATATCAACTCTGTGCACTGACTTCTCAGAGAGGCCATGATGTGGAGATGCCGGTGATGGACTGGGGTTGACAATTGTAAACAATTTTACAACACCAAGTTATAGTCCAGCAATTTTATTTTAAATTCACAAGCTTTCGGAGGCTTCCTCCTTCCTCAGGTGAACGTTGTTGGAAATGAAATCCTCGAAATGAAATTGCATTTATAAATCACAGAACAATGCTTGGTGATTACAGACAGTTTTTTCAACTGCCCGTTGCCAAGGCAATCAGTGTGCAGACAGACAGGTGTTACCTGCAAGGTCTCCGAATATACAAATCACCAAAAAAAAAACAGATAGAGAGGTAGAAACATAGAAAAGACAGCAACTGACCCGTTATATTAAAAACAGATAACATTTGTTCGCTGGTGGGGTAACGTGTATACTAACTTAGCAGGACCTCCTCCCTGTTCTTTCCTACATCATTGGTCCCAACATCGATCACGACAACTGGTTACTCCCCCTCCCTTTCCAAGTTCCTTTCCAGTTATTTTGAGATAGCCCTTATCCTGGCACCGGTTAAGCAACACACTCTCATGGACTCTTGATCACGATTGAAGAAAATACTCTATCTCCTCATGGGTGCGGAACTTGGCTATCAATTTCTGCTCGACGATTTTGCGTTGTCGTGTGTCTCAGAGAGGCTGAGACCTCCCAAGGAAAAAGATTAATGAAGGTGTTCAAATATGCAAAAGACAAGTTTATACGCAAGTTTAATAATGTAAAAAATTTTTTTTTACATTATAAACCATATTGTGAATTTGTGGTGAAGAAAATTGGTGGAAAAAAGATTTTTGAAAACAAATGAGTGATTTGATTGGTTCAAGTATGACAGAAATTTTGATGAATTGCACCCTGATGCCAAAGTGTAATGGACATCAGTAAATTCACACATTCATATCATTTTTATAATATACTAGCAAATTTTCTGTGACGTTGCCCATGGTGAGTCTGAGCTTTTACAGAACCAATAACTTTGTTTCTACAGTCATTTCTAACAATTGTTCCACATCCTCTTCTAGTACACCTACAGTCTCACTTCCATTATTTGTTAAAACTGATGCAAACGTTTTATTTAATATCTCTGCCATCCCTTCAACCACAACAATGGTAGAGCAGGAGACAGTCCAAGGTGGAGAGGAGAAAAATAGAAAGGTTGTAATTATAGGGGATTCAATAATTATGGAGATAGAGTATTTTCTTCAATCGTGATCAAGAGTCCATGAGAGTGTGTTGCTTAACCGGTGCCAGGATAAGGGCTATCTCAAAATAACTGGAAAGGAACTTGGAAAGGGAGGGGGAGTAACCAGTTGTCGTGATCGATGTTGGGACCAATGATGTAGGAAAGAACAGGGAGGAGGTCCTGCTAAGTGAGTATAAGAACCTAGGCGCTAAATTAAAAAGCAGGACTTCGAGGGTAGTTCTGGATTACTACCCGAGCCACGTGCTAATTGGCATAGAGATAAACAGATCAGGAAAGTAAATATGTGGCTGAAGACTGGTGTGGGAAGGAGAGGTCCCATTTCATGGGATACTGGCAGAAGTATTGGGATGGGCTGCACCTGAATCGGGCTGGGACCAAGGTCCTAGCAGAAAGGATAAATGAAACTAGAATGGACCTTATTCCAACAAAGGGGAGGGTCCTGGTGGAAATAATAATAACCTAAAGATAAATAAAAGTGGGGATAAGAGCGAAGGTCAGAGTATAAAAAGTGTTAAAGGATTATAGGAAGTAAAAATGAAATGGAATCATAGAAAGGTTACAGCATGGAAGGAGGCCATCGAGTCCGTATCGGCTCTATGCAAGAGCAATCCAGCTAGTCCCACTCCCCCGCCCTTTCCCCGTAGCCCTGCAAATTTTTTCCATTCAAGTACTTATCTAGTTCCCTTTTGAAGGCCATGATTGAATCTGCCTCCACCACCCCCTCAGGCAGTGCATTCCGGATCCTAACCACTTGCTGTGTAAAAAAATTTTTCCTCATGTCACCTTTGGTTCTTTTGCCAATCACCTTAAATCTATGTCCTCTGGTCCTTGACCCTTCTGCCAATGAGAACAGTTTCTCCCTATCTACTCGTCTAGACACTTCGTGATTTTGAATACCTCTATCAAATCTCCTCGCAACCGTCTCTGTTTCAAGGAGAACAGCCCCAGCTTCTCTAGTCTATCCTCGCAACTGAAGTCCCTATTTCCTGGAATCATTCTAGTAAATCTCTTCTGCACCCTTTCTAAGGCCTTCACATCTTTCCTGAAGTGCGGTGCCCAGAACTAGATACAATACTCCAATTGTGGCTGAACCAATGTTTTATAAAGGTTCTTCATGACTTCCATACTTTTGTACTCTATGCCTCTATTTATAAAGCCCAGGATCCCGTATGCTCTTTTAACCACTTTCTCAACATGCCCTGCCACCTTCAACGATTTTTGCACATATACTCCCAGATCTCTCTGTTCCTGTACCCCTTTTAGAGTTGTGCCCCTAGTTTATATTGCCTCTCCTCGTTCTTCCTACCAAAATGTATCACTTCGCATTTTTCTGCGTTAAATTTCATCTGATACCACCATCCTGTCTATATCCTCTTGAAGTCCATCACTATCCTCCTCACTGTTTACTATTCTTCCAAGTTTTATGTCATCTGCAAATTTGGAAATTGTGCCAAGTCCACGTCATTAATATATATCAAGAAAAGCAGTGGTCCCAGCACTGACCCCTGGGGAACACCACAGTACACCTCCCTCCAGTCCGAAAAACAATTGTTCACCACTACTCTCTCTTTCCTGTCACTTAGTTAATTCTGTTTCCATGTTGCTACTGCCCCCTTTATTCCATGGGCCACAATCTTGATGACAAGCCTATTATGCAGCACTTTACCAAACGCCTTTTGAAAGTCCATATGCACCACATCAACTGCATTGCCCTCATCAAAAAACTTTATCAGGTTAGTTAAACACGATTTGCCTTGAACAAGTCTGTGCTGACTTTCCCTAATCAATCCACCCTCATTCAAGTGACTGTTAATTGTGTCCCGGATTATCGTTTCTAAAGTTTCCCCACCACTGAGTTAAACTGACTGGCCTAAAGTTGCTGGATTTATCCTTACACCCTTTTTTGAACAAGGGTGTAGCATTGGCAATTCTCCAGTCCTCTGGCACCACACCTGTTAAAAATAAAGCAAGAGTGATGAAAAATAAGAACATATTAAATTGCCTGTATAACAATGTAAAGAGCATCAGCAATAAAGGTTGTGATAAGTTAAAAGTGTGAGAAATACACCATCGGGGCATATGGGCACTTATTCAAATAAGAGTTATGCATCAAGCATAAGAAATTAAACAAATGAGTTAGAAGCACAAAATCATCTTAAAGGATATAGTGTAGTCACCATTACAGAGACTAGCCCACAAGCTGAGCATGACTGGGAACTAAATATTCCAGGCTCTAGGAGCTTTAGAAAGAATAGGGAAATTGGGAAAGGCACAACAATATTGATAAAAGGCACAATTACAGAAGTGGAAAGAAAAGATTTCAGTAAAAGTGATCGGGCATTGCAAACACTATAAGTAGAACTAAGGAACAGCAAAGGATGCATGACTCTGGGGGGAGTTGTCTACTAGATCTTCTGACAGTAGTAATGTAGTAGGGAATGTATAAATACAGAGATCAAGGAAGCATAGAGCAGAAATAATGTGGTTATAACGGGAGATTTAAATTTTTACATAGCAGAACAGCTCAAGTAATAAAGGCAATGAATTGTTCAAATGTATTCTGGACAGTTTTTCTGGAACAATATGTTTTGGAACAGACATGTGAACAGGCCGCACTAGATTTAGTGATGAGTAATGCACCAGAATTGGTTAACAATCAGACTGTAAGGGACCCTCTTGCACATAGTGACCATAATATGACTGAATTTGATATTAGGTTTGAGAGGGAGAATCTGCCCTCCCTTTCCTTTGACTATCCTTTTATTCTTTATATGTTTATAAAAGACTTTAGGGTTTCCTTTTATGTGTCTAGTCTGTACCCAAACTATCTCCTCCTTGAAGGCCGCCCATTGCTCATTTACTAATTTACCTGCCAATCTTTGTTTTCAATCCATCTGGCCAAGTCCCTTTTCAACTCACTGAAATTAGCCCTCTTCCAGTTGAGTATCTTCACCTTCAAGTTAGCTGTGACTTTAACAACCATAGGCAGAGCAGAGGTGGTCATAGACGTGATCCTCAAGTCATGTGCTACTGTTGACAGTTTAATGACTACCTCCCTAGAGAGTGACAACCTCCTCAGACATTGCTCCTCTGTTAGACCTTTGCATGACATTCTCCCCCTATAGACTCCCTCCCATGTATGCAACCTTCTCCTGAGAGTTTCATGTCTGCGTATCATCATCTCTCGTGTGTCGTCCTCCTAATCTAACTGCGTAATGGCAGCCATCATTAACAGAAACAAAATCCACTTGTTAGTTGCTGCAATGAGTTTGTTCCATTAGTTCCAGTTCTAAGCAGGGCTTGTAGGTGACATATCAATGGGTTCAATAGTGATTCAAAATTTCAAAGTGCCTGCTTTAATTGGATTTTCACAAACATGCACACATAATGAGCAGAATCAGTGCTCTTGCAACAGCTTCTATTCACAAAGGATGACTAATTTGATGCACTCAGCATTTTTTTTTCTTCTTGATGCACTCAGCATTGCTGTTTCTGAATGTTGCAAAACTGTTGGAAATATCGGCACACGGAATTTCAATCCCTGGAAGTTCAGAATATCGTAGAAGTTTCAAGAAAAAGTGGATTTAATGTATAACATACACAATGAATTGTTTTAGGTTGTTTTATTTGTTGAATGTTAGCTTGGCTCAGTTGGCATTCTCACCTCTGGGTTAGTAGCTTGAAGATTCAAGCCCGAGTTCAGGACATGATCATGTAATCTAGGGTGACACTCCAGTGCCGTACTGAGAGTGCTGTATGGCCTGGGGTACTGTCATTTGGATGAGAAGGTAAAATTGAGGCACTGGCTGTCTGAACGGCACTATTCAAAGAAGAACATGGAGTTAGTGTTAGTTTCAATTTTTAAACTGTTTTTATATTTGCCCTTTCCCCTCTGCTTCAAATCAATTTTCAGTCAAGAGAGTGAGCCTCTGCTAATTCTACTTTGTAAATGGTAAGATGAATTGACCTCTCATTTCACCTTCCTTCCTGTATGGAAGCATTTGACTCCCAATTGTGACTTCACATGTCAAACCCAAAATGGAAACTTGGCAATGGGCAATCTAATATAAAAACTTTTAAGTAATCGTGGAAACCAAACACATGATTGACTATTGCATAGTTAAAATATAAAGGCATTGTGGTACCTATGAAAAGAACATTCTAGGCTTCAAACCACCAATATTTAACATATATGATATTCCTCCATTATCCTGCATTGGTTTTGTTGGAAACCGATGTAGGTTTTCAAAGATGGAACACACGCATAAATTACATTTTTAGACATTTAGCCAACTTTCAAGGTTTGCATTTTCACTGTAGGGTTTCTGAAATCTTCTGCATGTTGAAGAAATCCAATTTTGTTTGTAACACTAATTTCTTTTATACTTTCATCTACACAATAATAAGTTTCAAAATGGTTATCTTCCACTTATTAGTAGAAATCATCAACTTCAGAGAAAAATCATTAGCAGCTCTTTGTTACTGTGCTAGGTAGAATGCATAGAAATCTCTTAGATGTAATATCTCGTTTATCTTCCAGAACTACTTCCCATTCAGACTAATATGGTGAAGCTGCAAGGTACTCTGGATTTGCCCATTTGCATTGCAGGGCAGATTCAGAACATCAGAGTGCACAAGACTCTGTGTGCACAGTTGTCCAAAGGTTGCAATCTGCAACTCTATTGAACGACCTTGCAAAAGTGTAATTATTAAAAGGTTATAATTTGTGACTTCATATTTGTGGTCATAGACTTTCCGCAATATTGGTGAAAGATCCGATCAATTCATTGCTTGTCCTGTACTGCCAACAGCAGGCATTTACATTTGTAGCTAGCAGTGTTTTGCCTCCAGAGACTGGGAGTGAAACTCTGACAAGGTAGTGTTCTATGGCTCCAGAAGCATGTTATCTCATGTGCTATCAAAGTGCCACTAACACAGTGTTGGCCAATATGTTAGCCACTAGCCACATGTGGCTAAATAGGAATCTAGATGTTGATAATTGCATTTCTGATTATTAAATAAAAAATTATGATAGACACCGTCATAGGGCACATGATCTCAATATTTATATTCGCACGCCATTTGAATGCGTTCTTCAATTTTTTTGAGCATTTGTTGGTAAAATGTTAAGATGAAAAGCAGTGTACAAGTTTTTTAAAATCTTTGTGTGCTTAACTTCCATGGTCGCTAAATGGTGGGATATGTTTATGTAAATATCTAGGATTGCAATGGGATCTTGATAAATTGGGCCAGTGGGCCGATGAATGGCAGATGGAGTTTAATTTAGATAAATGTGAGGTGATGCATTTTGGTAGATCGAATCGGGCCAGGACCTACTCCGTTAATGGTAGGGTGTTGGGGAGAGTTATAGAACAAAGAGATCTAAGAGTACAGGTTCATAGCTCCTTGAAAGTGGAGTCACAGGTGGATAGGGTGGTGAAGAAGGCATTCAGCATGCTTGGTTTCATTGGTCAGAACATTGAATACAGGAGTTGGGATGTCTTGTTGAAGTTGTACAAGACATTAGTAAGGCCACACTTGGAATACTGTGTACAGTTCTGGTCACCCTATTATAGAAAGGATATTATTAAACTAGAAAGAGTGCAGAAAAGATTTACTAGGATGCTACCGGGACTTGATGGTTTGACTTATAGGGAGAGGTTGGATAGACTGAGACTTTATTCCCTGGAGAGTAGGAGGTTTAGGGGTGATCTTATATAAGTCTATAAAATAATGAGGGGCATAGATAAGGTCGATAGTCAAAATCTTTTCCCAAAAGGTAGGGGAGTCTATAACGAGGGGGCATAGATTTACGGTGAGAGGGGAGAGATACAAAAGGGTCCAGAGGGGCAATTTTTTCACTCAAAGAGTGGTGAGTGTCTGGAACGAGCTGCCAGAGGCAGTAAATGAGGCGGGTACAATTTTGTCTTTTAAAAAGCATTTGGACAGTTACATGGGTAAGATGGGTATAGAGGGATATGGGCCAAGTGCAGGCAATTGGGACTAGCTTAGTGGTATAAACTGGGCGACATGGACATGTTGGGCCGAAGGGCCTGTTTCCATGTTGTAAACTTCTATGATTCTATGAAATATACACAAGTACATTTACCTGTGTTGTGTGAGTATATGTAAGGCATTTTCTACTAAAATTAGTGCCTGTGGCTAAAATGGTGTCGCGATAGCCACACCTGTGGCTAGTCAGCAATTTCTATTGGACAACACTGAATTAACATATACTTGCTGCCAGTAATAATATAAAGGATCCCCGATTTTACGAGGCTCTTCTGCCAATACAAAGCCTCAATGTGGGTAGGAATGGATATAAAACCTCATGCACCCGTGCTGAATTTTTCAATTTGGGAATTAGCTGGGTGAAATGAGGTTCCTTTTCAGGCAAGCGCAAGCATTAGTTAATGTGAATCATTATGTTAATTAGGTACTTTGCCATATTTCATGAGTTTTTGCTGAGCTCTGCCCCAGCATGTACCTTGCCTTGTAAATTGGGTGCATGACTGCCTATGTTTTAATATAATCCTTAAAGCAAGGTTGCTATTATTGGAGTTGGCGGAGAACTGTTTTTCTGTCATGGGCATTTATCTGCTTTAAAAATTAACATTCAATGTAGTTTTTTTTGTTGCCTGTGCATTTCTGCATCATTGCAAAACAATTTACTTTGCCAGCCAAGACTTTTGTGCAATTGTTCCAATTGCTGCTGCATTACAAGTTGCAACTAACAAAGTTCTGAGGGTGGGAATCCCCTCGGCTGTTCCAAGTGTGCTGTGTGAAAGATGATTTCAGAGAGGGCAACAGCTTCAGGTGCAACAACACCTCAGGTATTCTGTTCACACCTGTCAATACATGAGGTCCTATATTTGTAGACCATGCCACACCTACCCGAACATGTTGGAGAAGTCCTGACTTTGCCACTTCCACTTCACTGTATAGGCAGTGACAAAGCTGTACCATTTGCAACAGGCAGACCTACAGACAACCTTGAGGACTGGGATGGCTCTTCCTGTGATAGTGACGGTCACAATAGCATTAAACTCCTAAACTACAGAAGCATTCCAGGCCACCACACGGGATATCTGACAGATAAGCCAGTCTGCAGCTCATATCGTATAGAGCAAGACAAGCTTGTCTGGAGAAATAGCTTCATAACAGGAAAGGAGACATTAACTGGGCAGATATAAAACGTTTACTGCCAGGCAGCCTTCCCAAGAAATCACAGCTTTCTAAAAGGCACCCAGGTAGCCATTAGGGCTCCACATGTCAACACCCAATGCATACGTAAACATGAAAAGATTACGTTCCATAAATTCCCAGATGGGAGCTGACCATAGAACTGTAAAACTGCACATTATGCCTGTATCCAATAAGCTCCAATGATGCTTTTATAGCATAGCATAATTTAAAGGTCCCAATAGAATAAATGGATGGCTGTTGGGAGACCAGGGCTACTGTCTGCATCCATTATTGATGACTCCACTTAGAAATCCCCAAGCAGCAGTAGAGAGCAAATGTAGTGAGGTCCAATTCATCACCTTAATTACTGTGCACACTATAGGTGTGCAAACGCAACAATTCTATTGTTTGAACTGCTCAGGGAGGTTGTTGCTGTAGTCACAGTTAATCTTTGCAGGCTAGAAGATAGGTGTGGTCACTCTAATTAAAAAGCACTTCCAGTAATTGATGCATCTGGACCTTCAGACCCTAGGATGCTGCCCAGCATGAAAC
Organism: Heptranchias perlo; assembly: GCF_035084215.1. Lineage (NCBI taxonomy): Eukaryota > Metazoa > Chordata > Chondrichthyes > Hexanchiformes > Hexanchidae > Heptranchias > Heptranchias perlo. The sequence goes on from NC_090326.1 coordinate 92,328,663, forward strand.
CATGCAGAGCAACTTCTGAGAATACAACATTCTCCACGGTGTGGAAAGAGGGTATGCAAAACTATATTTGAAGCAATAACAAAATTCTTATGTTCTCATGGAAAGAGATAAGCATAAGCTGTCTTCTGGCAAGCTGCAAACTCAAATGCAATCTTTATTTCTGCTCACTCTTAAAACTTAATTCTAACTGGCAAGTAGACTGCTGCTCTCAGAACTTGAACGTTCCAGATTCAAAACTGAACTTATTACCAACTACAACACGGATTACAAGATCTTTGCCAGGACGATGTCTGCTTGCCGTGGTACTGTGCTGATTAACATGATCCACCCAGACCAGTCCTACACGGTCCTGGGTTGGAGCATCCACGATAACATCCTCCTGGTCTGAGACCTGATCCACCATTTCCAGAGGACTGGTCTGTGGGTTGCCTTCCTTTCCCTTGATCAGGAGAAGGCGTTCGACAGGGTGGATCACGAATACTTATTCGGGACTCTGCGCACATTCGGGTTCGGGACGCATTTCGTTGCCCAGATCCGACTTCTGTGCGCTGCCATGGAGTGTCTGATTAAGATTAACGGATCTTTGACGGCGCCCCTTCGTTTTGAGAGAGGAGTGCGTCAGGGATGTCCATGTCCAGCCAATTATACACCATCCGCGTGGAGCCTTTCCTGCGCCTCTTGCAGAAGAGGTTGTCGGGACTGGCAGTGCGTGAGCCGGGCGTGGAGGTCATCCTTTCGGCTTATGCTGATAACATGACCTCATGGTCATGGATGCCATTGGCTTACAGAGGATGTGCGAGTGCCAGCAAGTGTACTGTCATGTCCTCCACAAGGATCATCTGGGATAAATGTTCTGGATTCCTGGTGGGTCGGTGGTGGGTGGACTCTGCCGGAGGAGCTCCGGCCCTTTGCCTGGAGCATCACTCACCTCCGGTACCTGGGCGTTTACCTTAGCACTGTCAAGGAAGCCTGGCCAGTGAACTGGCAAGAGCTGGAGACCAAAGTCACCACTCGCCGGGGGGGTTGGACAGGGGTACTCGAGGGCTGTCCTACAGGGGTCGAGCGCTGGTCATAAACCAGCTGGCAGCCACAATGTTATGGTACCAGTTGGTTGCTTTGATCCCTCCCCTTGAGTTTGTTGCCAAGATTCAGAAGAAGCTCGTCGACGTCTTCTGCGACAAAAGGAAGCATTGGGTCGCTGCTGCGATCCTGAGTCTCTCACTTAGGGAGGGCGGTCAGGCCCTGGCGTGCGTTCATACCCAAGTTGCCACTTTCCACCTTTGGAACAATACCTGTACGTTGAGGATGCTCCTAGATGGTGTGCACAGGCGACGTATTTCTTCCGCCAGCTGGACAGCCTGAACTACAACAAGCAGCTCCTGTTTGTTATGTTGCCGGGCGTCCTTGCAGAACCTGGATCTAATCAGGTGCGGAATATGGTTACCTCCAGCCGCAACTCTTCCCCGTCGGGGCGGCAGCCATCCTAAGGGAGCCACTGCTCAGGAATTTGCATCTCCACATGGTTGGCTTCAGCAGCACGGTGATGGCAGGGAGGATGACCCTGTTTGCCAAGGTAACCAGAGTCAGGGACTCTGGATGGTGAAGGAACGGGCTGGATGTCACCGAGAACATTGGCAGAACGGATGTCCTGGTGCTACGTCTGGTAAGTGGCCAAAGCCGTCCAGGTGCTAAAAGTTGCACTCGGCGCTGACAGCACTGGGTGTGTCAAGCACGTGGAGCAATCCCATCCAAACTGACCCCTGTTCGGCCAGAATTTCTCATCGGTATGAGGCCCCGAAAACTCCCTCGGAACCCTGCGCTTCACAACTTGAGCTGTCTCTCGGAAATTCCCTCCGTGCTATTCCACTCTGCACGGAAGGGTTTCGTGTGCGGGCTGCTCCTGCATACTCTCCACATCTTCGCCCTCATCTCCCGTCCGGACACGCCTTGGCATACCATCTTGTCGTCCGGCAGAGGCGGGGGTCGCCAATGAAGGGCTCTCTACGTGAGAGTCCTCCCCTGCACCAGTGGGGAAATGGGGTGGAGAGTGTTGCACGGAGCAGTGCCCACAAACGGCTGTTAAGCAATTTTATGGACTCCCAGGCTGCCTGTAATTTCTGTGGCCTGGATGAGTCCGTTTTCCATGTGTATGCCGAGTGTGAGAGGTTGCAGCCCCTGTTTAAATATTTAAAGGGGCTGCTCCTCAAGTTCTGGTTGCACTTCAGTCCCCACTCCTAATCTTTGGCCCCCTGGTGAGGAGGAGGGTGGGCAAGTCTGAGGATCTCCTCGTGGGTCTGCTCCAGGGCCTGGCCAAGGTGACCTTCTGCAGGTGCAGGTTAGATGTGGCTCGTGGAGATGTTCGCTCCGGCTGACTGCCTCTCTTCCGCGGAAAGCAATGGCAGGGCAGGTGGTGTGTCGTAACTGCAGCATGTGGGCGTTGGTGGAGAGCAGAGTGATCCCGAGCAACCACATCTGCAATAGGTGTCTGCAGTTCGAGGAACTTCAGCTCAGGAGTCTGAGCTGCAGACATTGCAAAGCATCTAGGAGGGGGAGAGTTATCTGGACACTTTGATCCACAACCAACGGATGAGATCAAAGCTCTGCGGTCCTGCCACATCCAGTTGTGAATGGTGGCGGACAATTAAACAACTAACGGGAGGAGGGAGTTCTGTGAGCATCCCCATTTTCAATGATGGCAGACTCCAGCATGTGAGTGCAAAAGACAAGGCTGAAGCGTTTGCAACCATCTTCAGCCAGAAGTGCCGAGTGGTTGATCCATCTCGGCCTCCTCCCGATATCACCACCATCACAGAAGCCGGTCTTCAACCAATCAAGAAACGGCTGAGTGCACTGGATACAGCAAAGGCTATGGGCCCCGACAACATCCCAGCTGTAGTGCTGAAGACTTGTGCTCCAGAACTAGCCGCACCATTAGCCAAACTGTTCCAGTACAGCTACAACACTGGCATCTACCCGACAATATGGAAAATTGCCCAGATATGGCATATCCATAAAAAGCTGGACAAATCCAATCCGGCCAATTACCGCCCCATCAGTCTACTCTCAATCATCAGCAAAGTGACGAAGGGTGTCGTCGACAGTGCTATCATGTGGCACTTACTCACCAACAACCTGCTCACCAATGCTCAGTTTGGGTTCCACCAGGACCACTCGGCTCCAGACCTCATTACAGCCTTGGTCCAAACATGGACAAAAGAGCTGAATTCCAGAGGTGAGGTGAGAGTGACTACCCTTGACATCAAGGAAGCATTTGACCAAGTGTGGCACCAAGGAGCCCTAGTAAAATTGAAGTCAATGGGAATCAGGGGGAAAACTCTCCAGTGCCTAGAGTCATACCGAGCACAAAGGAAAATGGTAGTGGTTGTTGGAGGCCAATCATCTCAGCCCCAGGACTTAGCCGCAGGAGTTCCTCAGGACAGTGCCCTTGGCCCAACCATTCAGCTGCTTCATCAATGACCTTCCCTCCATCATAATGTCAGAAATGGGGATGTTCGCTAATGATTGCACAGTGTTCAGTTCCATTCGCAACCCCTCAGATAATGAAGCAGTCCCTGCCCGCATGCAGCAAGACCTGGACAACATCCAGGCTTGGGCTCATAAGTGGCAAGTAACATTCGCGCCAGACAAGTGCCAGGCAATGACCATCTCAAACAAGAGAGCGTCTAATCACCTCCCCTTGACATTCACCGAATCCCCCACCATCAACATCCTGGGGGTCACCATTGATCAGAAACTTAACTGGACCAGCCACATAAATAATGTGGCTACAAGAGCAGGTCAAAGGCTGGGTATTCTGCGGCGAGTGACTCACCTCCTGACTCCCCAAAGCCTTTCCACCAAGGCACAAGTCAGGAGTGTGATGGAATACTCTCCACTTGCCTGGATGAGTGCAGCTCCAACAACATTCAAGAAGCTCGACACCATCCAGGACAAAGCAGCCCGCTTGATTGCTACCCCATCCACCACCCTAAACATTCACTCCCTTCAGCACCGGCCCACTGTGTACCATCTACAAGATGCACTGCAGCAACTCGCCAAGGCTTCTTCCACAACACCTCCCAAACCAGCGACCTCTACCACTTAGAAGGACAAGGGCAGCAGGCGCATGGGAACAACACTACCTCCACGTTCCCCTCTAAGTCACACACCATCCCGACTTGGAAAAATATCACCGTTCCTTCATCGTCGCTGGGTCAAAATCCTGGAATTCCCTTTCTAACAGCACTGTGGGAGAACCTTCACCGCACGGACTACAGGGTTGAAGAAAGTAGCTCAAGGGCAACTAGGGATGGGCAATAAATGCTGGCCTTGCCAGCGATGCCTAAATCCTGTGAATGAATAAAAAAAATTTATCCAGGAGGCAGTTACACCCCTTGGATTAGGTAGTAGTTTACATTTGTTCAATGATCAGGGACAGAAGAGTGTGACTGCGAGTCAGCCAGGTATGGAGACCCAGGATCTAGTGATGGAGGAGCCTCAGCCCTTGACCTTGTCCAACAGGTACGAGGTACTTGCTACCTGTATGGATGAGAGCAAAGACTGCAGGGAGGATGGGCAAACTGTCCATTGCACTGTGGTACAGGGGGCCATTCAAGTGGTGGGAGAAAAAGGAATGTGGTAGTGGTAGGGGACAGTACAGTCAGGGGGATAGATACTATTCTCTGCTGCCGCGACCAATAGTCCCGAAGGCTGTGTTGCCTTCCCGGTGCCAGGGTGAAAGACATCTCCTTGCGGCTGGGAAAGAACTTGGAGGATGAGGGGGAGGATTCAGTTATCATGGTCCACGTAGGAACCAACAACATAGGTAGAATGAAGCATGGGATGCTGCTGAGACAGTTTGAGGAGCTGGGGTCGAAATTAATAAGCAGAACCTCAAAGGTGGTAATCTCTGGATTACTACCTAAGTCACACGCAAATTGGTATAGGGACAAACAGATCAGAGAGTCAAATGCATGGCTCAAAGAGTGGTGTGGGAGATAGGGATTTCGATTCATGGAGCACTGGCACCAGTACTGGGGAAAAAGGGAACTGTTTCGTTGGGACGGGCTCCAATTAAACCAGGCTGGGACCAGCGTCCTGGTGAATCGAATAACTAGGGCTGCAGATAGGGCTTTAAACTAAAAAGTTGGGGGGGGGGGGTGAGGGGGCATCAGGTGAGGGGAAATTTAGAAATCTAATGAGAAAAGTCAAGGCAACAGAGCAGTGTAGTGATTTGGGTAAAGTTAAGCAGAGTGTGGCAGGAAGGGACAGTAAGTTTACAATGCTAGAGCATCAACAAATAAGGTCAAAGCAGGAAAAAATGGTAAAAAGTCAAAATTAAAGGCTCTTTATCTGAATGCACAGAGCATTCATAACAAGATAGATGAATTAGTTGCACAATAGAGATAAATGGGTTTGATCTAATAGCCATTACAGAGACATGGTTGCAAAGTGACCAAGATTGGGAACTAAATATTCCAGGGTACATGACGTTTAGAAAAGACAGGCAGAATGGAAAAGGAGGGGGTGTAGTCCTAATAATAAAGGATGACATAAGGACAGTGGTGAGAAAGGATCTTGGCTCGGAAGATCAGGAAGTAGAATCAGTATGGGTGAAAATGAGAAATAACAAGGGGCAGAAAACACTGTTGGGAGTAGTTTATAGGCCCCCTAATAGTAGCTATACCATTGGATAGAGTATTAATCATGAAATAATAGAAGCTTGTAACAAAGGTAATGCAGAAATCATGGGGGACTTTAATCGTCCTATAGACTAGGCAAATCAAATTGGCAAAAGTAGTTTGGAGGACAAGTTCATGGAATGCATTCAAGATGGTTTCCTAGAACAATACGTCATGGAAGCAACCAGGGAACTGGCTATTTTAGATCTTGTATTGTGTAATGAGACAGGGTTAATTAGTAATCTCACAGTAAAGGATCCTCTGGGTAAGAGTCATCATAATATGATAGAATTTCACATTGAGTTTGAGAGTGACGTACATAAGTCTGAAACTGGAGTCTTAAACTTAAGTAAAGCCAATTACATAGGTATGAGGCGTGAGTTGGCTAAGGTAGATTGAGAAATTAAATTAAAGTGTATGACCGTTGAAAAGCAATGGCAAACATTTAAAGGAATATTTCAATATTCTCAACAAATATACATTCCATTGAGAAATAAAAACTCCAAGGGAAAAGTGATCCACCCGTGGCTAACTAAAGAAGTTAAGGATGGTATTAGATTAAAAGAAGAGGCCTATAATGTTGCCAAGAAGAGTAGCAAGCCTGATGATTGGGAGAGTTTCAGAAACCAGCAGAGGACGACCAAAAAATTGATAAAATGGGAGAAAATAGAATATGAAAGTAAACTAGGAAGAAATACAAAAACGGATTGTAAGAGCTTCTACAAGTATGCAAAAAGGAAAAGGATAAGGCTGAGTTAGATAGATAAATGATTAACAAGGGAGTCAAAGGTTATAGTAGGTAGACGGAGAAGTAGGGTTGAGGTCGCAATCAGATCAGCCATGATCTTATCAAATGGCAGAGCAGGCTCGAGGGGCCGAATGGCCTACTCCTGCTCTTAATTCGTATGTTCGTAAAAGTAAACATTGGTCCCCTCGAGGCTGAGACAGGAGAAATTATAATGGGGAATCAGGAAATGGCAGATGCATTAAACAAATATTTTGTATCTGTCTTCACAGTAGAAGACACAAAAAGCATACCAGAAATAGTGGGGAACCAAAGGGCTAATGAGAGTGAGGAACTTAAAGTAATTAATATCAGTAGAGAAAAAGTACTTGAGAAACTAATGGGACTAAAAGCCGATAAATCCCCTGGACCTGATGGCCTACATCCGAGGGTTCTAAAAGAGGTGGCTGTAGAGATAGTGGATGCATTGGTTATGATCTTCCAAAATTCCCTAGATTCTATAACGGTCCCAGCGAATTGGAAGGTCGCAAATGTAACCCCGCTATTTGAGAAAGGAGGGCGAGAGAAAACAGGGAACTACAGGCCAATTAGCCTGACATCAGTTGTCGGGATAATGCTGGAATCCATTATTAAGGAAGTGGTAACAGGGCACTTAGAACATCATAGTATGATTAGGCACTGTCAACATGGTGTTATGAAAGGTAAATCGTGTTTGACAAATTTATTAGAGTTTTTTGAGGATGTAACTAGCGAGGTGGATGTCGTATATTTGAATTTTCAAAAGGCATTTGATAAGGTGCCACATCAGATCAGCCATGATCTCATTAAATGGCAGAGCAGGCTCGAGGGGCTGAATGGCCTACTCCTGCTCCTATCTCTTATGGTCTTATACATAAAAGGTTGTTACGCAAGATAAAGGCTCATGGGGTTGGGGGTATAGGCCGGAGAAACAACTTCTCAGCCTCTACCCTGGGGTACCACAAGGATCAGTGCTTGGGCCGCAGCTATTTACAATCTATATTAATGACTTGGATGAAGGGACCGAGTGTAATGTATCCAAGTTTGCTGATGATACAAAGCTAGGTGGGAAAGTAAGCTGTGAGGAGGATACAAAGAGCCTTCAAAGGGATATAGACAGGTTAAGTGAGTGGGCAAGAAGGTGGCAGATGGAGTATAATATGGGAAATGTGAGGTTATTCACTTTGTAGGATGAATAGAAAAACAGAATATTTTTTAAATGGTGAGAAACTATTAAATGACAGGGTAGATGCTGAGAGGTTGTTTCCCCTGGCTGGAGAGTCTAGAACTAGGGGGCATAGTCGCAGGACATGGGGTCGGCCATTTAAGACTGAGATGAGGAGGAATTTCTTTTCTCAGAGGGTTGTGACTCTTGGAATTCTCTACCCCTGTGGATGCTGAGTCATTGAGTATATCCAAGGCTGAGATAGATAGTTTTTTGGACTCTAGGGGAATCATAGAATCATAGAAGTTACAACATGGAAACAGGCCCTTCGGCCCAACATGTCCATGTCGCCCAGTTTATACCACTAAGCTAGTCCCAATTGCCTGCACTTGGCCCATATCCCTCGATACCCATCTTCCCCATGTAACTGTCCAAATGCTTTTTAAAAGACAAAATTGTACCCGCCTCTACTACTGCCTCTGGCAGCTCGTTCCAGACACTCACCACCCTTTGAGTGAAAAAATTGCCCCTCTGGATCCTTTTGTATCTCTCCCCTCTCACCTTAAATCTGTGCCCCCTCGTTATAGACTCCCCTACCTTTGGGAAAAGATTTTGACTATCGACCTTATCTATGCCCCTCATTATTTTATAGACTTCTATAAGATCACCCCTTAACCTCCTACTCTCCAGGGAATAAAGTCCCAGTCTGTCTAACCTCTCCCTGTAAGTCAAACCATCAAGTCCCGGTAGCATCCTAGTAAATCTTTTCTGCACTCTTTCTAGTTTAATAATATCCTTTCTATAATAGGGTGACCAGAACTGTACACAGTACTCCAAGTGTGGCCTCACCAATGCCCTGTACAACTTCAACAAGACATCCCAACTCCTGCATTCAATGTTCTGACCAATGAAACCAAGCATGCTGAATGCCTTCTTCACCACCCTATCCACCTGTGACTCCACTTTCAAGGAGCTATGAATCTGTACTCCTAGATCTCTTTGTTCTATAACTCTCCCCAACGCCCTACCATTAACGGAGTAGGTCCTGGCCCGATTCGATCTACCAAAATGCATCACCTCACATTTATCTAAATTAAACTCCATCTGCCATTCATCGGCCCACTGGCCCAATTTATCAAGATCCCGTTGCAATCCTAGATAACCTTCTTCACTGTCCACAATGCCACCAATCTTGGTGTCATCTGCAAACTTACTAACCAAGGGATATGGGGATCGGGCTGGAAAGTGGCATTGAGGTTGAAGATCAGCCATGATCTGATTGAATGGCGGAGCAGGCTCAGGGGGCCGTATGGCCTCGTCCTGCTCCTATGACTTATGTTCTTATGTTCATTCCCCGCACCCGGGTGGCCCTGGAGAAGGAGCACACGGTGTCTGCCATTACGCTTGAGGCTTTCCGTGACCGGTGGGCATCGCAGGGACTGGAGTGCATAATAGATACTGACAATAAAATTGAAATCTAATTTGACTTTACGATTGATTTGTAAAGGACAAATTTATACTTAGCCCTCCCCTTTTTTTATAGGGGCGTAACCAAAAAAAAATGTCAACTACACCATGAAGTAGTTTTTTCCAAAAGTGAACGAGAATTTTCTTTCCTTCCTGTAAAACTTCACAGACCAATGCAACTTCAGGACAGTGAATTTCATTATTTGATGTATTGCAATCTCTGAATTTTTCTCATCAAAATATTCTACACTTTCGAAATAATTTTATAAAGGGTTACTGTAATATACATTCGTCTTAAAATTTGCCCTGACTTTATTTTGCTTACAGTTTTGCGCCAATTAGGCAGCCCTACCCATCCCAGCACATGCTGCATTCACACGGTACAAGTTGCCCCGGACAGCACAAAATTCTTCGCGCGTGCCCCCACCCCGCGTGATTGATTGGCGGCTGCGGCTCAGCGACAATGGAATCGGTTGCGCATGCGCATAATCGCTCTGGGCCAGCTAGATCTTGAGTCATTGTGATGTAGTGCTCATGCGCGTATGCTGGCTGCTGACAGACGGAGAGGGAGGGATTGCTGTAAGTGTCTGGCTGTAGCTCTGTACTTGTGCATCATTCTCAGTTTATTTATTTCAACATCACCTCAACAGGAAATATCCTCTAGTTCATCAACTGTATTTTTATTTGAGTTTGGTAATATTTGAATCTTGCTGCATCATCGTGACTTTTCTTAATCCACCCTGTGTCTTTGCTCCTAATTCATTTTATTGTCCTTTTTGCCTGTCTTGGGGGGAGCTTCCTCCTGCTTTGATGGTGGAAACCGGCATCAGCGACAGTGTTTAAGGAAACGCGTGCTGTTGGCCTGGGGTTGTGTTGCTGTACTGGTGTTGTGTGGTCCTTCTGCATCCTCCTACCAATGCATAGTTGTCTATGTAGCATCAGTGTTGTATTTTTCCTGTATCCTTACCTACAGATTTGACACTTTGATATGGAATGTGGGGGAATCTTCCCAGATTGCAAATTGAAATTAAACCACTTTGCCCCAAAATGCCATTATTTTCTTCTCCACTGGGTGTGTGTCAGAGGACTGTACAGTGCCCAATGTAATGCCAGTTTTCAAAGAGGAAGACAGCTTGCCTGTGTAATTAGAGGCTGTTAGTTTAATATTTGTGATAGGGAAAATCTTGCCATCTTTGGAGTTGAAATTACTAAATATCTAGGTATTCATGAAAGATCGGGGAGGAGAGAAAGGAGGGGGTGTCGCAGTGTTGATCAAAGCAACTATTATAGCACTGGAAAGGGATGATGTAGTTGAGGGGTCAAAAACAGAATCTATTTGGTTAGAATTAAGGAACAATGGAGGAGCTATTATGCTACTGGGTGTATGCTATAGACCACCAAATATTGGAGAAGAGATAGAGGAACAAATTTGCAGGTAAATTATAGAAAGATGCAAGAACTATAGAGTAGTGATAATGGGGGACTTCAATTATCCCAATATAGACTGGGATAGTAACAGTATAAAGGGCAAAGAGGGGGAGGAATTCCTGAAATGTGTTCAAAAGAACTTTCTGGAACAATGTGTTTCTAGCCCAACCAGGAAGGAAACAGTGCTGGATCTAGTACTGGGGAATGAACTGGGGCAAGTGGAGCATGTTTCAGTGGGGGAGCATTTGGGGAACAGTGATCATAATATCATTAGGTTTAGACTAGTTATGGAAAAGCACAAGGAACAATCAAATGTAAAAATGCTTAACTGGAGGAAGGTAAATTTCAGTGAGTTAAAAAGGGATTTGACTAGGTGGACTAAAATCAAAAATTGGTAGACAAAACAGTAATTGAACAATAGGTGGCCTTCAAGGAGGAGTTGGTTTGGATAAAGAGTTGACACATTCCTACGAGGGGGAAAGGAAGGGCATCCAAAGCTAGAGGTCCCTAGATGACTAAAGATATAGAGATTAAAATGAAACAGAAAGAGGAGACTTATGATGAATGTAATACAGTAGAGAACCAGGCTGAATGCAGAAAATACAGATGAGATCTAAAAAGGGGAATAAGAGGGGCAAAGAGAGAGTATGAGGATAGATTAGCAGCTAACGTAAAAGGGAACCCAAAAGTCTTTTATAAACAGATAAATAGTCAAAGGAAGGGTGGGACCGATTAGGGACAAAAAAGGAGATTTTCTTGTGGAGGTAGAGGGCATAGCTGAGGTACTAAATGTACAGAGAAGAGGATGCTGCCATTTGTAGTAGTAAAGGAGGAGATAGTAGCAATATTGGCTAGGATAAAAATAGATGAAGAGGAGGTACTTAAAAGATTGGCTGCGCTCAAAGTAGAAAAGTCACCCAGTCCAGATGGGATGCATCCTAGGTTACTGAGGGAAGTAAGGGTGGAAATTGCGGAGGCTCTGACCACAATCTTCCAATCCTTCTTAGATATGGGGACAGTGCTGTAGGATTGCAAATTTTACACCCGTGTTCAAAAAAGGGGAGAGGGATAAACCTGACAATTACAGGCCAGTCAGCCTAACGGTGATGGTGGGGAAACTTTGAGACAATAATCTGGGACAAAATTAATTGGCACATGGAAAATTATGGGCTAATAAATGAAAGTAAGCACAGATTTATTAAAGAAAAATCTTGATTGACTAATTTGATTGAGTTCTTCGATGAAGTAACGGAAAGGGTTGATGAGGGTTGATGTATATGGACTTTCAAAAGGCATTTGATAAAACACCACATGATAGCGTTGTTAGCAAAATTAAAGCCCATGGGATTAAAGGGATAGTGGCAGCACGGATACAAAATTGGCTGAGGGACAGAAAGTAGAGAGAAGTGGTGAATGGTTGTTTTTCAGACTGGAGGGAAGTATACAGTGATGTTCCCCAGGGGTCAGTATTAGGACCACTGCTCTTTTTGATATAAATTACCTGGATTTGGGTATAATTTCAAAGTTTGCAGATGAAATGAAACTCAAAAATGTAGTAAACAAAGTGGAGGATAGTAACAGACTTCAGGAGGATATAGACAGACTGGTGAAATGGGCAGACACATGGCAGATGAAATTTAATGTAGAGAAGTATGAAGTGATACATCTTGGTAGGAAGAATGAGGAGAGGCAATATAAACTGGTGCAATTTTAAAGGGGGTGTAGGAACAGAGAGACCTGGATGTGCAGGTACACAAATCTTTGAAGGTGGCAGGGCAAGTTGAGTAGGCTGTTTTTTTTAAAAAGGAATATGAGATCCTGGGCTTTATTCATGAAGGCATAAGAGTACAAAAGCAAGGACATTATGCTAACCCTTTATAAAACACTGGTTAAACCACAGCTGGAGTATTGTGTTCAATTCTGGGCATCACACTTTAGGAAGGATGTCAAGGCCTTAGAAAGGGTGCTGAAGGGATTTACTAGAATGGTACCAGGGATGAGGGACCTCAATTATGTGGAGAGACTTCATCGAGTTACATCGAAACTACAGCACAGGAACAGGCATTTTGCCCAACTGGTCTGTGCCAGTGTCTATGCTCCTCACGAGCCTTCTCCCATACTTCATCTAACCCTATCAGGGTTCCCCTCTCTTGCTTTCTCCCTTATGTGCTTATCTAGCTTCCCTTTAAATGCATCTATGCTATTTGCCTCAACGACTCCTTGTGGTAGTGTGTTCCACATCCTTACCACTTTTTGGGTAAAGAAGTTTCTCCTGAATTCTGTACTGGATTTATTAGTGACTATTTTATATTTATGACCTCTAGTTTTGGCCTTCACCACAAGTGGAAAAGTTTTCTCTATGCCTACTCCATCAAACCCTATCATTATCTCAAAGACCCCTTTCAGGTCACCCCTCAGCCTTCTCTTTTCTAGAGAAAAGAGCCCCAGCCTGTTCAGCCTTTCCTGATAAGGATATTCCGTCAGTTCTGGTATCATCCTTGTGAATCTTTTTTGCAACCTCTCAAATGCCTCTACATCCTTTCTATAATATGGAAACCAGAACTATGCACAATACTCCGTGTGGTCTAACCAAGGTTCTATATAAATTTAACATAATTTCTTTGCTTTTCAATTCTATCCCTGTAGAAATGAACCCTAGTGCTTGACCTGCCTTATTAGCCTGCGTCGCTACTTTTAATGATTTGTGTATCTGTATCCCTAGGTCCCTTTGCTCCTCTAGCCCGTTTAGACTCTTAATATTCTTCCTACCAAAATGCACCACCTCATGCTTATCTACGTTGAAATTCATTTGCCAATTACATGCCCATTCTGCAAGTTTATTAATATCCTCTTGCATTTTGACACATTCTTGCTTTGCATTAACTATACCCCCCCAATTTGGTATTGTCCGCAAATTTTGAAATTGTACTCCCGATTTCTGAATCCAAGTCGTTAATGTAAATTGTGACCAACAATGGTCCCAGCACTGATCCCTGGGGTACACCACTTCCCACCTTTTGCCAGTCTGCATAGCTACCCTTAACCCCTATTCTCTGTTTTCTGTTTTGTAGCCAACTTGCTATCCATTCTGCTACTTGTCCTCTGACTCAACATGCTCTGACCTTAGCCATGAGTCTACAATGCAGAACCTTATCGAAAAGGTACCTTTTGAAAATCCAAATATGTTACATCTACTACATTACCCTCTTTCTGTTACTTCTTTGAAGAATTCAATGAGGTTGGTCAAGCATGACTTTCTCTTCTGAAATCCATGCTGACTATTCTTTATTATGTTTTCATTCTCTACATGTCTTTCTGTTACATCTTTGAGTAAAGATTCCATTATCTTTCCTACCACTGACGTCAAGCTAACTGGTCTATAGTTCCCTGGACTTATTCTGACTCCCTTTTTAAATATAGGAATCGCATTAGCTGTCCGCCAGTCCTCTGGCACTATTCCCTTTTCTAATGATTTTTTAATATATATGTAATAGTGCCTCTGCTATCTTCTTTTAATATTCGTGGATGAAATCTATCCTGATCAAGGTCTTATCCTCCCTTAGTTTGATAGTTTATCAATTATCTTCCCCCCCCCCCCCCCCCATCTTAAATGTTTTACTATCTTTTTCGTCGTCTTCTTCTAATGCCCACCATGTGAGTCTCCCTGGTAATTATGGAGGCAAAGTAATTATTCAATATTTCTGTCATTTCGCTGTCATTACCTGTGAGTTTATCTTGTGTATCCTTCAGTAGCCCTATCCCTATCCTGATTTTATTTTTTTAAATTTATGTTTCTGTAGAATACTTTATTATTTCTTTTTATATTCCTTGATAATTTAATCTCGTAGTTCCTCTTTGCTTTCCTAATTTTTTTTTACTTCTTTCCTAACCTCTTTGTATTTCCTTTTGTCATCCTCTCTTTTATTGTCTATGTACTTAGAGTATGCCTTTCTCTTTAGTTTCAATTTTACTGTTATCTCTTTATTCATCCATGGTGTTTCATTATTGGCTAGTTTGTTCTTGCTTTTTATTTGAATGTATTTCTCCTGAACTCTCTTGATCACCATTTCTTTTTCTTTGTCATTTTTTTCCAGTTTACCTGCCCTAATTCCACTCTCATCTCCTCAAAATTAGCTTTTTTCCAATCTATTACTTTGGTTTTTGTCTTACTTCTGTCTTTCTCAATCATTATTTTAAACCTTAATACATTATGATCGCTATTGCCTAGATGTTCCCCTATGCTTACTTCTCTTATCTGTTCTGGTTCATTTCCCATTACTAGATCCAGCAGTGATTCCTCTCTTGTTGGGCTTCTCACGTACTGGGTAAGCAAGGAGTCCTGTACACACTGTAAAAACTCCATTCCCTTTTCTCCTTTCTCTACCTCTTGCCAGTTTATTTGGGATAGTTGAAATCTCCCATGATTATTATTTGTTTTTTTTTTACTCATTTCCTATATTTGTCTACATATTTCTTCCTCGACTTCCCTTCCACCATTAGGTGGTCTATAGAATTAGGTGGTCTATTAACATGACCGATCCCTCCTTATCCTTTAATTGATATGGATTCTGTTTCTATCTTAATATTACTTATGCCCCTTTTTTCTATTGCCATTATGTTGTCTCTAATTAGTACAGCTACCCCACCTCCCTTCCTTCCCTATCCTTTCTGAGTACATTATATCCTGCAATATTTAACTGCCAGTCCTGTTCCTTATGTAACCATGTTTCAGTTAGCCCTACCACATCTGGCTCCTCGCCATGAATTATTGCCTCCAGTTTCCCTGTTTTGTTTCGGATGCTGTGCACATTGCTGTACAGGCAATTTAATTTATTTTTAGTAATTGTTCCCCTCCCTTTGTTTTTAACAGTCATTTTGCACTTATGTTCTATAACTCTATTTGTTCCCTGACTGTTTATGTTACCCTTACTCCTTAACTTGGTCTGACCTTTACTCTCATTTCCTATTTCTTTTCTCTTCAGACTTATGTTATCTTTCCACCACCCCACCATCTTACTAGTTTAAAGTCCTATTGACAGCCCTATTTATCCTTTCCAGCAGGACACTGGTCCCATTCCAGTTCAGGTGGAGCCCATCCCAATGGTACAGCTCCTTCCTGTCCCAGTACTGGTGCCAGTGACCCATGAAATGGAACCCCTCCTTCCCACACCAGTCTTTTAGCCACTCCTTCACCTTCCTGATCTGACTATTCCTATGCTAATTAGCACATGGTTCGGGTAGTGATCCTGAGATTACCAGCTGTGAGGTCCTAGCTTCTGATATTCCCTTAGCAGAACCTACTCCCTTTTCTTCCCTATGTCATTAGTCCCAAAACAGATCATGATAACTGGGTCTTCCCCCTCCCTTTCCAAGTTCCTCTCCGAGATGTCCTTTACCTTTGCTTGCACTAGGTAAGCAACATGCCCTCCTGGACTCTTGGTCGTGACTGCAGAGGACGCTATCTATCCCCCTAATTATAGAATCCTATATGACTATAATAATGAGGGGCATAGATAAGGTCGATAGTCAAATCTTTTCCCAAAGGTAGGGGAGTCTATAACGAGGGGGCATAGATTTAAGGTGAGAGGGGAGAGATACAAAAGGGTCCAGAGGGGCAATTTTTTCACTCAAAGGGTGGTGAGTGTCTGGAACGAGCTGCCAGAGGCAGTAGTAGAGGCGGGTACAATTTTGTCTTTTAAAAAGCATTTGGACAGTTACATGGGTAAGATGGGTATAGAGGGATATGGGCCAAGTGCGGGCAATTGGGACTAGCTTAGTGGTATAAACTGGGCGACATGGACATGTTGGGCCGAAGGGCCTGTTTCCATGTTGTAACTTCTATGATTCTATACTACAGCCTTTCTATCCTGCTCTCCACCCTCCACCCTCCACTCCCCATCCCCCATCCCCCATCCCCCACCCCCCACCCCCCACCCCCCACCCCCCACCCTCCACCCTTGGACTGCTTCCTGCTCCACGGTGCCATGTTTAGCATTCTGGCTGTCCACCCTGCAGCCTACGTCCTTATCCTCACAGGTAGAAAATACATTGTACCTGTTGGATAGGACACGTGTCTGCAGGACCTCTTTCTCTGCCTCCCCTTGGTTCTCCTTCCCCTGCTGAGTTATGTGTCAGAGTGTCTCTAACTCGCACTCCAGCTGAAGGACTCTGAGCAGGAGTGACTCAAAATAGACGTTTCCTGCAGATGTGGCAATGTAGGACAGTCTCGCTGTCCACAAACTCCCACATACCACAACCCCGACACACAACCTGCATGGCCGTTTCTAGTTATTTATTTATTTATTTGTTGGTATTAATTTAATTCTAGAACTAATAGAAACACTTACGGTCTAGATTATATTTAGTAGGTGGGTTTTAGCTTGATTTTAAATTAATGAGTAATTATTCTGAATATTTAATTATTTAATTGTTTATTTATAGTTTAGTTAAAAATATAGTGTATATAGTAAATTAAAGACTTTGTTTAATTTCCTCGGGATCCGCCGCTCCCCGCTGTGTGCTGACTATGACGTCACCTTTTGAGATTTTTCCCTGGGTTTGTTTAACTGCTCTTGTTTCCCGCTCCTTTTAACTGTTTGTTTAGCTTTAAGGCTTTTTAACTAACACTAACAGACTAACCACTAAAAGCACTACTGACCATTAAAGACACCAACCACTAAACACAATAACCAATAAAAAGAAACGCTTATCAAGAAACAAAATTCTCACCGACTTCCCTCGGCGCTCCTCTGTAACGTTACTTTTTGACTTGTTTTATGATTTCCCAGGTCCGCTCTCCTAGCTCCCACTCGCCTCACACATTCACGTCCGCTCCTACTGCTGTCCATGCTGCCGCTTTATGGTGTGGGCCACGCCCTGCCTCACGCACCCAGGTCCGCTGGAGAAGCTAGGGTTGTTAACCTTAGAACAGAGAAGGTTAAGGGGAGATTTGATAGAGGTGTTCAAAATCATGAACGGTTTTGATAGAGTAAATAAGGAGAAACTGTTCCAGTGGCAGAAGGGTTGGTAACCAGAGGACACAGATTTAAGGTGATTGGAAAAAGAGCCAGAGGCAATATGAGGAAACATTTTTTTATGCAGCGAGTTGTAATGATCTGGAATGCACTGCCTGAAAGGGTGGTGGAAGCAGATTCAATAGTAACTTTCAAGAGGGAATTGGATAAATACTTGAAAGAAAAAATTTACAGGGCCATGGGGAAAGGGATGGGGAATGGGACTAATTGGATAGCTCTTTCAAAGAGCTGGCATAGGCATGATGGGCCGAATGGCCTCCTCCTGTGCTGTACTTACTATGATACTGTGAAGAGAAAATAATTAGTAGCAGCCGACATGGATTTCACAAAGGAAGATTGTGCTTGCCAAACCTGAGAGTTGTTTGAAGAGGGGATAGTAATGGTGGAGGGGGGAAATGTAGTTGATGTAATGTACATGGATTTTCAGAAAGCCATTGACAAGGTACCACACAGGAGATTTTTTTTTAAAGAGATGAGGGGGAGGGTGGGAAATTGGATTTAAAAACTGGTTAGAAGGGAGAAAACAGTGTAAGAGTTGAGGGCAGTTTCTGAGAGTGTTTAGAAGTGGGTAGCAGTGTCCCACAGAGAGAGATTCTGTTTGCTCTGTACCTCAATGATTCGAATATAGGGGTAGAGGTGGTGTTCTTCAAATTTACAGACAATACTAAAGTAGGAGGCATGGTAAATAATTCTGAGGACTGAAGGAAGCTGATTGATAAGATGGCAGAATGGGCAAAAAGGTGGCAGATGGATTTCAATGTCAGTTAGTGTGAGGTGCTACATTTTGGTTTTAAAGAAAATAAAAGTTGAGTTCAGGTTCACAAGAGATCAAGTGGATAAAGCCATAAAAAGTTAATGGCATATGGGATAAAAGCAGAAAATGCTGAGAAGTATCTTAGCAAAAGTTAATACATACACCCCTTCCTTCCTGCACACAAAAACTAATTGTAATACCACCTGGTGAATCACTCTTTGTTGCCATTTGTAATGATATTTGATTATATAAATTAAATAGCATGAGGCAATATTGAACATCCTTATTTTATGTACCTTGACAGCTGAGTCAAATGCCTGTTTGCTCTAATGTAGTTGGTGACAGTACCACTGCTAGTAAATCTGAGTACTGTAAAATTGTATCAAAGTGGAACATTTGTTCTATCCCTACTACTTGTGCTTTCAGTGTGCTTATTTGTGTCTTTAGTCTTTTTAAAATTTATCAACTTAACTTTTATGCTGAATTTCCTTCTTAACAAATACATCCAGTTGAACCAATGCTGATCCAATGCTGCAGCAATCAAAAAAGCAAATGGAATAGTTGACTATAGTCAAAACAGCAGATTGCAAATGATAAGATGCCATGATAAAACTATTCAATGCTCTGGTCAGACTACACCTACAGTATTGATCACTGAGACACAAAAGAGGTATTCAGGCCTGAAAGGGTTCAGAAAGTGCCATGAGGTTGATCGCTAGTGTCAGAAACTGAATTTTGAGGAAAGACTGGAAAAACTTGGGTTATTCAGCTTTGAAAAGAGGCATCTAAGAGGATTGTTCATCGAGAGATGTAAGAATAGGAATGAAATACAGAATACTACTTCAAGCTAGAACAAGTGGGCAATGGTTTAAATTCATAAAAGTCAAATTTGGGCCTGAGGTCAGGAAGTTGCTTGCACTGTGAATGAATTTCTGGGTAGAGTAGTGGAGACAAAAACTCTGGATACGGTTAAGGAACAGTTAGTGCTGTGATGTGGAGAGGGGACTTCCTGTGCTTTCTGGAGAGATGAACTGGATGGCTTTCCTCATCCATATCTACCTTGTGAATACAGGCCAATGTACAATGCAGCTGTAATACAGCTTTAGTTGCTTGAAGTGGGCATTATAATTAGTGCATACTATTCTATTTCTTTAAAAGAAAAACTTTTAAATATATACTTTGCCTCTGTTAAAACTTCTACTTAAGGTAAGCTGGAAATAAATATTACAACAGATAAAACAATATTACTCCTGCAATAGTGCAGCGTGGTTTTTTTTGGTCTTGTAGTGCGTTTTCCTTCCCTTTCTATGCATTTGGTGAGAAGTCCATCACTGGGTTGAGAAGGCAGACCTGAAACCTGCTGCTAAGTGTCTGCTATTGCTATGCCATCTGCTGGGATGTGAGATCATGTTCTGAGATAACTCTTTGTCTGTTTGGTAATGATCTACAGTGCCACATTTGATACTGCAATCTCACTATGGGGAATTGTGGGTGTGAACTTTTATCATCTGCCCTGTGATACAAACTGTTGAAATTCAAATACTCCTTCCATTTCCTTATTTTTATTTTTGTGACAGTATGAATACATATTTTTCCACCTACAAATTGCCCTGTATCAGACTATAGGTAACATTCCTCCAGAGATCAAAAGAACAGGCAGTTAACCTAATATCAGGCTTTTAACAATACTGCTAAAGGGTTGGTTGCTAGGAGATATGTATTGGCAGCATAGTGATGACATTCCCTTCTGTTCCCCCCCCCCCCCACCAGTCCTCCAACCGCACCCTCTGGAAAGACTCCAGAGATCAGGAAATCGGCAGGATGGGGATTAGCACTGTGTCTTTAGTACTGTTAGTGGATCAACACATCATTCATGCGGGGACTTGAGTACTGCTGCCACACAACCAGCTCCAAAGTCAAGGATGCATCCAAGGGTGCCCATAGGGATTGGGGCGGGAGCAATGATTGGGAGAATGGCTCACAGAATAAGCAATGGTAGCCAAGAATGGGCCTGGTAGTTAACTGTTGGTGACGACAGATGGCAAAAAGCCTGAAGGTTGGGGAGCGCGGTGCTGGGATTGTGGGGAGCCAAATTCTTCTAATGCAGCAAATACCTGTAGGGAAATGCAAAATATCTTGATGGATAAAAATAAATGCAGCAAATGGGAAATTTAAAAGTTTCGTGCAAACCTGCCTGCCTGGAGAAATCACTGACAAAATTAAAGATGACATTGAGCTGGGGGAAACTGTTCAGAAGTGGCTAAATTATATAATTACAGAATGATAAATTTACATAGGCAAAACACATTATTAATGTGGATGTCAGAATTTATAATGGAAAATATTGACACAAAAATGTGACAACAGAAAGTCAAGCATTGTAGACATTAGATTTTTAATTAGGTATTAGTTGGTCTCATGTAGTGTTGCACATGGTAAATTGGAGAATATGACCACTTGCTTACCAGTCTGTCTTCCTGTTGCTGTTTCTCTCTTCTCTTCTGCTTCTGTCTGTCTTTCTCTTCTCTTCTGCTTCTCTCTCCTTAACTCTTTGTTTCTCTCTATTGTCAACTTCTCTTTTTTTTCTTTTAGTGGAAGGTGGTGAGTGATATGGCAAGGATAAGAAATATCAATTGCTGCATTGGAGGTGAGGGTTGCAGGGAAAATGTAGCCCTTAGTGGTTCACTTCCCCCAATTACTCATGCTTCCTTCCACCCACACTCCCATTGTATCCCCTACCCCTTCACCATCCCACTGTCTCCTTTGCTTCGTACTACCCACTCACTTCCATCACGACTCTTTCTTTCCCTTTATCCTCACTCCTTGTTTGGCTGCCACTTAGTATGCTCTTAACCCTCAATCCACTCGCTTACTTCCCCCTCCCCAAGGGCTGGTGGCCAGAGGCCCACCCACCATCCACCTGTTTCCTCCTCCCCTCCCCCCTTTTGTCCTATCTGTTTCCCTCAGATGGTCTGTTTGCTTTCAAAATGTAACTTTAAAAAAGAATCAAATTAGAATGAGGAAAGAATTTCTCTCTGTCACACACACTCTGAGCTTAATGCACTTTGAGGTTTGTAGAACACAAAAGCTACAGCAGGTAATCAGAACAGTATTTTTTTCTAATCTCTCTCACAGCCTCTTAAAAGACTATACAAATTTTACCTCAATAAAGCTTTTGAATTTGTCCTCTTGTTTTTCAAAATTATTTGCTGCGAAGCACCAAGTAGAAAGTTCTAGAAATAACATAGAATTATGTAGAATTTACAGCACAGAAACAGGCCATTTGGTCTATGCTGGTGTTTATACTACATACGAATCTCTTCCCACCCTGAGCCCATATCCCTCTATTCCCTTCTCCTATCAAGCCTTCCCTTAAATGCATCAATGCTATCTGCTTCAACCATGCCATGTGACAGGGAGTTCCCATCAGTATAGTTGCTCGATACTGATGTACCCTAGGAAATAGATACACTCCACAGTTCAGATTGCACAATCCAAATTCAGCTCATGGAGTCTCAGCTTTGGGCAAAAATATTAAGTCGAAGATATCTGGGAGAGGCTGAGGCCTTCAAGTGAAAACTTTAATGAAGACATGAAAATGCACTCGACAATTCAGTGCGTAAATTTAATCATTTTGTGAAATATGTAATTTAAAAAATTTGTTTTGTTTATACCTTTATTGTGAACAACAGAAGTTTGTTACTGAGGGTGGGGGGGGAACAGTTCAGACAGCATTTTGGGTGATTTTTTTGTGAACCCAGCGGCCAGATTGTGTGATGATGGGTTGACGTGCTCTCACTGTAAAGTAGCCGCTATTATATATCATACAGAGTGACCCATAGGCGGAGTATGTATACCCTACATACTTTGTGTATGTATGTGCCTTGCCAGTTTTCATTATAAATTCCTGTGCCCTTATTTATAATGGGAACGGCCTATTTAAAATAAAATACAAGTTTGCATAGATAGTTTCCATTATGAATTTATGATTGGAAAAAGCTGACACAGGAAGTTAAGTTTTGTGGACAAGAAGTGCATGCTGGCATAAGATTTAATTACATCCTCCCACCAGCGATGGAGGTGTGGCACTGCAGTTTTCTGACTCCCAATTCCTCAACCTGCAAGAAAACTTTTATGATGCAAACAATTCTACTCCTCTGCTACCCAATTTCTGTAAATTTTGGTATTTAACAATAAATTATCATACAACATCATCTTATTATGAAAAATAAGGACAGAATGCTTAGCTTTAAATTGGGACACTAAATTATTTCTTATGTCCTAGTCCAGTTATTTTCTGCCCTTTAACCTTGCTTCACCTGAAGACTACACTTGGTCTTGAGACCCTGTGTGCAATGCCTCAGGAAATTAACTAATACAATATATAAAATTGTACATCTGCATGCAGGTCCTATCCACAAAACCTTGCGTCCTATGGCCTCAGTTTGTCATATTTTTGTCAACTTTTTCTATTATAAATTCCTATGTCCGTGTTTAAATGAAAAAGCCCTATGTTAGCTGGCTCCTCTGTGTGTAATTACAGACTCTGGCCACTAGGTGGTACTATATTAGCCCCCCACAAATTGGTCAAAATGCTTTCTGAAAATTCTTCATGCAATGTTTTTTTCACACTAGCTGAAATTTGCATGTCCAAAATAAGGGTGTCACATTTTGAGATTATTTATGACCATTTTCTACAAAAAGGATTTAGAAATGAGTTAAATTTACATGTTGTGCTTTAAATCAAAGTGGGTTCATGCAGTTTTAAAATTCTCTTTACAGACCATCCATTTCCCCTGATCAAAAGTAACTAAAAGGAGAGAAAAAAACCATGTTCACGATCAGTCAGCCAGATTAGTTAGGTCTGGGAATTTGTTCACTGTAACAGCTCACAAACAACAGCAAGAGAAATGATCAGTTAATCTATTTGGGTGGTGTTGGTTGAGGGATAAATGTTGTCCAGGTCACCAGGAGAAGTCCCCTGTTCTTCCTTGAATATATTCAAGGATCTTTTCAGTCTACTTGAACACACAGGCAGATCCTTGGTTTAATGTCTCATCCAAAAGACAGCACCTCTGCACTGCATTAAATTTATGTGCTCAAGTCTTAGGAGTGGTGACTTGAAACCACAACCTTCTGACTCAGAGTACTACCACCAAGCCAACAATTGTTGGTGGCTCCTTTCCCTATTACACCATGCCATGCTGTCCACTATCTCCCACCTGAAAGGAAAGAGAAAAAAAGGGCAATGTAACAGGACAGAGAGACTGGCAAAAGCAAGAAGTTAAGAGAACAGGAAAACAGAAATAGTAACACAAAGACAAGAGATGCGAAAGAGAGAGGCCACCTCTCTGTGGTGTTGCACATGGTATGTGTGCGTATATGTATTCATACAGTCTTATATATGTATAACATTTATGTATTAATTGAATTAGTAGTTATTACAGGCAGGAAGAATGTGAGCTTGGTATTGAAATACAAAACGGGTGCAAAATGAAGCAAGTGTGCAGCAGCATAGCTTTTACGCATGTTTTCTATTTATTTGTCAACTCCTTAAGCTTTATATAAACATAGTCAAATTCATTATGTAGGCTTAATGCTAGACGATGTTGTCACCAAATAAAGCCAAATGTAAGATTAACTTTTTGATTTAACATGCATACTACTGAGTATTGAGTGCTAAGTTCTGTTGACAAACTTAGTATTTTTCTAACACAAATATTGTGGAGCAAACATAGTAACATTTGTGGTGCTATTTCAGATGTTGGATAACAATGTTTTCAAAACCTATCAAGGCAAATATGAAATTATTTTTCTGGAGTTTGGATCAAGCTAAGGCAAAAATGCGACTTTCTCGGAGAACATAAACAGTGGGTCCTGATAAAACATTCATCTAATTGTAAACATATGCAAGGGTCCTTCAGGCATGTTGGCTTAGGTCTACTCAGCTTCCTGTTTTTGAGAAGCAAATGCTGGAAATCTGAAATAAAGGCAGAACAATGCACACCAGGTATGTTCCCAGCATTCTGTAAGCATTTCAGAAACTTACAGCCCTGTGATGTGTTTCTAGCACTTTCTGGTTTTGTTTCCTGACTGAAGGTAGATAAGTCATTGGATCCTGATCGTATGCATCCTTGGATGTTGAAAAGTCAGAGAGGAGATAAGAGGATGGGACCAACATTTTTCAATCCTCAAATAAGCAAATTGTGCTTTAGGGCTACAAAAGAACATAAGAACAAAAGAAATATGAGCAGGAGTAGGCCACATGGCCCCACGAGCCTGCACCACCATTCAATCAGATCATGGCTGATCTTTGACCACTTTCCTATTTGATCCCCATGTCCCTTGATTCCCTTAGAGTCCAAAAATCTATCGCTCTCAGTCTTGAAAATACTTAATGACTCAGCACCCACAGCCCTCTGGGATAAAGAATTCCAAATATACACGACCCTCTGAGTGAAGAAATTCCTCCTCATCTCAGTCCTAAATGTCCGACCCCTTATTGTGAGAATATGTCCCCTAGTTGTAGATTCTCCTGCCAGGGGAAACAGCCTCTCGGCTTTTATCCTGTCAAGCCCTCTGAGAATCTTATTTTTCAATGAGATCACCTCTGGTTCTTCTAAACTCCAGGGAGTAATGGCCCATGCTACTCAACCTCTTCTCGTAGGACAACCCTCTCATCCCAGGAATCAATCTCTGAACCTTTGTTGCAACGCCTTTAAGGCAAGTATATCCTTCCTTAGATAAGGAGAACAAAACTATACACAGTACTCCAGGTGTGGTCTCACCAAAGCCCTGTACAATTGCAGCAAGACTTCCTTACTCTTGTACTCTAAACCCCTTGCAATAAAGGCCAACATATCAAGGACACACAAATCCCTCTGAACACCAACATTTAATAGTTTCTCATTATTAAAAAAATATTCAGTTTTTCCTACCAAAGTAAATCACCTCACATTTCCCCACATTATACTCCATCTGCCACCTTCTTGCCCACTCACTTAATCTGTCGATATCCCTTTGCAGACTCTTTTTGTCCTCCTCACAGCTTACTTTCCAATATAGCTTTGTATCATCAGCAAACTTGGATACATTACACTTGGTCCCTTCATCCAAGTCATTAATATAGATTGTAAATAGCTGAGGCCCAAGCACTGATCCCTGTGGCTCCCCACTATTTATAGCCTGCCAACCTGAAAATGACCTGTTTATTCCTAATCTCTGTTTTCTGACCGTTAACCAATCCTCTATTCCCCCCAACCCCATGAGCCTTAATCTTGTGTAATCTTGGGCTGGAGAGTAGTGAGAGAAGGATAAGTCAGGCAACTATCGACCAATTACTCTGTTCGTTGTGTGAAAACTCTTGGAATCCATAATTCAGGATAAAATTAGTGAGCATGGGTTAATTAAGGACACTTTGGCTACAGGCATGGTGCCGGAGGATTGGAGGACTGTTAATGTTGTACCGTTATTGAAAAAGTGAGGAAGGGATAGACCGAGTAATCATAGGCCAGTCAGTCTAACCTCGGTGGTGAGCAAATTATTGGAATCAAATCTGAGGGATAGCATAAATCGTCATTTAGAAAGGCACAGGTTAATCAAGGACAGTCAGCATGAATTTGTTAAGGGAAGGTTGTGTCTGACTAACTTGATTGAATCTTTTGAGCAGGTAACAAGGAGGGTCGATAAGAGTAACACGTTTGATGCAGTGTACATGGATTTTAGCCAGGCTTCTGACAAGGTCTCACATGGCAGACTGGTCAGAAAAGTAAAAGCCCATGGGATCCAAGGGAAAGTGGCAAGTTGGATCCAAAATTGGCTCAGTGGCAGGAAGCAAAGGGTAATGGTCGACTGGTGTTTTTGTGACTGGAAGGCTGTTTCCATTGGGGTTCTGCAGGGCTCAGTAGCAGGTCCCTTGCTTTTTGTGGTATATATTAATGATTTGGACTTGAATATAGGGGGCATGATCAAGAAATTTGCAGATGATACATAAATTGGTCATGTGGTTGATAGTGAGGAGGAAAGCTGTAGACTGCAGGAAGATATCAATGGACTGGTCAGGTGGGCAGAAAAGTGGCAAATGTAATTTAATCCAGAGAAGTGTGAGGTGATGCATTTGGGGAGGGCAAACAAGGCGAGGGAATACGCAATAAATGGCAGGACAATGAGAGGTGTAGAGGAACAGATGGACCTTGGTGACCAAAGCATGTGATAACAGGACACTTAGAGACTATCAACAAGATTAGACAAAGTCAATATGGATTTATGAAAGGGAAATCATGTTTGACAAACCTACTGGAGTTTTTTGTGGATGTAACTGGTAGAATAGATAAGGGAGAACCAGTGGATGTGGTTTATTTGGATTTTCAGAAGGCCTCTGATAAGGTCCCACATAGGAGGTTAGTGTGCAAAATTAAAGCACATGGGATTGGTGGTAATATAATGGCATGGATTGAAAATTGGTTAACAGACAGGAAACAGGGAGTAGGAATAAATGGGTCTTTTTCGGGGTGGCAGGCGATCGGTGCTTGGGCCCCAGCTGGTCACAATATATATCAATGATTTGGATGAGGGAACCAAATGTAATATTTCCAAGTTTGCTGACGACACAAAACTGGGTGGGATTGTGAGTTGTGAGGAGGATGCAAAGAGGCTTCAAGGCGATTTAGACAAGTTGAGTGAGTGGGCAAATACATGGCAGATGCAGTATAATGTGGATAAATGTGAAGTTATCCACTTCAGAAGGAAAAACAGAAAGGCAGAGTATTACTTAAATGGTGATAGATTGGGAAATGTTGATGTACAAAGGGACCTGGGTGTCCTTGTACACCAGTCACTGAAAGCAAACATACAGGTGCAGCAGTTAGGAAGGCAAATGGTATGTTGGCCTTCAGTGCAAGAGGATTTGAGTACAGGAGCAAGGATGTCTATCTGCAGTTATACAGGGCCTTGGTGAGACCACACCTGGAGTATTGTGTGCAGTTTTGGTCTCCTTACCTAAGAAAGGATATACTTGCCATAGAGGGATTGTAGCGAAGGTTCACCAGACTGATTCCTGGGATGGCAGGACTGTCGTATGAGGAGAGATAGGGTCAACTCGGCCTGTATTCACTCGAGTTTAGAAGAATGAGAGGGGATCTCATTGAAACATATAAAATTCTGACAGGGCTAGACAGACTGGATACAGAGAGGATGTTTCTCCTGGCTGGGGTGTCCAGAACGAGGGTTCACTGTCTCAGGATACGGGGTAGGACATTTAGGACTGAGATGAGGAGAAATTTCTTCACTCAGAGGGTGGTGAACCTGTGGAATTCTCTCTCAGACAGCTGTGGAGGCCAAGATCTGAATATATTTAAGAAGGAGCTAGATAGATTTCTAGACACAAAAGACATCAAGGGGTATGGGGAGAGAGCTGGAGTATGGTATTGAGATAGAGGATCAGCCATGATCATATTGAATGGCGGAGCACCTCGAAGGGCCGAAAGGCCTACTCCTACTCCTATTTTTTATGTTTCTATGTCCACAGATCCCTGAAGGTAGTGGGACAGTTAGATAAGGTGATTAAGAAGGCATCCGGGATACTTTCCTTTATTAGCTGAGGCATTGAATATAAGAGCAGGGAGGTTATGCTAGAACTGTGTAAAATACTAGTTAGGCTACAGCTTGAGTACTGCGTACAGTTCTGATCACCACATTACACGAAAGATGTGATTGCATTGGAGAGGGTACAGAGGAGATTTACGAGGATGTTGCCA
Source organism: Heptranchias perlo (assembly GCF_035084215.1). Taxonomy (NCBI): domain Eukaryota; kingdom Metazoa; phylum Chordata; class Chondrichthyes; order Hexanchiformes; family Hexanchidae; genus Heptranchias; species Heptranchias perlo. Next base: position 92,356,710 of record NC_090326.1, read on the forward strand.
GGGTTGGAGAATTTTAGTTATGAGAAAAGATTGGATAGGCTGGGGTTGTTTTCTTTGGCACAAAGAGGCTGAGGGGAGATTTAATTGAGGTGTATCAAATTATGAGGAGCCTAGATAGTGAATAGGGAGGACCTATTTCCCTTACCAGAGGGGTCAGTGACCAGAGGCATAGATTTAAAGTAATTGGTACATATGAACATACGAATTAAGAGCAAGAGTAGGCCATTCGGCCCCTCGAGCCTGCTCTGTTATTTGATAAGATCATGGCTGATCTGATTGCGACCTCAACCCTACTTTCCCATCTACCTACTATAACCTTTGACTCCCTTGTTAATCAGGAATCTATCTAACTCAGCCTTAAAAATATTCAATGACCCTACCTCCACCGCTCTCTGGGGAAGGGAGTTCCACAGACTCACGACCCTCGAAGAGAAAAAAATTCTCGTCATCTCTATCTTAAATGGGAGACCCCTTATTTTTAAACTGTGGCACCTAGTTCTAGGCTCTCCCACAAGGGGAAACATCCTCTCAGCATCCACCCCTTCTAGTCCCCTTAGAATCTTATATGTTTCAATAAGATCACCTCTCATTCTTCTAAACTCCAGTGAATACAGGCCCAACTTGTCCAACCTTTTCTCATAAGATAACCCCATCATCCCAGGAATCAGTCGAATGAACCTTCTCTGAACTGCCTCTAAACCAATTATGTCTTTTCTTAAATAAGGAGACCAAAACTGCACACAGTATTCTAGATGTGGTCTCACCAATGCCCTGAACAACTGTAGCAAAACATCTCTACTTTTATATTCCATTCCCCTTGCAATAAATGACAACATTCCAAGATAGAAGGATTAGAGGGATGGTGGGGGTCTTGAACTCACTGCCTGAAAGGGTGGTAGAGGCAGAAACCCTCAACTCATCTAGAAAGTACATGGATGTGCACTCAAAGTGCCATACCCTACAGGGCTACGGGCCAAGTGCTGGAAAGTGGGATTAAACTGGATAGCTCTTTTTGACCGGCATGGACACGATGGGCTGAATGGCCTCCTCCTATGCCGTAACTTTCTATGATTTTATGATTCTTGAAAAACCTCTTACATTTGCCAAATTTATGCTAAATGTCCTTAATTAAGATACACACCTTGAGATGAATGTTTGTAACTGACGAGGTTTTCAATGCTCACAAAGTAGAAGGGGGTGAATAATGTTACAAGCAAACAGTTATTGACTTTGTTTCATTGGACAAGTTCTTCACCCGATCAATTCTGTCTAATTTTGCTTGCAATGATTCCTACTGCTCTAATTTTAGATAGGGACCTAATGACAGACAGCATGGATTTAACAAACTTGAGATTTTATTAAAAAGTGAATAGTTAAAGAGAATGCAGTAGATGTAGTGTATTTGGATTTTCAGAGTATGTTCAATAAAGAGTCTCACAAGAAGTTTGTTAGAAAAGTTTAAGCATATGGTATAAGAGGAAATGTAGCAGCATGAATAGAAATTTGTTTGACGGACACAAAACAGTTAGAGTAATTGGGTGTTACTTAGGTTAGAGAAGGGTTGCAAGTGGTATACCCCAGGGGCCAGTGCTGGGTCCACTTTTGTTCTCCGTACAGAGTTAATTTGGATGTGGGCATTGAAAGTACTCTTAAAATTTGCTGATGTTACAAACAGCAAGGAGGACTGCAAAAGACTTCAGGAAGACATAGACAGGTTAGCGGAAAGGGCAGGTGTGAGGTTATACATTTTGGGAGGAAAAACAAGGAATGGGAGTATAAGCTGAATGGAATGATGATGAGAGGTATGGATAAACAAAGAGACCTAGGGGTTCAAATGCATAATTCCCTGAAAGTGTGAGTGCAGGTAGATAATGTCATTAAAAAGGCCAACAGCATTTTAGGTTTTATAAATTGGGGCATGGAGTACAGGAAGGTAGTACAAAATATTGATTAGGCCACTTTTTTTTGTTAAGCAACAGTAGTTTGGGTGTCCCATTGTAGAAGGGACATTAAAGCCATAGAGAGCATACAATGTAGGTTCACCATGATGATGCCAGTGATGGGAAGCTATAGTTCTGAGGAGAGGCTTGAGATACTAGGACTATTTGCACTGGAGCAGATAAGGCGAAGAAGAAATTTAAGAATTGGAAATGTTACACGCTTTTTGGAACAAGGGTGTAAGGATAAACCTGGCAGCTACAGTCCAGTCAGTTTAACCTCGGTGGTGGGGAAGCTTTTAGAAACAATAATCCGGGACAAAATTAATAGTCTCTTGGACAAGTGTGGATTAATAAAGGAAAGCCATTGCGGATTTGTTAAAGGCAAATCCTGTTTAACTAACTTGATTGAGTTTTTTGATGAGGTAACAGAGAGGGTGGATGAGGGCAATGCGGTTGATGTCGTGTATATAGACTTTCAAAAGGTGTTTGATAAAGTGCCACATAATGGGCTTGTCATCAAAGTTGAAGCCCATGGAATAAGAGGGGCAGTGGCAGCATGAATATGAAATTGGCTAAGTCAGGAAACAGAGTAGTGTTGAACAGTTGTTTTTCAGACTGGAGGAAGGAATACAGTGGTGTTCCCCAGGGGCCAGTACTAGGACCACTGCTTTTTTTGATATATATTAATATCTTGGACTTGGGTGTACAGGGCACAATTTCAAAATTTGCAGTTGACACAAAACTTGGAAGTGTAATGAACAGTGAGGAGGATAGTGATAAACTTCAAGAGGACATAGACAGGCTGGTGGAATGGGCGAATACATGGCAGGTGAAATTTAATGCAGAGAGGTGCAAAGTGATACATTTCCGCAGGAAAAATGAGGAGAGGAAATATAAACTAAATGGTACAATACTAAAGGGGGTGCAGGAACCGAGAGACAGGGGGTATATGTGCACAAATCTTTGAAGGTGACAGGACAAGTTGAGAAAGCAGATAAAAAAGCACGTGGGATTCTGGGCTTTATAAATAGAGGCATAGAGTACAAAAGCAAGGAGGTTATGTTGAACCTTTATAAAACATTGGTTCGGCCACACCTGGAGTATTGTGTCCAATTCTGGCACTGCACTTTACGAAGGATGAGAAAGCCTTAGAGAGGGTTTACTAGAATGATTCCAAGAATGAGGGACTTCAGCTACGTGGATAGACTGGAGAAGCTGGGGTTGTTCTCCTTAGAGCAGAGAAGGTTGAGAGTAGATTTGATAGACGTGTTCAAAATCATGAAGGGTTTAGATAAAATAAATAGAGAAACCATTCCCATTGGCAGAAGGGTTGAGAACCAGGGAACACAGATTTAAGGTGATTGGCAAAAGAATCAAAGGTGACGTGAGGAAAAACTTTTTTACGCAGCGAGTAGTTATGATCTGGAATGCGCTGCCTGAAAGGCTGGTGGAGGCAGATTCAATCTTGGCTTTCAAAAAGGAATTGGATAAATACTTGAAGGGAAAAAATTTGCAGAGCCAAGGGGGGAATGGGGCTAACTGGATTGCTCTTAAAAGAGCAGGCATGGGCTCAATGGGCCGAATGGCCTCCTGTGCTGTAACCATTCCACGATTCTAAGAGATTGTTAAAACTATGAAAGGTTTTGCTATAGTGAACAGGGTAAGACTATTACCGCGGGTTAATGACGAATTAAAAGGTGACCCATGCAGTTCAATGTAGAGAAATGTAAAATAATTACATGGGAACAAGGAGCCATTAGGTAGTAAATGAAGCATATTGATCGAGATCTGAATGGTTGTGAATTAACCTATGAAACTTTGCATAGCTGCAGTAACTTGTATATGTAAAACTAACTGGTCAAAGACCAGGTGGTGGGATTTTATGTTCTAATGGGCAGGATACTGTGCTGCATTGATAGAGTAAAAATCATGGATTGCATTATTGTTGTAAAAGATGCTGATCACCTCAACAGAGGTAGAATTCTTTTTTTTACTTAAAGGGATTCAAAGACAAGCAGCAAAACTGATTCTGGGTATCAGGTATGTGTTGCACTTAAGCAGGTTGGGCTTCTTTGGGAAAGAGGAAACTTCAAGGTGACCTAATTGATTTTCTGAAGGTTACCAAGGGAATTAGTTAGAAATCAGTTCGGTGGGTTGGATCTTTCAATAAGGGATTAGGCTGTTTGGCCAGCTGTCTTTTTTTTCCTGAAAGTTCTGCATTGCTGGAGCAGTACAAATGATTTGCATAGAAAATTAAAGTGTGCAAGTTTTGCTGTTTTTTTTTTAAACTGATCAAGATGTAAGAAGACTTTGGCATTGTTTTATTCAAAATTCCAAAAAATATGAAAATTGTTTTCCATATCAGCAGTGAGTAGTTAGCCATTCATAGGTGGTTAGATCCAGTATGAGCTTATTAATTTGACACCAATGATTGTTTTAGAGGCCATCTGCAGACACTTGTGCCGCCGTTGCCACTACAGTTATAGGGTAACTAATGTTGTGTTTGGAAATCTGTGTAAGTGAAGTTTTGAACCACTGCAGAATGCAAAAATTCTCTGTGGAATTGTAGGTGTCCTGAACATGGTCGGCCTTTAACTGTTGAACTATATTTATATTCAGTAGGCAAAACCACAACTATTGGTTACTTATTTTCTATAGCCGCATTAATACTGCATGTGTGGTCTTGGGACCCGGATATATATGTTCTCAGGCTCCAGACTGAGAATTAATGTGCTCTCACTCTCTCTCTCCTCTCTTTGTTTCTTTCTTTTTCTCCACTCTCTGTTTCGCTTGCCCTCTGCTCACTTCTTTCCCTTTCTCTTTCCCTTTCTCTTCCCCCCCCCCCCCCCCCCCGGCCAAAATCTGGGCATTGTTAATGTTATTTGTTCCTTCCCCAAATAACATGAATTGGTGCTGTGACTTGAATATAAAGACAAAAATACATATTTTAATGTATCATCTGACATCCTTAGATTCCGGACAACATAGTATAGTTGGAAAGCAGATTTAGTGCGGTAGGAATTTACACAAATCTTCTGTATGGAATTGATAATCACGGGTTTTAGTTCCCTGCAGTGGTAAATTTGAAAGTACTTTGTCTTCATGCATTTACTCAGAAAATCTCGTGTTGATGGTTACTCACTGTAGTTAGTAATGAGAGGGCCCTGTACTTTTAAGATACCAGAGCCAAGAGGTAATTAAATAGATTGTGTTACAAAAACTGTTTCCAATCAAATAAACTTTTTAAAAAATAAAATTGCTTTGTATCTTCACATTTTTGAGTTATGCTTTGATCTGCTGGTCCGTGACGCTGTGGTTTTCTGCAATGTGCATTTATCTTGTATTGAATGGTTTAGGTTTGCTTGTTTGTTACAGCTATCCTACACAATGCTATTTGGGAAGTATATCCGCAAGTGCTGTTTTTTGCTTTGTGCAGGAGACCTAATCTGAAAAAGGAGGAAATGTTGCTCACTCCAGCAATTCCTGTTTCTGCATAAATGGATTTGATGTATCCACCTTTTTTTTGTTCCTCTCGACCTTATTTTAATTTATCTGTATAGTTTTTAAAAAGTGGATGGCCAGGGTTTATGTAGTGTTTTTTTTATTAATTCATGGGATGTGGGCATCGCTGGCAAGGCTAGCATTTATTACCAATCTCTAATTGCCTTGAGAAGGTGGTGGTGAGCCGCCTCATGAACTGCTGCTGTCCGTGTGGTGAAGGTTCTCCCACAGTGCTGTTAGGTAGGGAGTTCCAGGATTTTGACTTATCTGAGGGGTTGCGAATGGAACTGAACACTGTGCAATCATCAGCAAAGGTCCCCACTTCTGATCTTATGTTGGAGGGAAGGTCATTGATGAAACAGCTGAAGATGGTTGGGCCTAGGACACTGCCCTGAGGAACTCCTGCAGGGATATCTTGGGGTTGAGATGATTGGCCTCCAACAACCACTACCATCTTCCCTCGTGCTGGGTATGACTCCAGCCATTGGAGAGTTTTCCCCCCGATTCCCATTGACTTCAATTTTACTAGGGCTCCTTGGTGCCACACTCTGTCAAATGCTGCCTTGATGTCAAGGGCAGTCACTCTCACCTCACCTCTGGAATTCATCTCTTTTGTCCATGTTTGGACCAAGGCTGTAATGCAGTCTAGAGCCTGGCGGAACCCAAACTGAGCATCGGTGAGCAGGTTATTGGTGAGTAAGTGCCGCTTGATAGCACTGTCGACGACACCTTCCATCACTTTGCTGATGATTGAGAGTAGACTGATGGGGCGATAACTGGCCGGATTGGATTTGCCCTGCTTTTTGTGAACAGGACATACCTGGGCAATTTTCCACATTGTCGGGTAGATGCCAGTGTAGTAGCTGTACTGGAACAGCTTGGCTAGAGGCGTGGTTAGATCTGGAGCACAAGTCTTCAGCACTACAGCCGGGATATTGTCGGGGCCCATAGCCTTTGCTGTATCCAGTGCATTCAGCTGTTTCTTGATATGTGGAGTGAGTCGAATTGGCTGAAAACTGGCTTCCATGATGGTGGGGATCTCGGGTGGAGGCTGCGATTGCTCTTCCACTAGGCACTTCCGGATGAAGATGGTTGCAAACGCTTCAGCCTTGTCTTTTGCACTCACATGCTGGGCCCTGCCATCATGGAGGATTGTAAACAGAGGTTACCATGGCAGGGTTGTGTGGTGTCGTGGACGCTGTTCTCCTGAAAGCTGGGTAATTTGCTGTGAACGATGGTAACCTCTGCAAGACATGCCAGATCATCGACACAGATACCACCATCACACGAGAGGACACCACCCACCAGGTGCACGGTTCATACTCCTGTGACTCGGCCAATGTTGTCTACCTCATACGTTGCAGGAAAGGATGCCCCAGAGCATGGTACATTGGCGAGACCATGCAGACGCTGCGACAACGGATGAACAATCGCCAAACAACAGGAGGGTTCTCTCTCTGTCGGGGAACACTTCAGCAGTCATGGACATTCAGCCACCGACCTTCGGGTAAGCATAATCCAAGGCGGCCTTCGAGACACACGACAACGCAAAATCGTCGAGCAGAAATTGATAGCCAAGTTCCGCACCCATGAGGACGGCCTCAACCAGGATCTTGGGTTCATGTCACACTACACGTAACCCCACCAGCGAACAAATGTTATCTGTTTTTAATATAACGGGTCATTGACTGTCTTCCTTCTCTCTCTCTTTTTTTGGGGGGGTTTGTATATTCGGTGGCCTTTTAGGTGACACCTTTCTGTCTGCTCACTGTGATTGCCTTGGCAACGGGCAGTAATCACCAGGCATTGTTCTGTGATTTTCAAATGCGAAGGATTCGAAAATTTCATTTCCACACCGTTCACCTGAGGAAGGAGGAAGCCTCCGAAAGCTTGTGGAATTTAAAATAAATTTGTTGGACTATAACTTGGTGTTGTAAAATTGTTTACAATTGTCAACCCCAGTCCATCACCGGCATCTCCACATCATCATGGAGGATGGGGATGTTCACGGAGCCTCCTCCTCCCGTTAGTTGTTTAATTGTCCACCACCATTCACGATTGGATGTGGCAGGACTGCAGAGCTTTGATCTGATCCGTTAGTTGTGGGATCGCTTAGCTCTGTCTATAGCATACATGTAGTCCTGTGTTGTAACATCACCAGGTTGGCACCTCATTTTTAGGTATGCCTGGTGCTGTTCCTGACATGCTCTTCTAATTCCTCATTGAACCAGGGTTGATCCCCTAGCTTGTTGGTAATGGTAGAGTGAGAGATATGCCAGGCTATGAGGTTACAGATTGTGGTGGAATACAATTCTGGTGCTTCTAATGGCCCACAGTGTCTCATGGATGCCCAGTTTTGAGCTGCTATTCTGAATCTATCCCATTTAGCACAGTGGTACTGCCACACAACATATTGGATGGTGTCCTCAGTGTAAAGACGGGACTTCGTCTCCACAAGGATTGTGCGGTGGTCATTCCTACCAATACTGTCAAGGACAGATGCAAATGCAACAGATAGATTGGTGAGGACGAGGTCAAGTAGGTTTTTCCCTTGTGTTGGTTCGCCCACCACTTGCCGCAGGCCCAATCTGGCAGCTATGTCCTTCAGGACTCGGCCAGCTCGGTCAGTAGCGGTGCTACCAAGCCACTCTTGGTGGTGGATGTTGAAGTCCCCCACCCAGAGTACATTCTGTGCCCTTACCATCTTCAGTGCTTCCTCCAAGTGTGCTCAACATGGAGGCGTACTGATTCATCAGCTGAGGGAGGGTGATAATCAGCAGGAGGTTTCCTTGCCCATGTTTGACCTGATGCCATGAGACTTCATGTGGTCCGGAATCAATGTTGAGGACTCCCAAGGCCATTCCCTCCTGACTCTATACCACTGTGCCGCCACCTCTGGTGGGTCTGTCCTGCCAGTGGGTCAGGACATACCCAGGGATGGTGATGGAGGAGTCTGGGACGTTGGCTGAAAGTTATGATTTTGTGAGTATGGCTATGTCAGGCTGTTGCTTGACTAGTGTATAGGGAGTTTTCTCAAAGTGTATGAGTTTTGTATTCTCACTAGCTGTATAGATGCAAATTTAACCTATAGGTAATGCATATGGAAGACTTCTGTTTGGGGGAAATGAGAATTTTATGGCAAGTAACAATTCCACTTAAGCTTATAGTATCAATAGAAAAATACCAATGTACTATGTATATATCCATTGACCATAAATAACTCTTATGTGGAAATGTTTGTTGCTTTATTTAGATTAGTTGAGTTTCAGCCAATTTGCTATGTAAACGATAGTTTTAAGAAAATAGAAAACAAAGGATCTTTTAGCGATGAGGAAAGAATTGCAAAATATTGGAAATTGAATAAAACCTAAAAATGCTGGAAATACATGAGGTCTGTCAATACCTGCAAAGAGAAAATATTTCAAAGAATTACTTTGTAATGTAAACATTGCGTTGAGCAAAGTTTTATTTTCCCCCGTTTACCTCTTATTTATTTCAGTTAATGTGTTGTTGTTTTTGGACTTGATGTGATTTCTGATGTTTACTGCTATTCCATGGCTATTCAGCAAATTTACTGAGTAATACATCACATGACTGATGAGGTAAACGTATTACATAACCTTATTGATATGGAAAAATATAACATGAATATTTATAATTCTATTTACCTACCACCTTATACTTACATACCCAATTACTAATTTTTACATTACGGACATGTGATACCCTGAAGTGTGATGTCTTTGAAAGATATGACATGGTGGATGCATGCTAATACAAGACTTCTAATTACATACATATTTTATGCATTTTCAGTGAGTTTTTTTTATTTTTGACTCTGACCTCCATTACAGTCTTCATCTTAGTGAACAGCAGATGCTGAAGGAATTAAAATTTGTCAACCAAACTAGCTTACATCTTCAATAAAGGAATGCAAGAGAATTTTTGTCTTGAATAATATCTTGCTTCCAGTACTGAATTAAGAGATTGGGTCCACCATTGTTAATAAGCCATTTCCCACACATTCTATCTTTGTGGTATTCTTTGTGGACCAATTAGGGACAAAAAAGGAGATCTTCTTGTGGAGGCAGAAGGCTGAGGTACTAAATGAATACTTTGCATCCGTCTTCACTAGAGAAGAGGATGCTGCCATTGTAGCAGTAAAGGAGGAGGTAGTAGCGATGTTGGATAGGATAAAAAAATAGATAAAGAGGAGGTGCTTAAAAGATTGGCAGTACTCAAAGTAGAAAATTCACCCGATCCAGATGGGATGCATCCTAGGTTACTGAGGGAAGTAAGGGTGGAAATTGCGGAGGCTCTGGCCACAATCTTCCAATCCTCCTTAGATATGGGGATGGTGCCGGAGGACTGGAGGATTGCAAATGTCACACCCCTGTTCAAAAAAGGAAAAAGGGATAAACCTGGCAATTGCAGGCCAGTCAGCCTAACATCAGTGGTGGGAAAACTTTTAGAGATAATCCAGGACAAAATTAATTGGCACTTGGAAAAGTATGGGCGAATAAATGAAAATCAGCAGTTTTGTTAAAGGAAAATTGTGTTGACTAACTTGATTGAGTTCGTTGATGAGGTAACGGAGAGGGTTGATGAGGGTAGTGCCATTGATGGTGTGTATATGGACTTTAAAAAGACATTTGATAAAGTACCACATAATAGACTGGTTAGCAAAATTAAAGACCATGGGATTAAAGGGACAAAATTGGCTACGGGACAGAAAGCAGAGAGTAGTGGTGAGTGGTTGTTTTTCAGACTGGAGGGAAGTATACAGTGGTGTTCCCCATGGGTCAGTATTAGGACCACTGCTCTATTTGATATATATTAATGACCTGGACTTGGGTATAGAGGGTATCATTTCAAAGTTTGCAGATGACATAAAACTCGTAAATGTAGTAAACAATGTGGAGGATAGTAACAGATTTGTGGCAGATGAAATTTAACGCAGAGAAGTGTGAATTGATGCATTTTGGTAGGAAGAATGAGGAGAGACTATATAAACTAAATGGTACAATTTTAAAGTGGGTGGAGGAACAGAGAGACCTGGGAGTGCACATACACAAATCTTTGAAGGTGGCAGGACAACATGAGAAGGCTGTTAAAAAAGCATATGGGATCCTGGGCTTTATTAATAGAGGCATAGAGTACAAAAGCAAGGAAGTTATGCTAAACCTTTATAAAACACTGGTTAGGCCTCAGCTGGAGAATTGTGTTCAATTCTGGGCACCACACTTTAGGAAGGATGTCAAGGCCTTAAAGAGGAAGCAGATGAGATTTACTAGAATGGTCCCAGGGACGAGGGTCTTCAGTTATGTGGAGAGACTGGAGAAGCTGGGGTTATTCTCCTTAGTCAGAGAAGATTTAATAAAGATGTTCAAAATCATGAACGGTTTTGATAGATTAAATAAGGAGAAACTGTTTCCAGTGCCAAAAGGGTTGGTAACCAGAGGACGCAGATTTAAGGTGATTGTCAAAAGAACCAGAGGCGACATGAGGAAACATTTTTTTATGCAGTGAGTAATTATGATCTGGAATGCACTGCCTGAAAGGGTGGTAGAAGCAGATTCAATAGTAACTTTCAAAAGGGAATCGGATAAATACTTGAAGGGAAAAAATTTACAGGGCTATGGGGCAAGAGATGGGGAATGGGACTAATTGGATAGCTTTTTCAAAGAGCCAGCATAGGCACGATGGGCCTACTATAATACTATGATATTTATAAAGTTTAATTTATGCCTGCTAAAAGTTTGTTAAAATCTGCTGTAGAATGCACACACTTGTCAATCTATCACAAAATTGCCTATAAACCAATCAAATGTTTATGATGGTCCTTTTAGCGAAGTTGCTACCTTCACACACCTATAGTTGTGAATTTAAGTCTTGCCTCTGGAACACATGAACCATGTGTATGACTGAAGTCTTGTTTACTATTGGGGTTGCAGAGGTTCATGTTGTCCAGTCCTCAGTAAGCTCGTCTTCTGCCAGCTAAAGAAGAATCACAATTCAAATTCTGCTGAAATTTTGTTAATATATGTGATAAACAACAAATGCAAATGGAAATTATATATGTGTTTTGATTTGGTGCATACATAAAGCCTAAAGGATGCTGCATCTTTAACCCTTGCCTCGAACTTTGATCTTTCAGGTATACCAAAATGTCGGACAAAAGTGATTTAAAAGCCGAACTGGAGCGTAAAAAGCAACGATTGGCTCAGATACGAGAAGAGAAAAAACGTAAAGAGGAAGAAAGGAAAAAGAAAGAGGTCAGTCAATGTGGAAAAATGATTAATGCAGAATGCTTCATACTAGCCATGAAATAGGAAATGGAATTGATTTGAACCTATTCAATTTTATTAGTATCTTGCAAGCAGAGTAGGAGTTGTAAAATGCTACTATTTTCTTTATCCCACTTGTCCAATGGTGGAACTAGGCATAAGTGTATTAAGAAATATTCATCCTGCACACATTGGGCCCGATATTACCATGGCAGTGGGTTCGCGGCGGGGGGGGGGGGTCTATTGGGCGCGTGGGTAACGCGCCCGGTGAAATGAGTCTACTCCGCGCGGAATTGCAGGATAATTGGAGCCACTTACCTTTGCTTCCGGGTTTCCCGCTAGTAAGCTGCGCGGCGGGCGGACTGTGCATGCGCAGTAAGGTCTGTCAGCTGGAGGAGCTCTATTTAAAGGGGCAGTCCACCAATGCTCCTCCTGCAGCAAACAACGAATGCTACACCATGGAGCAGGCCTGGGGGAAGGCTGCCCCAAGATTCTCAGACTCCTCACTCCAGCTGCTGCTGGATAGGGTGAGGAGGAGGAGGAGGGAAATATTGTTCCCATCTGATGGGAGGAAGTGCCCTCCCTCCACCACGAGGAAGGCCTGGCTGGAGGTGGCAGAGGAGGTCAGCAGCTGCAGCAACGTTGCACGAACCTGGGTCCAGTGCCGCAAGAGATTTAATGATCTAACCAGGTCAGGCAAAGTGAGTAAACTTGTGCGTTCTCCCACACTCCATCTTCCACATCACCTCCACCACCACACAACTCCTTCTGCACTGCCACCACAACGCTCTCGCATCACTCCTCACATCCACTCAACTATCATCCTCACCGTGCCTGCACGTACTCACCGCCCCTGTCCTCATTCGAACATGACCACGCACCCCAATCCTCATACAATATCATGGCCACGTTGAACACGCACCCTCCCATCCATCTTCCTCACGCTCAACCCACCCACACCAATGCATGCAGCGTCTCGCCATGCAACCATCACTCAATCACGCCTGTGTTTTGCCTTGATAGGAGAAGAGATGCCAGAACGCCCGGGAGAGGGCACGGACCGGAGGAGGCCCGCCACACCAGGTGGTCCTAACGGACGCGGAGCAGCAGGCGTTAGAGATCAGCCGCACGCCGGAGTGCCTGTCCGCTGGGGTTGCACAAACGGCCGGTGACAGAAAGCTAACACTCAGCACTCATGATAGCGAATGATCTTAGCATCACTTGGCATCTGCAGCACCTCAACATCTGTCCACATGCCTAATATTGCTTTCTGTTCTCTCGCAGGTCCATCTGCGAGCGTCGTGAGCGTGGAGGGCGATTCCTCAGAGGACCTGCCAGTCTCTGAGGGTCCGTCGTCACATCTGAGCCATGCATCCACCAGCGCAGATACACACACCTCGGTGGGCCCCCGTCCTCACTTAGTTGGGCTTGCACATGGTGAGTCACCACGCACATGTGAGCATGAGCAGACCCAGGTGGCATGGGCAGCCGTGGAGAGTCCGCGTCGGTGGGAGCACTCTTCTCCAGGCTTTGCTCAGCTGGACCCAGATGCTGAACCCTGGGGGCCAGCCGTGAAAAGGAGAGTCGTCGAGGGGCAGCAGAACATCACCGAGATACTGGAACAGGTGCCACGTGCACTCTCCACAATTGCGCAGGTGATGGAGGAGTCCAACTCCTGCACGAGGGGACTGGTGGCACAGGTACAGGAGGGTTTCTCCGAGATAGTGTCGCGGGTAGGTGCGGGAATGTCTGCGATGGAGGAAAGGCTAGCCTCCCTCGAGCGTCAAGCACGGCTCAACAATGAGTCCATTTAGGCCCTGACAACGGCTGTTCGGATTCAGGGTGAGCAACATTCTGCCGCCTTAAACGGGCTGACAGATACTTTACAGGTGGCCTTCCAAGGCCTCACACAAGTCCTCCAAACTGCCGTCCAGCAGTGGAAGGAGTGATGTGGGCCTGGACCACGAGAGGGATGATGGTGAAAGGGGACATGGAAGCGGGGACGCCACTCAAGGCGCTCCCACGTCTCACCTGTTGCCCCCCTCTCAACCAGTACCCGCAATGCTGCCTCCTCTCCAGGTGGCCGAGTCTGCCCCTGCACAGGTGCAGGTGGAGCAGCCTTTGGAGGGGCCCTCACGGGCACCGAAACCCAGAGGGCGTCGGCCCAAAGCATCTAATCGGTCAGGGCATGGACAAGAGCAACCTGCCACTACCTCTGCTGCAGCCACAGGGGGAGCACCACGTAGGGGTTCCCGGAAGCACAAGGCAAAGGTGTTGTGAGCACAATGGGAATGCACAAGGGTGCTTGATGATTTGTCATGATTTTTATTTATATTTGTTTAGTTCACATGCACAATAAACCCCATTGTTATCACCAATACTGCCACGTCTTGCCCATTCTTGACTGGCTTGTGCAATAGGTTCCGTTCGTGGGGCTCACCATGAAGACGGACACTTGGTCCCACCCATTGGGTCATACTATAGTGGGTGCAGGTGTAGTTGCACCACTGTTTTGTGCAGGGGGCAGGGGAGGGGGCTGCTGTGGCCGCTCCTCTGTCCAGGTGATGAGGACTGGACTCTTCAGACAGTCTGATGTTAGGAGAACCGTTCACATATCAGTGACTCCCTGGCCTCACAAGCAGCCAGGTGAGCTGCTGTTCTGCCCATAGCTCGTTCCTCCTCCTCGGCCTCCTCTTCGTCCCCCTCCTCCTCCTCGTCCTCAATATGGGTGGCAGATGTGGAAGGGGCCTCTTCCAGCAGCACCCCTCTCTGTTGTGCAGGGCACAACAGACGACTATGATGCGTCCCACTCTGCGTGGCGTGTATTGGAGCGCTCCCCTAGACTGATCAAGGCACCTGAAGCGCATCTTGAGCAGCCCTATAGCATGCTCAATTGTGGACCTGGTAGCGATGTGGCTGTCGTTATATCGACGCTGTGGCTCGGTGGTGGGGTTCCTCAGAGGTTTCATAAGCCACGTGTGCAGGGGATATCCCTTGTCGCCGAGGAGCCAGCCGTTGCCGGTGTTGGGTGAGTGGAAGAGGGGCGGCACGGTGGACTCCCTGAGGATGAAGGAATCGTGGCAGCTGCCAGGGTATCTGGTGTACACGTGAAGGAATCTCTTGCGGTGGTCACAGATGAGCTGAGTGTTTATGGAGTGATACCTCTTCCTGTTGATGAACTGTCCTGGCTCATGTGGAGGTGCTCGTATTGCTATATGGGTGCAATCGATTATACCCTGCACCCATGGGTATCCAGCCACAGTGTGGAATCCAACTGCCCTCTCCATCTGGCTGCGGTCATCCATGGGGAAGTTGATGTAGTGCGAGGCCCTGTGAAACATGCTGTCGGTTACCTGCCTTATGCACTTGTGTGCAGACGACTGAGAGACATCGGTGATGTCCCCGGTGGCACCCTGGAAGGATCCGGAGGCGAAGAAGTTGAGGGCAGTGGTGACTTTGACAGCGACAGGTAAGAAGATGGTGCTCGGTCCATCCGGGAGCAGCTCGTCATTAAGGAGGCTGCAGATGTCCGCAACTACCTGGCAACTGACTCTGAGCCTCCGTATGCACTGCTCCTCATAGAGGTCCAGGAAGCTGAGCCTCGGTCTGTAGACCCTGTGGCGGGGGTAGGGCCTTCTGCAACGCATATCTCTGCGGTTGCTCTCCTTCCTGCTGTGCAGGTGGATGTGTCACAGCACCGTGTTGTGGAGCTCCACATGTCAGGGGTGGCCGGCGAGGCTGGTGATGCTGTTCGTCCTCCGAGGAGGTTATGACTGCAGCTACGGCGGCCCCCATCCGTAAGGTGTACGTCTGAGGGGGTCTGCAAAGTAGGTAAATGTGTCCGCACACCGGGGTTGAACATAAGAACATAAGAAATAGGAGCAATAGTAGGCCAATCGGCCCCTTGAATAAGATCATGGCTGATCTGATCCTAACCTCAAATCTAAATTCATGTCCAATTTCCTGCCCGCTCCCCGTAACCCCTAATTCCCTTTACTTCTAGGAAACTGTCTATTTCTGTTTTAAATTTATTTAATGATGTAGCTTCCACAGCTTCCTGGGGCAGCAAATTCCACAGACCTACCACCCTCTGAGTGAAGAAGTTTCTCCTCATCTCAGTTTTGAAAGAGCAGCCCCTTATTCTAAGATTATGCCCCCTAGTTCTAGTTTCACCCATCCTTGGGAACATCCTTACCGCATCCACCTGATCAAGCCCCTTCACAATCTTATATGTTTCAATAAGATCGCCTCTCATTCTTCTGAACTCCAATGAGTAGAGTCCCAATCTACTCAACCTCTCCTCATATGTCCGCCCCCTCATCCCCGGGATTAACCGAGTGAACCTTCTTTGTACTGCCTCGAGAGCAAGTATGTCTTTTCTTAAGTATGGACACCAAAACTGTATGCAGTATTCCAGGTGCGGTCTCACCAATACCTTATATAACTGCAGCAATACCTCCCTGTTTTTATATTCTATCCCCCTAGCAATAAAAGCCAACATTCCGTTGGCCTTCTTGATCACCTGCTGCACCTGCATACTAACCTTTTGATTTTCTTGCACTAGGACCCCCAGATCCCTTAGTACTGCAGTACTTTCCAGTTTCTCGCCATTAAGATAATAACTTGCTCTCTGATTTTTCCTGCCAAAGTGCATAACCTCACATTTTCCAATATTGTATTGCATCTGCCAAATCTCCGCCCACTCACCCAGCCTGTCTATATCCCCTTGTAGGTTTTTTATGTCCTCCTCACTCTCTACTTTCCCTCCCATCTTTGTATCATCTGCAAACTTTGATATGTTACACTTGGTCCCCTCCTCCAAATCGTTAATATAGATTGTAAAGAGTTGGGGACCCAGCACCGACCCCTGCGGAACACCACTGGCTACTGGTTGCCAGTCCGAGAATGAACCATTTATCCCAACTCTCTGCTTCCTGTTAGATAACCAAGCCACCCTTGGAACCAATTCGCCGAGGTTCCAGATCGGTGAATTTTATTGTTAGGAGGAGGGTGGTGGAGGCCAAACTTTGCCCAAAGTGACAGAGTGGCCTCCTGCAATGAGTGAGGGTCTCCTCCCCCACCCCCCCCCCACCTCCCCACCTGTCAAATGGACCTTTGCAGCTGCCACAGGCTGATGGCTGCAACACGTCCATTTGAACTGGGAGTGTTTCCCCCAGTACGGGAAACAGTCTCAGTTCATTGCAAAATCCCATCCCTGCTAAAATATCAGGTCAATCAGGTCTGTGAACAACCTGAAGTACCTGTTCAATTACCTTAAGTGACACCCCGCCGGCTTTAATTGCCGGCGGGAGTCCCCCATGCGGGGGCTGCGCACGCACGTACATCAGCGCGTCATTGGGGAACCCGGAAATGGGGTGGGTTGGAGCCGGGCTCCTGACCCGCCCCGGGAATCCCCGATTTTCGTAGCCCCCCCCCCAGCCATCACGCACCTGATCGCGGGTGCTAAAATTGAGCCCTTTGTGTCTGTCTTCACGGAAGAAGACTCAAAAAAAACCTTCCAGAAATACTAGAGAACCAAGGGTCTGGTGAGAACGAGGGACTGAAAGAAAGTAGTATTAGTAAAAAAAAAGTGCTTGAGAAATTAATGGGACTGAAAGTCGATAAACCCCAGGTATCTGATGATCTACATCCCAGGGTTTTGAAAGAGGTGGCTATAGAGATAGTGGATGCATTGGTTGTCATCTTCCAAAATTCTATAGATTCTGGAATGGTTCCTGCAGATTGGAGGGTATCAAATGTAACCCCACTATTTAAGAAAGGAGGGAGAGAGAAAACAGGGAACTACAGACCTGTTAGCCTGATATCAATAGTAGGGAAAATGCTAGAATCTATTATAAAGAATGTGATAACAGGACACTTAGAAAATAGTAATAGGATTTGGCAATCAACGTGGACTTATGAAAGGGAAATCATGTTTGATAAACCTATTGGAGTTCTTTGAGGATGTAACTAGTAGAATAGATAAAGGGGAACCAGTAGATGTGGTATATTTGGATTTTCAGAAGGCTTTCAATAAGTTCCCACAGGAGGTTGGTGAACAAAGTTAGAGCACATGGAATTGGGAGTAATATACTGGCATGGATTAAGAATTGGTTAACAGACAGAAAACAGAGAGTAGGAATAAACGGATCTTTTTCAGATTGGCAGATTGTGACTAGTGGGGTACCGCAGGGATCAGTGCTTGGGCCCCCGCTATTCACAATCTATATCAATGATTTGGAAGAGGGGACCAAATGTAACATTTCCAAGTTTGCTGATGACTCAAAACTAGGTGCAAATGTGAGTTGTGAGGAGGTTGCAAAGAAGCTTCAAGGGGATATAGACAGGCGAAGTGAGTGGGCAAGAACATGGCAGATGGAATATAATGTGGAAAATGTGAAGTTATCCACTTTGGTAGGAAAAACAAAAATGCAGATTATTTTTTAAATGGTGAGAGATTGGGAAATGTTGATGTTCAAAGGGACCTGGGTGTCCTTATACATAAGTCACTGAAAGCTGACATGCAGTTGCAGCAAGCAATTAGGAAGGCAAATGATATGTTGGCTTTTATTATAAGAGGATTTGAGTACGGGAGTAAAGATGTCTTACTGCAATTATATTGGGCATTGGTGAGACTGCACCTGGAGTATTGTGTACAATTTTGGTCTCCTTACTTAAAGGATATGCTTGCCATAGAGGGAGTGCAATGAAGGTTCACCAGCCTGATTCCTGGGATGGCGGGATTGTCGTATGAGGAGAGATTGAGTCGACTCGGCCTGTATTCTCTAGAGTTCAGAAAAATGAGAGGTGATCTCAAGGAAACATACAAAATTCTTACAGTGCTCGTCAGGGTAGATGCAGGGAGGATGTTTCCCTTGGCTGAGGAGTCTAGAACCAGGGGTCACAGTCTCAGAATAAGGGGTAGGCCATTTAGGACTGCGATGAGGAGAAATTTCTTCACTCAGAGGATGGTGAATCTTTGGAATTCTCTACCCCAGAGGGCTGTGGAGGCTCAGTCATTGAGTACATTCAAAACAGATCAATAGATTTCTAGATATTAAAGGCATCAAGGGATATGGGGATAGTGCAGAAAAATGCCGTTGAAGTAGACGATCAGCCATGATCTTGTTGAATGGCGGAGCAGGCTCGAGGGGCTGGATGGCCTACTCCTGCTCCTATTTCTTATGTACACCCTGGTCCGTCATTTTTTAAAAATTCATTGATGGGATGTGGGCATCGCTGGCAAGGGAGTGCAATGAAGGTTCACCAGCCTGATTCCTGGGATGGCGGGATTGTCGTATGAGGAGAGATTGAGTAGACTAGGCCTGTATTCACCATCCTCTGAGTGAAGAAATTTCTCCTCATCGCAGTCCTAAATGGCCTACCCCTTATTCTGAGACTGTGACCCCTGGTTCTAGACTCCTCAGCCAAGGGAAACATCCTCCCTGCATCTACCCTGACGAGCACTGTAAGAATTTTGTATGTTTCCTTGAGATCACCTCTCATTTTTCTGAGAAACTTCTTCACTCAGAGGGTGGTAGGCTGTGGAATTTGCTGCCCCAGGAAGCTGTGGAAGCTACATCATTAGATAAATTTAAAACAGAAATAGACAGTTTTCTAGAAGTAAAGGGAATTAGGGGTTATGGGGAGCGGGCAGGAAATTGGACATGAAGCTGAGTTCGGATCGGTCAATGCCCTGTGGGTGGCGGAGAGGGCCCAGGGGCTGAGTGGCCGGGTCCTGCTCCTACTTCTTGTGTTCTTTAGATTTGTGGTTGGGATCAGATCAGCCATGATCTTATTGAATGGCGGAGCAGGCTCGAGGGGCCGACTGGCCTACTCCTGCTCCTATTTCTTATGTTCTTATTGCCCACCCTTAATTGCACTCCTTAATATATATCAAAAAAAGCAGTGGTCCTAGTACCGACCCCTGGGAAACACCACTGTATACCTTCCTCCAGGTCTGAAAAACAACCGTTCACCACTACTCTGTTTCCTGTCACTTAGCCAATTTCGTATCCATGCTGCCACTGCCCCTTTTTAATCCATAGGCTTGTCAGCAAATTTAAAGCCCATTATGTGGCACTTTATCAAATGCGTTTTGAAAGTCCATGTACATAACACCAACTGTATTGCCCACATCAGCCCTCTCTGTTACCTCATCAAAAAACTCAAGCAAGTTAGTTAAACACGATTTGCCTTTAACAAATCCATGCTGGCTTTCCTTTATTAATCCACTCTTGTCCAAATGACTCTTAATTTTGTCCTGGATTATCATTTCTAAAAGCTTCCCCATCACCAAAGTTAAATTGACTGCTGTGTAGTTGCCGGGTTTATCCTTGCACACTTTTTTGAATTTCTCCTGTCGTTACCATAATATTTGATAGGCGCTGGTACTTAGAACATAAGAGAACATAAGAACATAAGAAATTGGAGCAGGAGTAGGCCAATCGGCCCCTCGAGCCTGCTCCGCCATTCAATAAGATCATGGCTGATCTGATCCCAACCACAAATCTAAAGAACACAAGAAGTCGGAGCAGGACCCGGCCACATAGCCCCTGGGCCCTCTCCGCCACCCACAGGGCATTGACCGATCCGAACTCAGCTTCATGTCCAATTTCCTGCCCGCTCCCCATAACCCCTAATTCCCTTTACTTCTAGGAAACTGTCTATTTCTGTTTTAAATTTATCTAATGGTGTAGCTTCCACAGCTTCCTGGGGCAGCAAATTCCACAGACCGACCACCCTCTGAGTGAAGAAGTTTCTCCTCATCTCAGTTTTGAAAGAGCAGCCCCTTATTCTAAGATTATGCCCCCTAGTTCTAGTTTCACCCATCTTTGGGAACATCCTTACTGCATCCACCCGATCAAGACCCTTCACAATCTTATATGTTTCAATAAGATCGCCTCTCATTCTTCTGAACTCCAATGAGTAGAGTCCCAATCTACTCAACCTCTCCTCATATGTCCGCCCCCTCATCCCCGGGATTAACCGAGTGAACCTTCTTTGTACTGCCTCGAGAGCAAGTATGTCTTTTCTTAAGTATGGAGACCAAAACTGTATGCAGTATTCCAGGTGCGGTCTCACCAATACCTTATATAACTGCAGCAATACCTCCTTGTTTTTATATTCTATCCCCCTAGCAATAAAAGCCAACATTCCGTTGGCTTTCTTGATCACCTGCTGCACCTGCATACCAACTTTTTGATTTTCTTGCACTAGGACCCCCAGATCCCTTTGTACTGCAGTACTTTCCAGTCTCTCGCCATTAAGAAAATAATTTGCTCTCTGATTTTTCCTGCCAAAGTGCATAACCTCACATTTTCCAATATTATATTGCATCTGCCAAATCTCCGCCCACTCACCCAGCCTGTCTATATCCCCTTGCAGGTTTTTTATGTCCTCCTCACTCTCTACTTTCCCTCCCATATTTGTATCATCTGCAAATTTTGATATGTTGCACTCGGTCCCCTCCTCCAAATCGTTAATATAGATTGTAAAGAGTTGGGGACCCAGCACCGACCCCTGTGGAACACCACTGGTTACTGGTTGCCAGTCCGAAAATGAACCATTTATCCCAACTCTCTGCTTCCTGTTCGATAACCAATCCTCCACCCATGCCAGAATATTACCCCCAATCCCGTGATTTTTTATCTTAAGTAATAATCTTTTATGTGGCACCTTGTCGAATGCCTTCTGGAAGTCTAAATACACTATGTCCACTGGTTCCCCTTTATCCACCCTATACGTTATATCCTCGAAGAACTCAAGCAAATTTGTCAGACATGACTTCCCCTTCATAAAGCCATGCTGACTTTGTCCTATTATGGATATTATTTATTTCTGATGACATGGACAGAGATTGGATGGGTGATCTTGCAGACAATACTTAACTAACATCATTAATGTAATGGAGAGTATAAATGCCACCAATCACAATTAATTTTCCCTGAGCACGTTGAAATAGAAGTAGCAAGAGGCCCTGCCACTGCTAGAAGAATAGAGTCATTGAACTTCGACATTGAAATTGGTAGACTAAGTGCTATAGTTCTACCACTGGAGGCATTGAGAATCCTGAAGGCCATTTGGTATTTATCAAAGGAAGGGGAAATATTTGCCAGTTACATTGTGAATTTTGTGCACTATTGAATCTTCTATCTTCAAAATCTATTAAATTATCTTTATCAGCATCTCATTACTTCTTGGATGTGGATTGTTTTGTATAATCCACCTTAAAGAATCAGAAGGCGGCCTGGAAACTTTCTAGCACCCAGGTGCCACCAGCCTTCTCGTGTCTGGCCTTGTCTCCCAGCCTCAGAACCAGATCTTCCTGCACATCTAGACTCTGCATTCCCTCCGATCCTCAGGTCCAGACCCACCTTCACTGTGCTCCTAGGTAACCAAAGGATTTTAATTTTGTAGAATGAGTTTCTGCCAAAACTTAAGAACACCCAATAACCTGGTTTGTTGGACTGCAAAATATACTAGTTAGCATTATTGAGCAAGGTAAAGTAATATTTGTAGATATGCGCATATTTGCTGAAAAAAGTTTATTAGCAATGTTTTTTTTATTCGTTCATGGGATGTGGGCCTCGCTGGCGAGGCCAGCATTTATTGCCCATCCCTAATTGCCCTTGAGAAGGTGGTGGTGAGCCGTCTTCTTGAACCGCTGCAGTCCGTGTGGTGAAGGTTCTCCCACAGTGCTGTTAGGAAGGGAGTTCCAGGATTTTGACCCAACGACGATGAAAGAACGGCGATATATTTCCAAGTCGGGATGGTGTGTGACTTGGAGGGGACCGTGCAGGTGGTGTTGTTCCCATGTGCCTGCTGCTCTTGTCCTTCTAGGTGGTAGAGGTTGCGGATTTGGGAGGTGCTGTTGAAGAAGCCTTGGCGAGTTGCTGCAGTGCATCCTGTGGATGGTACACACTGCAGCCACAGTGCGCCGGTGGTGAAGGGAGTGAATGTTTAGGGTGGTGGATGGGGTGACAATCAAGTGGGTTGCTTTGTCCTGGATGGTGTCGAGCTTCTTAAATGTTGTTGCAGCTGCACTCATCCAGGCAAGTGGAGAGTATTCCATCACACTCCTGACTTGTGCCTTGTAGATGGTAGAAAGGCTTTGGGGAGTCAGGAGGTGAGTCACTCGCCACAGAATACCCAGCCTCTGACCCGGCACTTGTCTGGTGCAAATGTTACTTGCCACTTATCAGCCCAAGCCTGGATGTTGTCCAGGTCTTGCTGCATGTGGGCTCGGACTGCTTCATTATCTGAGGGGTTGCGAATGTAACTGAACACTGTGCAATCATCAGCGAACATCCCCATTTCTGACCTTATGATGGAGGGAAGGTCATTGATGAAGCAGCTGAAGATGGTTGGGCCTAGGACACTGCCCTGAGGAACTCCTGCAGCAATGCCCTGGGGCTGAGATGATTGGCCTCCAACAACCACTACCATCTTCCTTTGAGCTAGGTATGACTCCAGCCACTGGAGAGTTTTCCCCCTGATTCCCATTGACTTCAATTTTACTAGGGCTCCTTGGTGCCACACTCCGTCAAATGCTGCCTTGGTGACAAGGGTAGTTAATAACCATTAGCCTTGCAACTCAAACCAGATCACAGCAAGCTTATAAAAATCTGTTTGGAACTTTTGCAGCAAGAGAAAGTATGAAAGAAAATTAGAGACAAACATAGAGAAGACACACTAGGGAGAGAGACGTGTGTAAAAATAGATGACTATCAGAGACTGAAGAGGAGACAAGAATTAGGTAGTTACCGGAGGGATTGAGATGTGTGCATTATTTTTCTACTTTTTTTCAGAAGCAGTTTCACAGGTGATCAAACAGGATATTAAAAATTATATTTAAGTGGTAAAATAAAGTAGATTATTTGAATACTATTGTAAGAGGCAGACTTATGGGGCAGATTTTACTCACGTTTGGGCGTAAATAATCACCTGCAGGGAGTGCACATAGCAGAAAGTCGGGCGGTCTCCTGTCCGCACAATTTTCCTCTGTGCTCTGCCTAGGGGATTATTTATGCCCAAATGCAATAGAGGAAAATTTGCCCTGTTGAGCCTTAGAAATAATTCCTTTTAAACTTCCTAATCATATTTTTAGAGCAATGAATGTTGTACTTATGGGGATTGAGGGACAAGTTGAAGAATAGTCCTGAATAGATTGTGCCATAACATTTATTTCATGCTTTATATACATCTCCTTATACTGTTCAGCGGTTGAATATGGAATTTATTTCAGACATGAGGGAAACAAATTATTTTCTATCAAGAGAAATTAAGTTTCCTGTTGTTCTTTCAGGCTGAGATGCAACAGAAGAAAGAACCACCCCCTGAGGACTCTGATCTTGACCGCAAACGGAGAGAGACAGAGGCTTTGCTACAGAGCATTGGCATAGCCCCAGAGCCACCACTAGGTAAGGAACCAAATCACTGTTTTATATAATGTGACCTTGCTAAGTCTGACATTTGTATTTTTGTGCAAGATCAAATATGTTAGGACTACACATATAATTTTAAAATTGAGGAAAAGTAGTAATGAGCCTAGAGTAGTACGGTGCATAAGGGGGTAAGGACAAGACGACAGATGAGAATAATTTTGTTATTCCTTGGTTATTTTTCTTCAGATAAATGTAAACTTCATAGGGATGATTTAGGAGGCAAATGCGGGTGCGTTGGGGGTGGGGGGATTCTGAAAATCGCGCAAATCCTGTTTGGGTTTGGAAGCCGGCTCCAACCTGCCAGCTTCCAAGTTTCCCATGGACCCACGTATGTGCGCGCGGGCGACCCGAAACCGGAAGTCCCGCTGACAATTAAAGCTGGCGGGATGACAGTTGAAGAGCTAAATGTATCTCATTGAGGTACTTAAGGCACTTTACCTGTGATAGAGTTACCCGGTGTGGCCCCCACCCCCCGGTGTTACGCCGCGTGCCCGCGCCTCCCCCCACCCCCCGCCCAGTGTCGTGCGTCATGCCCCCCCCCCCCGCTAATATCAAGGCGCATAAATTTGACTTATTAGATCTGTTTTACAATTTGTCGAAAATTTACAAATCATTTTCATCTGGTAATTTTCCCATTTTTAAATGATCAGAGTGCTAAATGATTTGGTGGTGGTCAAGTTTATAGTTTTATTTTCTTATTCCTGACCAGAAATAACTTTTTTTTGTCTCTCTAATCTGTACAGGACCATAGAGTTTGCTTCTTGTGAACACTTCATCTGATTAGTGAAAATGTGTGTTTTTTTTTTAAAGTTTATAGAAAAAAAAAGTCTTCTAGCGCACTCTATTTCTAATTTCCCGACACTTTAAATTAAGACTGGAAGAGGAGATAAAGGAAGAAATACAAATGAAAACTAAATAACATGAATTTAACATGTTTGTGACGTGACATACATTTGCAAGTACCTTTATGGTTCTTTTAAAAGAGATATCTTATTACTAAAATTGATCAGGATGTAAACAAGACTGATATAGTGTGGCCATAGGACCTAAACACTGGGTTGTTGAGACATCTCATTGTGGAGCTCACAAGGAAAGTGATGCTAGTGATTGGATTGCTGGTTGGAAAATGGTGATATCCACTGGAATTTTGCAGGTTAACAGGCAGAGTTTGGAAAATGGAAATTAAAATACTAAAATTGGAAAACTGTAGAAAACTTGGCAAAAACAGCAGCAAAGAAAACTGAGAGGAAAAAAGATTAAATAGCAAGTGCTAAAAATACAACTTGACACGTTTTAAATAAAGGGAGAGAATTTTTAAAAAGGGAAGAAATGGGGAAGCTAATAAAATAAAACTGGGAAATATCAACATTTATATATATATAAAAAAAGAAAAAAAACTGTTCTCTGGCAGCCAGAAGCTAGAATTTACAAATTTAGATTTATTGAAAGTGGACAGATATTTGATAGACAGTAATGCTATTTTGATGGAATAACATTTGGAGACATTTATTGTTGTGCTCATAAATCAAGGATAATCGAAACAAAACAACATTTAAATTTTTATTGATCTCCCTGTGTCGTGTACTGAATGTGGGGAGGAGACCTGTTCTCCAGCCTCTACTAACGCTGCTCTGAATCAGGATCCAGGGTGGGGGTGAGTGAAAATGTTACAGAATTAACTGCCTTTATTTCTACCCTCCTCCGCCTTCATGGGGAGGAGCATGGAGTCTGCTAGACACCTCCCCACAGTACTGCAGCTGAACAGTAAAACTCAGCTTGGGTGAATGCGATTATAATGCTGTGTCCCACCACTGTGGCATCATGTGTTCAGTGTCTAACCTCACCATCAGATTTTTTTTTGTGTCAACTCTTGGTTTTTCAAATCATCTTGTATAATGAAATTCACTAGCCTTTGGAGAAGGGGTGGGGAGAGAAAGTACATATATCATCAATGAAAGCAGCTGGTCACTTCTGGAAATTCCCATTGTAAAAAATGTTTGCAGACATGTTTATGTTTTGTTCAGAGGTGTACAGGTCTAAGAAATATATTTAGAAATTGAAATTCCATCTTGAATAATGCAAGATGTTTCAAAAGAGAAAAAAAAATTAAATTAGAAGTGCTACGTTCTTGGAGGAAAATCAATGCAGTCGTACTGGCTTTAGAACCGTGGTTATTATTACTTGTCACCCATTTAGTGGCATCAGTTTTTCTTGCTGCCATTTGTGCTGTTGCTTTTGATGTAACAATTGTGCAGTCTCCTGAAAAAATTCTTATTTATGCAGTTATAATTGTAAAGCTGCACACTGATGAGATAATGCAGGCAAGGCTTATTTTTTTGAGTTGGTGGGGAAAAAATTGCTAAAGAAATTTATTGATTCTTTCTATTAGTCCTTTCATTTAAAATCAGGTCATAAGTGCTTATATTCTTGTGATCTAACTTTGAATTCAACCTGCAAAATTTGGATATTAATAAAAGCTGTGTGACCGTCATCCATATTTTAACTGACTCTACTGTTTTAGCTGAACTTCTGTGACCAGAAACTTTACTCAAATGTTAATATTAAATTCCATAAAATAGACGAGTAGGTGACTGAAAAAACCATTATATTGATCTATATTTGAACTTTCATAAATGCATTGATGTTTTGGTTGATTTTTTTTAATCATACATGCTTTTCCCAACGTGAGCTGTGCAGTGTGTGTTTTATGTTCAATTGCTTTTTGTTCAGTTGTTTCTTCAAAATGTTTTTGATTTAATTCATGGTTTTCAGACTTGTGAAGATCTTCGTTTGTTTTTGCCTTTACAAATACCTAGAAAGAAAGTGTACAAATAAATACATATATAGTTCTGTATTTTCTGACAGGGTTTCAGCTGCAATTTAGACAATCTATTCACATAATGATATACTTTTTCAGAAGCCTTTTTAAATATATACAAAATCAAACTTGAGTCTTCCCTGGCATAGTGTTTTTAATTATAGAATAGAATCATACAGCACAGAAGAAGGCCATTAGGCCCATCATATCTGTGCTGGGTCTTTGAAAGAGCTATTATAGAAGTACATAGATTACAGCACAGAAACAGGCCATTCAGTCCATGCCAGTGTTCATGCTCCACAAGAGCCTCCTCCCTCCCTACTTCATCTAACCCTATCAGCGTATCCTTCTATTCCTTTCTCCCTCATGTGCTTTTCTAACTTCCCCTTAAATGCATCTATGCTAATCGCCTCAACTACTCCTTGTGGTAGCGAGTTCCACATTCTAACCACTCTTTGGATAAAGAGGTTTCTTCTGCATTCCCTATTGGATTTATTAGTGACTATCTTATATTTATGGTCCCTAGTTCTGGTCTCCCCTGCAAGTGGAAACATCTTATCTGCGTCTACCCCATCAAACCCTTTCATAATCTTAAAGACTTCTATCAGGTCACGCCTCAGTCTTCTCTTTTCTAGAGAAAAGAGCCCCAGCCTGTTCAATCTTTCCTGATGGATAATACCAGAGCTGAGAGGTTATATCTAAGTAAATCTTTTCTGCACCTTCTCCAGTGCTTCTATAGAGACCAGAACCGTTCACAATACTCCAAGTGTAGTCTAACCAAGGTTCAATACAAGTTTAACATAACTTCTCTGCTTTTCAATTCTATCCCTCTAGAAATGAACCCCAGTGCTTGGTTTGCTTTTTCTATGGCCTTATTAACCTGCGTCCCTACTTTTAATAATTTGTGTATCTGTACCCCCAGATCCCTCTGCTCCTCTACCTCATTTCGACTCTGATTATCCAAGCATAATGTGGCCCCCTTATTCTTCCTACCAAAATGTAATACCTCACACTTATCTATATTCAAATTCATTTGCTAATTACACGCCCTTTCAGCAAGCTTATTAATGTCTTCCTGCATTTTGTCTCAGTCCTCCTCGGTGTTAACTATACCAACCCCCCCCCCCCCCCAAATTTGGTGTTGTCAGCAAATTTTGAAATTGTCCTTCCGATTCCTGAGTCCAAATTGTTTATGTAAATGGTGAACAACAGTGGTCCCAGCACCGATCCTTGTGGAACACCACTTACTACCTTTTGCCAATCTGAATAACTACCTTTTAAGCCTTACTCTGTTTTCTGTTTTGTAGCCAGCTTGCTATCTGTTCTGCTACTTGCCCCCTGACTCCACATGCTCTGACCTTAGTCATGAATCTACTAAATGGTACCTTATCGAAGGTCTTTTGAAAATCCAAATATATTACATCTACTGCATTACCATTGTCTATTCTTATTCCCAGTCCCCTATCCAGTTAGTCCCACTCCCCTTAAATTAAGTTTAATTGAAAATGGGATGTACCTTCAAAGCAACAGATTTTTTAATGATTGATAGCAAGACTGCTTTTTCACAATTACATTGGAATAAAATTAAATGTTTTGAAATTTGTGATGTCAACAACTGTTATGATCACATTGTTTAACTATATTGGAACAGTAAATTTTAGTGCTCTAACTCTAAATGTGTACTCAAACAAACAAACTCAAATCAGACCCATTTATAATCTGTGTTTCTCTGCATAAACCAAAGAAATTGCAGCTTCAGTGAAGGAAAATTACTGCCCATGAGAACCTGTCAGTTTTCTGATTTGGTTCTGTAGATTGGATTAAATGATCATCACCATCAGCAATGTTAAAATGTTTAAATAATTAAAATTGTCTTTTTTAATGCTTCTGTGGAGTGAGAGATTTCTGGACATTAATGATTTAACTGAAATTATTATTTTTATTTAAATGTATTTTTGAATCTTCGAGCGAAAGGTAACTTATAAGACCAACTGCCAATGGATCAATTCTGTTTCATATTTGTTCTTGGCAACTTGGCCTAGCTTCTGCTGTTTGCCTACGTTGTGGCATTAGCTTCTGAAATTATTGCAATATGTAGCATACTTTTTTTTGAATATTTGCATGTGCAAATCAAATTGTTTCACAACAATAATTTTATGGTGACAGCTGAAACCCTGCTGCATTTTAACATGATTGTAATGTGCACATTCCAAACTCATTTTGAGTGATTATTTTTGCAAAAACAAAAATTAAATATTCATTTGACTTTCTTCCCTCTTTTCTTTCCTTTTTCTTTGGCTTTTACCATTTCAATTCCATTTTCTGCCATGTTCCCCATTTGTTTAAACCCCGTTTTGTTTTATTTTGTTTCTTGTCTAACACTGCTCTCCATCAGTGCAGCCACTGCAATTAGTAACATGGGATGCCTGTTATTTTCATTATTTAGTCCCAACCCCTATGTCTCCCTCCTCGAAATCAGTGAGCACGCCCAGTGAAGCTGGTAGCCAGGATTCAGGAGATGGTGGACATGTTGGAAGGTAATTGTGTTTTTTTTTGTAACTTGTTTTGACGATTTGGCAAGGGCGGTATATAACTTTTATTCCATTGTGTAATTTTGACAAGATGTCATTGACACTATTGCCTGCATGATTGATCTATGACCCACTTAGGGAAATGGTTTGGTTAACACAAAGAAAAGAATAAAAGCAAAGCAGTAGCATAATTTTTGGCAGTTTAATAATTGAACATCATGTAATTGTGCTTTCAGCCATTAATGCCAGAAAAGGAGACTATTATGAGTTTAGGAAATTATGAAGCTACTTCACCCACTGTTTGCTTCAGTTACACATGGAAAGGCATGGGGTGAATACATTTTATTAATGTTCAATGGGTCCTAGAACAATTATGTCATATTTACTAATAAAAAACGCCACAGATGCTGGAAATTTGAAAGGAGAAAAGAAAATGCTGGAATTACACACAGGTCTGTCATCTGTGAAAAGGGGTAACACTTCAAGAGAACGGAAAACAAAGATAAGCATTTTAGTAGAGTTTGTGGGGGTGGGAAGGAGAGGATAAATGTTAAATATTCTAATCACAGAGAGGAAACCATTAGCTGAATGATGTACAAGCTGCTTAATAGAAAAGCAGGAAACAGTTAGATATAAAAGATTATCTCAGTGAGGCACTGAAAATACATTTAAAAGAAAAGGATGTGCAAATAGCTACAGCAGTGAAAAGCCACAGTAGAGGTCCACATAAGGAAAGAGGCAAGACAATGGGTGGGGTGGGGGGGGGCAAGAGAAAAAACCTGAAGGTGCAACAGGAGGTCTGAAATGAAAGCAGAAAATGTCAAAAATACACAGTAGATCCGCCAGCCTCAAAGGGAATAAACAGATACGGACCACCTCCCCAGAAAGAACTATGTTCTGACAAAGGGTCTACTGTTGGAATTGCACGGGAAGTGCAAGGGGGGGAAGTGCTTCTGAACTGTTCTTTTTCTCTGGCCAAGATTTCCCTTTGACGGTGGTCGACAGGACCCTTGACTGCATCCATCCGATTTCCCAGGCTTCTGCTCTCCCCACCTCAACAATGATTGAGTCCTTGTCCTCGCCTTTGATCCCATCAACCGCTGCATTCACCAGATTGTCTATTGCCATCTCTACATCTACAACATGATCCCACTGCAAAGCAAGTTCTGTGTTCTCTGTTTTCCAGAGGGATGGTTACCCATTCATTCTGTCAGTACTACAACTTCTAGTTGCCCTTCCTCTGGCACTTTTTTCCTATGTAACACCTCTTTATTTACCTCTTCCCAAGCCATTGTCCAGAGCTGCAAATACTCCTTCCATGTGAATCATCAATTTAGATGCACTTCCTCCAATCTACTGTATTTGCTGCTCACAGTGGTGTCCTCTATATTTGGGAGACCAAACACAGATTTAATGACCAATCTCAAAGGGAAATTGTGTTTAACAAATCTATTAGAGTTTTTTGAGGATGTAACCAGCAGGGTAGATAAAGGGGAACCAGTGGATGTAGTATATTTGGATTTTCAAAAGGCATTCGATAAGGTGCCACACAAAAGGTTGTTACACAAGGTAAGGGCTCATGGGGTTGGAGGTAATATATTAGCATGGATAGAAGAGTTGTTAACGGACAGAAAACAGAGAGTAGGAATAATCGGGTCATTTTCAGGTTGGCAGGCTGTAACTAGTGGGGTGCCACAAGGATCAGTGCTTGGGCCTCAGCTATTTACAATCTATATTAATGACTTAGATGGAGGGACCGACTGTAATGTATTTGCTGACGATACAAAGCTAGCTGGGAAAGTAAGCTGTGAGGAGGACACAAAGGTTTATCATTTGGGCCTCCTAAGGATCCAAAATGGTGTCCGGAATGCGCGTGCATGCTTCTAGTGTGACTTGTGCCAGATGCCATCTTGGTAAGGGCATTTGCTTTCGCACAGATAACGAACGCCGGCAGTATGTAAAATAAGGAGAATATGCGTTAGATTAGTGTGCAACGCTGATTTAAAGGGACAGATATGATTTTGGAACTCAACGCTTCAGCCAACACTCTGTCTTAACCTCGCAGAGCTGAACAGGCCATAAACAGCATGGAGGACCCCCCACCAGCGCTGTTTAAAGGAATTATGCAGGACTTACAGGGTAGTTGCAGGATTATTGCTTCTGGCTGTAGATGCGTTTATACCTGTTTTTGGAGGTCTCATGTACTTGAATACTGGGACTAGGGGACATAGCCTAAAAATTAGAGCCAGGACTTGGAGGAGTGAAGTTAGGAAAGTCTTCTACACGCAAAGGGTGGCAGAAGTTTGGAATGCTATTCTGCAAATGGCAGTTGATGCTAGCTCAGTTGTTAATTTTAAATCTGAGATTGGTAGACTTTTGTTAGCCCCGTATCGCTTAATACTTTGGTTAGACGGGTATATGGAGTTAGGTCACGTATCAACCATGATCTCATTGAATGGCGGAACAGGCTCGAGGGGCGAAATGGCCTATTCCTGTTCCTATGTTCCTAAGTTCCTATAATAAAGTTTCAACACGGAGTAGGCTGGCTAGCTGACAGGCAACAGCAAGGGCACTGGCAGAGTGGCAGGGGGGGGACAGGAATGCTGTCATCCTGAGAGGACAGCAGGTTCATGTTCCATGGAACCACTGCTACTTGCTACCTCCTGTTATGCGCCACCTTCTGCAAGAAAGCAGGACGTGTGTCAGTAAGTGTCCCGCAACATGTTTGGGTGATGTGCCTGCCATGGTTGAATAGATGCCAGTGTGCATGACCTGTGAGTTGTGTGTGTGAGGGTGAGAGAAAGCATCTGTTGGAAGAGTTGAGTACTGATTGAAAGAGTATGTGGGTGATGGGGGGGTGGGGGGTGGGGGGTGTGAAGTGCATGGAGCGATGGATGCGGCTAATGGTGCATTGGTAGGAGATGCCACTTGACCTCACTCTGGCCTCCCACTGAGCATATGTCTGGAGGGCCTCTTGTCCCCCTACGAATATAAAATGCCCCTCCTTCTGTCCACCTCTTGCACCAAGGCCTCTAGTGCATCAGCAAAGAACCTTGGTGCACGCACTCTTGCAGGCCTGATACAAACTCAGATCAGCAGATTGAAGACTGGTGTGCAGATTGGAGGATATGCGCAACCTTTATTCAATGTTTTAACATAACTCAACAGTTTGTAAGGGGCGGGACCTGTATCTGCGTTTTACATGTGCGGATCCGTATCTTATATTTTGCGAATAAGAGGTGCAGGCTGCTATTAAGTGGTGCTAGCCACTCGGCGATATCGGGGGCCCCCCTGCTGGTGAACAGCCACTCAATAGTGCAGCTAGACCTGGCTACTCGCAGATATCCAGTAAATGACCAGGCAGCATGAATGTTAGGGGGTTATCAAATTTAACCCCTGGAGAGTCTGCGAAGGAGTATAGACAGGTTAAGTGAGTGGGGAAGAAGAAGACAGATGGAGTACAATGTGGGGAAATGTGAGGTTATTCATTTTGGTAGGAAGAATACAAAAACACAATATTTTTTAAATGGTGAGAAACTATTAAATGTTGGTGATCAGAGAGATTTGGGTGTCCTTGCACAAGAAACACAAAGTTAACATGCAGGTACAGCAAGCAATTAGGAAGGCAAATGGTATGTTGGCCTTTATTGCAAGGGGGCAGGAAACTTGCTGTCCTTACCCGTTCTGGTCCATATATGACTCCAGACCCACAGCAATGTGGTTGATTCTTAATTGCCCTCTGAAATAGCTCAGCAAGCCACTCAGTTGTACAATCTCGCTTAAAAAAAGCCACAATAAGAATAAAACCGGACGGATCAACCGGCATCGGACCACTAGGCACTGGACACGACAAAGGTAAACCAAGCCCAGTTGACCCTGCAAAGTCCTCCTCACTAACATCTGGGGAATTGTGCCAAAATTGGGAGAGCTGTCCGACAGACTAGTCAAGCAACAGCCTGACATACTCACAGAATCGTATCTTTCAGTCAATGTCCCAGACTCTTCCATCACCATCCCTGGGTATGTCCTGTCCCACCGGCAGGACGGACCCACCAGAGGTGGCGGTACAGTGATATACAGTCAGGAGGGAGTGGCCCTGGGAGTCCTCAACATTGACTCTGGACCCCATGAAATCTCATGGCATCAGGTCAAACATGGGCAAGGAAACCTCCTGCTGATTACCACCTACTGTCCTCCCTCAGCTGATTAATCAGGCCTCCTCCATGTTGAACACCACTTGGAGGAAGCACTGAGGGTAGCAAGGGCACAGAATGTACTCTGGGTGGGGGACTTCAATGTTCATCAGTAGTGGTTCTACCAAGAGTGGCTTGGTAGAACCACTACTGACCGAGCTGGCCGATTCCTGAAAGACATAGCTGCCAGACTGGGCCTGCGGCAAGTGGTGAGCGAACCAACACGAGGGAAAAACCTACTTGACCTCGTCCTCACCAATCTACCTGTCGCAGATGCATCTGTCCATGACAGTATAGGTAGGAGTGACCACTACACAGTCCTTGTGGAGACGAAGTCCCATCTTCGCACTGAGGACACCATCCAATGTGTTGTGTGGCATTATCACCATGCTAAATGGGATAGATTCAGAACTGATCTGGCAGCTCAAAATTGGGCATCCATGAGGTGCTGTGGGACATCAGCAGCAGTAGAATTGTATTCCAGCACAATCTGTGACCTCACGGCCCGGCATATTGCTCACTCTACCATTACCAACAAGCCAGGGGATCAACCCTGGTTCAATGAGGAGTGTAGGAGAGAATGCCAGGAGCAGCACCAGGTGTACCTAAACATGAGGTGCCAACCTGGTGAAGCTACAACTCAGGACTACATGCATGCTAAACAGCGGAAGCAACATGCTATAGACAGAGCTAAGCGATTCCACAACCCACGGATCAGATCAAAGCTCTGCAGTCCTGCCACATCCAGTTGTGAATGGTGGTGGACAATTAAACAACTAACGGGAGGAGGAGGCTCAGCAAACATCCCCATCCTCAATGATGGCAGAGTCCAGCACGTGAGTGCAAAAGACAAGGCCGAAGTGTTTGCAACCATCTTCAGCCAGAAGTGCCAAGTGGATGATCCATCTCTGCCTCCTCCCGATATCCCCACCATCACAGAAGCCAGTCTTCAGCCAATTCGATTCACTCCACGTGATATCAAGAAACGGCTGAGTGCAATGGATACAGCAAAGGCTATGGGCCCCGACAACATCCCGGCTGTAGTGCTGAAGACTTGTGCTCCAGAACTAGCTGTGCCTCCAGCCAAACTGTTCCAGTACAGCTACAACACTGACATCTACCCGACAATGTGGAAAATTGCCCAGGTATGTCCTGTCCACAAAAAGCAGGATAAATCCAATCCGGCCAATTACCGCCCCATCAGTCCACACTCAATCATCAGCAAAGTGATGGAATTTGTCGTTGACAGTGCTATCAAGCGGCACTTACTCACCAATAACCTGCTCACCGATGCTCAGTTTGGGTTCCGCCAGGACCACTCGGCTCCAGACCTCATTACAGCCATGGTCCAAACATGGACAAAAGAGCTGAATTCCAGAGGTGAGGTGAGAGTGACTACCCTTGACACCAAGGCAGCATTTGACTGAGTGTGGCACCAAGGAGCCCTAGTAAAATTGAAGTCAATGGGAATCAGGGGGAAAACACTCCAGTGGCTGAGTGATACCTAGCACAAAGGAAGATGGTAGTGGTTGTTGGAGGCCAATCATTTCAGCTCCAGGACATTGCTGCAGGAGCTCCGTAGGGCAGTGTCTGAGGCCCAACCATCTTCAGCTGCTTCATCAATGGCCTTCCCTCCATCATAAGGTCAGAAATGGGGATGTTCGCTGAAGATTGCACAGTGTTCAGTTCCATTCACAACCCCTCAGATAATGAAGCAGTCCGTGCCTGCATGTAGCAAGACCTGGACAACATTCAGGCTTGGGCTGATAAGTGGCAAGTAACATCTGCGCCAGACAAGTGCCAGGCAATGACCATCTCAAACAAGAGAGTCTAACCACCTCCCCTTGACATTCAACGGCATTACCACCGCCGAATCCCTAACCATTAACATCATGGGGGTCACCACTGACCAGAAACTTAACTGGACCAGCCATATAAATACTGTGGCTACAAGAGAAGGTCAGAGGCTGGGTATTCTGCCGCAAGTGACTCACCTCCTGACTCCCCAAAGCCTTTCCACCATCTACAAGGCACAAGTCAGGAGTGTGATGGAATACTCTCCACTTGCCTGGATGAGTGCTGCTCCAACAACACTCAAGAAGCTCGACACCATCCAGGACAAAGCAGCTGCTTGATTGGCACCCCATCCACCACCTTAAACATTCACTCCCTTCACCACTGGCGAGCTGTGGCTACAGGATGCACTGCAGCAACTCGCCAAAGCTTCTTCGACAGCACCTCTACCGCGACCTCTACCACCTAGAAGGACAAGGGCAGTAGGCACATGGGAACAACATCACCTGCACGTTCCCCTCCAAGTCGCACACCATCCCGACTTGGAAATATATCGCCGTTCCTTCATCGTCGCTGGGTCAAAATCCTGGAACTCCCTTCCCAACAGCACTGTGGGAGATCCGTCACCAGACGGACTGCAGCGGTTCAAGAAGACGGCTCACCACCACCTTCTCAAGGGCAATTAGGGATGGACAAGAAATGCTGGCCCTGCCAGTGATGCCCACATCCCATGAACGAATTTTTTAAAAAGTAGAAGAGTGAGGAAGTTTTGCTGCATTTGTTCAGGACTTTGGTGAGACCACACCTTATTTTTTATTTGTTCATGGGATGTCGGTGACGCTGGCAAGGCCAGCCTTTATTCCTGATTGCCCTTGAGAAGGTGGTGGTGAGCCGCCTTCTTGAACCAGTGCAGTCCATGTGGTGAAGGTTCTCCCACAGTGCTGTTAGGTAGGGTGTTCCAGGATTTTGACCCAGCGACGATGATATATTTCCAAATGGCGATATATTTCCAAGTCGGGATGGTGTGTGACTTGGAGGTGAACTTGCAGGTGGTGTTGTTCCCATGTGCCTGCTGGTTGTCCTTCTAGGTGGTAGAGGTTGCGGGTTTGGGAGGTGCTGTCGAAGAAGCCTGGCGAGTAGCTGCAGTGCATCCTGTGGATGGTACACACTGCAGCCACAGTGCGCCGGTGGTGAAGGGAGTGAATGTTTAAGGTGGTGGATGGGGTGCCAATCAAGCAGGCTGCTTTGTCCTGGATGGTGTCGAGCTTCTTGAGTGTTGTTGGAGCTGCACTCATCCAGGCAAGTGGAGAGTATTCCATCACACTCCTGACTTGTGCCTTGTAGATGGTGGAAAGGCTTTGGGGAGTCAGGAGGTGAGTCACTCGCCGCAGAATACCCAGCCTCTGACCTGCTCTTGTAGCCACAGTATTTATATGGCTGGTCCAATTAAGTTTCTGGTCAATGGTGACCCCCAGGATGTTGATGGTGGGGGATTCGGCAATGATAATGCCGTTGAATGTCAAGGGGAGGTGGTTGGACTCTCTCTTGTTTGAGATGGTCATTGCCTGGCACTTGTCTGGCGCGAATGTTACTTGCCACTTATGAGCCCGATTGACCTGCTACTGCTCCTATTTCTTATGTTCAATATCTTTTTTCTAGCCGCCTATGTGATCCTGAGCTCCATTTGGCTCAACAGTTGAATTCTCCTTCTCGTTTTTACTTTGACCTCTCCATTTATAGCCTTTTGGGGGTGGGGACAGTATCCCATTTTTCTCCTGTGCACTCTGGTTTCAACATTGACTTTTTCGTAACTTCAGATCTTTGTTATGTGCCCCATTTTCTTTACAGCAGAGGGTGCTGGGCTTATGGGGGAAGTCTGCGAGGGTGCTGGGCTTATGGGGGAAGTCTGCGAGAGAGGAGAGGGAGGTTGATTTTTGGGTATAGATCTATTGCCAGAACACAGTTGTGGGGTGGAGGGGGCGCTGGGAGAGTTTGATCTGCACCCAGGATGGCAGCTTAGTTTTTTTTAACTGTTTTCGGCACTGGCGGCCCTACTATGCTTCCGGCATTTTTTTGCTTCCATTTCATACTTTTTGCATCCACAGGGGTTTTTATTCGATTTCCTCCACTATCGTGCATTTTCCCTTGTGTGGGTCTAACCCATGCCTTTACACTTTCTTTTGTTCTTTTATTGTCTTCATTGCTTCACAACAATCATATTTTGTATCATTTCACAGATTTCTGATTTTCTGTTGAGCAGCTTGAGGTCATTCAACTATTAACTTCCTCTCTGTGATTGGAGTATCTGTTTTTTCTTTCTCCCGACCTCACCCCCCCACCCCCCCACCCCGCTTTTCCCCAGTCCTTCTAAATTGTTTGCTTGTCTTTCAGTTTTCCGTTCTGACGAAGGGTTACATCCGAATCATAGAATGGCTACAGCACAGAAGGAGGCTACTCAACCCATTGAGCCCATGCGGCTCTTTGTAAAAGCAGTTCAGCTAGTCCCATTCCCCCGCTGTTTCCCGTAGCCCCGCAAATTTTTTCCCTTCAAGTATTTATCCAATTCCTTTTTGAAAGCCACGATTGAATCTGCTTCCATCACCTTTTCAGGCAGCACACTGAAGAAGGTCCTGTGAAATAGTATAATTGATGTATTGTGATGTAGCTTTCCTATAAAATGAGTTCCCAATCTCTGCCAGGTCATGAGAGGGTCGGGATGGGGAGAAGAGAAGAAGAAAGGTATTGAATGCAGAATGTGTACTTATTCTATGGTGAGGAAATCTGAAGGATAGTTAACTTGGTTTCCTTTTGTACAACTTCTTATGCCCAATTTATATTCAGAGTACAGTAGTCTAGTGGTTATAGTACTGGACTGGCAACCCAGAGTTTGACAGTTCAAATCCCACCATGGCAGTTTTTGAAATTGAATTCAATAAATCTGGTAATTTGTAGGTTAACATCATAAAAAATGACCATGAAAATGACTGCTTCTTCTTAAAAACCTAACTGGTCCACTGATGTAAACAAAAAGCAAAATACAGCAGATGCTTGAAATCTGAAAACCGAAAAAGTATCTGTGGAGAAACAAGTCAACTTCCCATTCTGTCTATCCCTCTCTAGCTATTCATATAGACTAGATGCCTCGTACCTGTCTCTTATTTCTCTTATGCCTCTTGTCTCCTAATATCTCTTCTGCTGTTTAAACATCTTCTGTTCGTTGTTCAAGCACTTCACGGTAATCTATTTCTTTTTGTGTGGTTATTTTCCTCTACCCCTTTCCCTTGTTCTGTTCCTTTTTAAATGCTGTTCATCTGTAATATCTTCCAGTCCTGAGGAAGGGTCTAAAACCTGAAACATTCACTTCTATTTCTCCACAGATGCTGCCTGACCTGTTGATTATTTTCTGCTTTTCCTGCTTTGATCTACTAATGTCCTTCTAGGGGGGGACATGTCACTCCTACCTGGTCTGGCCTACATGTGACTCCAGTCCCACACCATGTGGTTGACTCTTAATGCCCTCAGGGCAACTAGGGATGGGCAATAATTACTGCCTTGCCAGTATTGTCCACATTCTAGAGAACAAATTAAAAACGTTACATTGGCGGAAGCTTTCTTACCGAAATGTGATTCATGGTGCTGTGTTGGATTTCTGGAAAAAGATGTTCTAAAAATAGGGATAGAAAATAACTATAAATATTTGTGACATATCACTGTGGCCAGAGATCCAAGCCATGGCAGAGACTAATATTTCAATTCATCAGACATCACCTTAGTTCTGGTAACACCCAGGATACCATGTCATAAAAATAGATTGTGACTTGTTCAGTCATTGTAAATATGTGGTCCTGATAATACATTGTATGTTACTTTCCATATCATCCCCTTTGTTCTAAAGCAGTATATCCTCCTTCTCACTTGGAGTAATAGCATGTGAAATGCCAATAATAAATAAATATGTATATACAAAATGAATGCTAAGAGAAGTTGGTTTACTCAATAGAAGCCATGTCATGTTGAATACTGAGTTATGTCACATTGGTTGGAGATTTATTGTTATTGAAACCATCACTTGGTGTTTAATTTCATTATCACATTTCTTTGCATTATTTAACAAAAGAATTGTGAATTTCCAAATACTCTTGCTCTGTTTGGGGAAACTGTTTCCTTTCAACAAAGTGTGCAATAATATTGGCAATGTTAAGGTGTCTAAAAATGTTAAAAAGACAAATCTAAAGGCACTGTATCT
This sequence comes from Heptranchias perlo, assembly GCF_035084215.1. Taxonomy (NCBI): domain Eukaryota; kingdom Metazoa; phylum Chordata; class Chondrichthyes; order Hexanchiformes; family Hexanchidae; genus Heptranchias; species Heptranchias perlo. The sequence goes on from NC_090326.1 coordinate 92,396,466, forward strand.
GAATGCACAAAGCTAATTATGAACTCTGATTTTAAACCTGTGATCTACAGGAAGGAAAGGTTAGTGTAACTTTAAACTTGAAAGCTTTACAGTTCAGCAGCATTATTGCTTTTCATATAGTTTCATAGAAACTTTTAAGAAAATAATTTCAATTTTTTTTTTATCAACCATCAAGCCATTTCAGTTTTTTTTATAAACATTAGTTGTGGAGTATATTTACATTTCAATGTTTGTAATAAGGTAGACGAATTAACAGCGCAAATAGATGTAAACGGATATGATGTAATTGCAATTACAGAGACATAGCTGCAGGGTGACCAAGGCTGGGAGCTGAATATCCAAAGGTATTTGATATTTAGGAAGGACAGGCAAAAAGGAAAAGGAGGTGGGGTGGCATTGTTAGTAAAGGATGAAATCAGAGCAATAGTAAGAAAAGATATTGGCTCAGAAAATCAAGATGTAGAATCAGTCTGGGTGGAGTTAAGGAGCACCAAGGGGCAGAAAACACTGGTGGGAGTTGTCTGTAGGCCTCCAAACAGTAGTGGTAATGTAGGGGATGGGATCAAACAGAAAATTAGAGATGCATGTAACAAGGGTACTACAGTAATCATGGGTGACTTCAATCTGCATATAGACTGGCCAAACCAAATTAGCAATAATACTGTGGAGGATGAATTCCTGGAGTGTGTATGAGATGTTTTTTTAGACCAGTACATTGAGGAGCCAACCAGGGAACAGGCTATCCTAGATTGGGTATTGTGCAATGAGAAGGGGTTAATTAATAATCTTGTTGTGCGGGGTTCTTTAGGGAAGATGGAAAGTGAAGTATTCCAATCTGAAACTAGGGTCCTAAATCTAAACAAAGGAAACTACGAAGGTATGAGGAGTGAGTTGGCTATGATACATTGGGAAGCTTCATTAAAAGGCATGACGGTGGATAGGCAATGGCTAACATTTAAGGAACGAATGCATGAATTGAAACAATTATACATTCCTTTCTGGCGCAAAAACACAAAAGGAAAAGCAGCCAAACCATGGCTAACAAAAGAAATTAAGGATAGTTTTAGATCCAAAGAGGAGTCATATAAAGTTGCCAGAAAAAGTAGCAAGCCTGAGGATTGGGAGCAGTTTAGAATTCAGCAAAAAAGGACCAAGAGGTTAATTTAAGAGGGGAAAAATAGAGTATGAGAGTAAACTTGCAAGGAACATAAAAGTGGACTGTAAAAGCTTCTACAAGTATGTAAAAAGAAAAAGATTAGTGAAGACAAATGTAGGTCCCTTACAGTCAGAAACGGGAGAATTTATAATGGGGAACAGGGAAATGGCAGAGCAATTAAACAAATACTTTGGTTCTGTCTTCACGGAAGAGGACACAATAACTTCCCAGAAATGCTAGAGAACCAGGGGACTAGTGAGAAAGAGGAATTAAAGGAAATTAGTATTAGTAAAACAATAGTGCTGGAGAAATTAATGCGACTGAAAGCCGATAAATCCCCAGGGCCTGATAATCTGCATCCCAGAGTACTAAAAGAGGTAGCCATGGAAATAGTGGATACATTAGTTGTCATCTTCCAAAATTCTATAGATTATGGAACAGTTCCTGCAGATTGGAGGGTGGCAAATGTAACCCCACTATTTTAAAAAAGGAGGGAGAGAGAAGACCGGGAACTACAGACCGGTTCGTCTAACATCAGTAGTCGGGAAAATGCTGGAGTCTTCTATGTTTCTATGATCTAGTCTTGCATGGTGCCTGAGGTTCATTTGTGTGAGCCACTGTTTTGAATGATTTGGGAGAGATGCTATCAAGGTGTGTTTAGAGAGAAGAGAATAAAAAGTTTTGGAAAATCAGGTAGCAGAAGAATGAATTGAATATTTCCTAAGGGAGAGGAGCATGTGGAAATCGTATGTGTGATTGGCAAGAAGGGAGAATGAGTGACTGATCAGAATAAATTTCCCCCATGACTTGTATGAAATTGATTGGAGGTTTTTGATGTAGTTGAGTAACAGATCGTATTGCACTACACTTATTAGTTATTCCATTTACTTTGATATTAAGAGTAGGTTGTATTCTTTGCAGTGGTCAGCAAAAGAGTGGGCCTGGCTAGTGGTGTATAAGCATCGTGAAGTGGGCAGTAGCTTGCATAATTTGCTGTTTATGCCACGTACTTTGTATATTCTTCAATTTTCAGATTTTAAAAAGAAGCGGTTACTTTTACATTGTCGGAACACTCCAATCTGAGAGACTGACAGTCTAGGAGTTGATTCTTCTACATGATTACGTAATGAAATTCTTTTGTTGCAATTTTGGGTAAAGGAATTTGAGCAGTCAAAATAAGAATGAATAGGACCAGAAAATAAAATCTTGGTTCATCTAGCTGGCCCCAGAGTTCAAAAGCAGAACACTCAGTTCACTATCTACATCCCTCAATTGATCTTCTTTTCGAGAACTCCATTGTATTATTATTTGTGTTGTCAACCTTCTTGGGCAATCCATTCCAAACATTCATCATCGTTTATGTAAAGTAGTTATATCTGATCTGTCAATTCATCTGCCTTCTTCTGAGCTTTATCCCATGCTGCATTGTTGAGGTCATATGACACTTTTGTGACTGGCTTTTGATGTACAGATTGACTATTGGTGCAGAGACTTGCAAAAGGCAATGTGACACTACCAAGATATACCATTGACTTATTTTATTATTTTGTAAGTACTTCATCCGCCTGTTTTCTTATATTTACCAGATTGATCTTGTAAAACACTGATGAAACAAATAATTTATTGTTCTTTTCATCAAATATTATGTGTACAGTTTTTTTCTGAATTTTCATTATTTCTTGTAGCCCTCGTCAATCTGCTTTCATGTTTAATGGTTAAAAAAAATCAAAGATCTTCCAAGGAAAAAAGCAATAGGTTAATACTTTAATAACTGTTGTATGGATGTAATACAACTATATCCCTTGGGGATTCACTTAACCTATGATTAAGTTAATATTTCTTGGCTGACTTGGGCTGATAGTTCACAAAGGACTGTTGTCTTAGTGCTGTTGAGGTTTGACGATTCCCTTCCCAGTAAAAGTTACTTTCATTGGAACTGCAGTTGATGGGCCTTTTGAGGTTTCATTGGAGTAATTTGAACCATCTGGTGTCTGGCTGAATGGTAGTCAGGAACAATGACAGTGAAACTGAGTGGATGACCCACAACTCTTGTTAAAAGGATCACGTGCGTGGCAGATGATCCTATGTTGAGTTACAGTAAAGAAAGCCAAAGTATTCGTAGTTCAGAATCAAATAAAACTGTCGAGATTTTGTATTTCATGTGTTTATAATAAGGCTATATAATCAATAGAATGATAGATTTTCAGGGAAGTATGTTCTCCTTAGTATGTTTATAAGTTGCAAGGCCATATGTGCATAAATGAACCAAAAATACATCCTGTGCTACTTATTTTGCACAATATGAAATTTTCATTCGTAATGTCTACAATTACTGTGTAAAGCTGCATTTTTAGACATAGACTTTTTTTGTTCTCTAACGATAGTGCAATTTATACAGTGATTTTAAAATCCAGATTTTATGATACTATTATATGTGTCTATCTGAGATTAATATGAATGTTTCAAAAGGTAAAATGCATCAATTTTCTAGCTTTATATGTAGCCACGTTTTTAAAAAAAATCCTATTTCATCTTATTGAAACACATAGAAACATAGAAAATAGGAGTAGGAGTAGGCCATTCGGCCCTTCGAGCCTGCTCCGCCATTCAATATGATCACGGCTGATCCTCGCTCTCAATACCATATTCCCGCTCTCTCCCCATACCCCTTGATGCCTTTTGTGTCTAGAAATCTATCTAACTCCTTCTTAAATATATTCAGTGACTTGGCCTCCACAGCCTTCTGTGGTAGAGAATTCCACAGGTTCACCACCCTCTGAGTGAAGAAATTTCTCCTCATCTCAGTCCTAAATGTCCTAACCCGTATCCTGAGACTGTGACCCCTCGTTCTGGACCCCCTTGCCAGGGGAAACAACCTCCCTGCATCCAGTCTGTCTAGCCCCGTCAGAATTTTATGTTTCAATGAGCTCCTCTCTCATCTAAACTCGAGTGAATACATGCTGAGTTGACTCAATCTCTTCTCATACGACAGTCCTGCCATCCCAGGAATCAGTCTGGTGAACCTTCGCTGCACTCCCTCTATGGCAAGTATATCTTTTCATAGGTAAGGAGATCAAAACTGCACACAATACTCCAGGTGTGGTCTCACCAAGGCCCTGTATAACTGCAGTAAGACATCCTTGCTCCTGTACTCAAATCCTCTTGCAATGAAGGCCAACATACTATTTGCCTTCCTAACTGCTGTACCTGCATGTTTGCTTTCAGTGACTGGTGTACAAGGACACCCAGGTCCCTTTGTACATCAACATTTCCCAATCTATCACCATTTAAGTAATACTCTGCCTTTCTGTTTTTCCTTCTGAAGTAGATAACTTCACATTTATCCACATTATACTGCATCTGCGATGTATTTGCCTGCTCATTCAACTTGTCACTTAGATGGTTTTGTTAAAAACCTTGAGGTCAAGTATCTTGCTAATTTTTATTTGAAGTGCTCCACATTTCTTCATATTTACAATTAACTTTTTTTTGTATACCTTTTCCTTAAAAACCTTTTTCCCTTATCTATGATTCCAGATCATAGATGAGGGAAAAAGGTTTTTAAGGAAAACAATCTAAGTGTCATGTGGCCGGCCACAGCTGAACATGTTCTGTAAAAAGATCACACTTGCTTATGGAACTGCCTTTTGGCCTTCCAAAAGCAATTCCTTGGGAAGTGGATTCTGCATTGCCACCCTAACACAGATGAGATGAATCGTAAGCAAGCAAAAAATCGGCCTCCTGTGCAAAGAAGAAGCCACCAACCAACAAGCCGCTATATTAAAGAATCCCCGTTGGGAATCGCCTAGCTATTCCAAACCCCTACACCGAAACACCCCCGATAAATGGAAGAAAACTTCACTAAATGGAAAAATAACTCCCACACTGACTGGAAAGACCCTGCTGGAACCCCCACCTCCCCCCAACCCCCCATCCGAAGCAAAATCATCCACCACGCCTGTCCCTTGCTAATGGCAAAAAAAGGGCCCTTCCCACACCCCTTCCGCAACAGTTTGTAGAAAAAAGTCCAGGCTGCCACCCCATCCCCAGTAAGGCAATATTCACAGTCCGTCCTCTCCTTACCCCTCCCCTCCCTCACCCCTTGACCGCTTGCTAACTCTCACGTGCTCTCACTCTCTGTTGCATGTGGTCACACACCCAGTCCATCATTTCCCCCCCTCTCTCTTTTACCCCCTCTCTCTTTTTCCTCCCTCTCTCTTTTCCTCCCTCTCTCTTTTTCCTCCCTCTCTCTCTTTCCCCCTCCCTCTCTCTCTTTCCCCCTCCTCTCTCTCTTTCCCCCTCCCTCTCTCTCTTTCCCCCTCCCTCTCTCTCTTTCCCCCTCCCTCTCTCTCTTTCCCCCTCCCTCTCTCTCTTCCCCCTCCCTCTCTCTCTTTCCCCCTCCCTCTCTCTCTTTCCCCCTCCCTCTCTCTCTTTCCCCCTCCCTCTCTCTCTTTCCCCTCCCTCTCTCTCTTTCCCCCTCCCTCTCTCTCTTCCCCCTCCCTCTCTCTCTTTCCCCCTCCCTCTCTCTCTTTCCCCCTCCCTCTCTCTCTTTCCCCTCCCTCTCTCTCTTTCCCCCTCCCTCTCTCTCTCCCCCTCCCTCTCTCTCTCGCTGCCCCCCCTCCCTCTCTCTCTCTTTCCCCTCCCTCTCTCTCTTTCCCCCTCCCTCTCTCTCTTTCCCCCTCCCTCTCTCTTTCCCCCTCCCTCTCTCTCTCGCTGCCCCCCCTCCCTCTCTCTCTTTCCCCCTCCCTCTCTCTCTCGCTGCCCCCCCTCCCTCTCTCTCTCGCTGCCCCCCCCTCCCTCTCTCTCTCGCTGCCCCCCCCTCCCTCTCTCTCTTTCCCCCTCCCTCCCTCTCTCTCGCTGACCCCCCCTCCCTCTCTCTCGCTGACCCCCCCCTCCCTCTCTCTCGCTGACCCCCCCTCCCTCTCTCTCGCTGACCCCCCCTCCCTCTCTCTCGCTGACCCCCCCTCCCTCTCTCTCGCTGACCCCCCCTCCCTCTCTCTCGCTGACCCCCCCTCCCTCTCTCTCGCTGACCCCCCCTCCCTCTCTCTCGCTGACCCCCCCTCCCTCTCTCTCGCTGACCCCCCCTCCCTCTCTCTCGCTGACCCCCCCTCCCTCTCTCTCGCTGACCCCCCCTCCCTCTCTCTCGCTGACCCCCCCTCCCTCTCTCTCGCTGACCCCCCCTCCCTCTCTCTCGCTGACCCCCCCTCCCTCTCTCTCGCTGACCCCCCCTCCCTCTCTCTCGCTGACCCCCCCTCCCTCTCTCTCGCTGACCCCCCCTCCCTCTCTCTCGCTGACCCCCCCTCCCTCTCTCTCGCTGACCCCCCCTCCCTCTCTCTCGCTGACCCCCCCTCCCTCTCTCTCGCTGACCCCCCCTCCCTCTCTCTCGCTGACCCCCCCTCCCTCTCTCTCGCTGACCCCCCCCTCCCTCTCTCTCGCTGACCCCCCCTCCCTCTCTCTCGCTGACCCCCCCTCCCTCTCTCTCGCTGACCCCCCCTCCCTCTCTCTCGCTGACCCCCCCTCCCTCTCTCTCGCTGACCCCCCCTCCCTCTCTCTCGCTGACCCCCCCTCCCTCTCTCTCGCTGACCCCCCCTCCCTCTCTCTCGCTGACCCCCCCTCCCTCTCTCTCGCTGACCCCCCCTCCCTCTCTCTCGCTGACCCCCCCTCCCTCTCTCTCGCTGACCCCCCCTCCCTCTCTCTCGCTGACCCCCCCCTCCCTCTCTCTCGCTGACCCCCCCTCCCTCTCTCTCGCTGACCCCCCCTCCCTCTCTCTCGCTGACCCCCCCTCCCTCTCTCTCGCTGACCCCCCCTCCCTCTCTCTCGCTGACCCCCCCTCCCTCTCTCTCGCTGACCCCCCCCTCCCTCTCTCTCGCTGACCCCCCCTCCCTCTCTCTCGCTGACCCCCCCTCCCTCTCTCTCGCTGACCCCCCCTCCCTCTCTCTCGCTGACCCCCCCTCCCTCTCTCTCGCTGACCCCCCTCCCTCTCTCTCGCTGACCCCCCCTCCCTCTCTCTCTCGCTGACCCCCCCCTCCCTCTCTCTCTCGCTGACCCCCCCTCCCTCTCTCTCTCGCTGACCCCCCCTCCCTCTCTCTCTCGCTGACCCCCCCTCCCTCTCTCTCGCTGACCCCCCCTCCCTCTCTCTCGCTGACCCCCCCTCCCTCTCTCTCGCTGACCCCCCCTCCCTCTCTCTCGCTGACCCCCCCTCCTCTCTCTCGCTGACCCCCCCTCCCTCTCTCTCGCTGACCCCCCCTCCCTCTCTCTCGCTGACCCCCCTCCCTCTCTCTCGCTGACCCCCCCTCCCTCTCTCTCGCTGACCCCCCCTCCCTCTCTCTCGCTGACCCCCCCTCCCTCTCTCTCGCTGACCCCCCCTCCCTCTCTCTCGCTGACCCCCCCCTCCCTCTCTCTCGCTGACCCCCCCTCCCTCTCTCTCGCTGACCCCCCCAGAAGGAGTACGCGCAGGAGAGACCGAGCACTGAAACGAGAGGGGTAATGGGGAGGTAGAGAGGAAATAGTGAAGTGGAGAGATGAAAACTGAGCAAAGAGAGAAAGAGACAGACAAAAAACAGAGCAGATAGGAGAGAGAATGATGAGAAATAGAGCAGAGGAAGACTAGAAATGGAGTGAGAAAGTGAGGAAAGAGATGGGAAGCGGATCAGTGGAGTGAGAGAGAAAGTGATGGTGAGAGGTGTAATAAAAACAGAAAATGCTGGAAATACTCAGCAAGTCGGGCAGCATCTGTGGAGAAAGAAACAGAGTTGACAATTCAATGAACTTTGGTCAGAACTGGAAGAAGTGAAAGATTTCACAGTTTTTAAGCAAGTACAGAGCCAGGGAAAGGTTGGGCGGGGGGGGGGGGAAGGGAGGGGAGGGGAGGAAAGAACAAAAGGGAAGGTCTGTGATAGGGTGTAGGGCAGGAATGATTAAATGATAAAAGGGATATTGTAAGGAATCTTACAACACCAGGTTATAGTCCAACAGTTTAATTTGAAAATCACAAGCTTTCGGAGCTTACCTCCTTCGTCAGGTGAGTGAGTGAGTGAAGGGTTTTAAAACCGCATATCATATATTAGGCTGGGAGACAATCACAGCAATCAAAGGTGTCGTTGGTGTTCAGACAGGTTAGCCACGGAAAACATTACATCCCAGTATACTGAATACACAGTGGGTCAGATTACTCAGACAGAGAGAGAATGAGACCCGAAAGGCAGAGAGAGAGAATGTCCATTGTATTAAAAACAGATAACTTTTTTTTCTCGCTGGTGGGGTTACGTGTAGCGTGACATGAACCCAAGATCCCGGTTGAGGCCGTCCTCATGGGTGCGGAACTTGGCTATCAATTTTTGCTCGACGATTTTGCGTTGTCGCGTGTCTCGAAGGCCACCTTGGAGAACGCGTGCACGAAGATCGGTGGCTGAATGTCCTTGACTGCTGAAGTGTTCCCTGACTGGGAGGGAACCCTCCTGTCTGGCGATTGTTGCACGGTGTCCGTTCATCCGTTGTCGCAGGCTGACCTAGGTTCTTCAGTTTGTTGATTTATTCTATTCCAAAGGGCATCCAAACAGAATTGTAAACAGGATTTTGATCTCCAGTTTGATTACATTGCTTCCATTAAATTGAAACACTTTTTGAATCTTACCAAGTGAACATCTGCCCTTTATCAAATCTACCTGCTTCTGATTGATCAAAGAAAGCAAAACTGTTTACAGCCTTGAGGCTGTGCTGTTCGGCCTTTGAGAGACTGCCCGTCATGAATGATTTTCACAGAACAACCATAGTTCTTTTTGTGGGCATTTCAATGTTTAAAGTGAAAGCAGATATTTTCCCTTCATCCATGTGCTACCAAAAATCATTCACTAAACATTAAATGTTCCCACAGCAACCATATTTGCGTCAATGAATGTACTTGAGAGGAGCCTAAACCAATTACAGCTATGCCTGTAGATACTACCTGACAACAACGACACTTGATGTGCTCTTCGATGTTGTCATGTAACTACACAATACAACACCTGCATCAATGGTGAGCCTACACTGAATTATTTTCTTACATTGTTTTCTTGTGGTACAAATAGAAAACAAGTTGAGGATTTCTTAAGACCAATATTTATCCAACTACTAGACATAGGACAAAGTTGTAATTGTGTTTGGTCTGTTGAATATATACACTGTGCGTGTTTATTAGACAAAAATAAATTTTTAAAATGCCTCTTTTTTAACTTTTTTTATCATGGAGATGAGTGTGCCAATGCCGAACTTTGCGCCACTTTTGCCAGACAACATTGTCATCAATTATTCCTTGGTCAGATACAGAACAAATACCTGTATCATGCTCAACATTATGCC